>NC_052147.1:129309454-129609454 GCF_902713615.1 Scyliorhinus canicula
CCCATTGCGCATGCGAGCACAATGATGCGTGCCAATAATCAGGCACGCATGCGCAGTGCGGCCGCTATTTTTTTAAACGGTTGCTGCTTTTTGTTTTTTACAAGCTCTGTAGTGGTTTTTATTCATTTATTTTATTCATTTAATTTTTATTTTTTTCATTTATTTTTTTCATTTTAATTTTTTTACAAGTTTGGGGGGGTTTTATTCATTTTTTTCATTTATTTTACTCATTTTTTTTACGAGTTCGGGGGGTGGCTTTTATCTGATAACATTTTACAGGAAAAAATGCAGAACTTTGAACAGATGGAGACTCCATACTTTCCGCCACCGGAAGGCTACACCTTCATCTAACAGGTTCCATTGGGAGGAGGGTGTACGAGGGCCAAAGGGACCCAAAACCATTTCCTCCATTTTTGTCAGCAGCAAACAAGGTAAGAGAAAATGGTGGGTCGCGCAGGTCGGCCGGCGTGTTTACTCTGCCCAGAGCTTCTGTCCAAATACCGTCCTCCATCTCCCCCCGAGCTCCTCTTCCCACTTAAGCTTCAGGTACTCAGTCTGTGTATCCTCTGCTCCCATTAGTTCTTTGTAAATATCTGAGACTCTACCCTCACCTACCTCTCCCCTTGATACTACCCTGTCCTGCCTCCCCTTTGGCAGGAGGCGTGGGAAGGACGGCACCAGCCTGCGCACAAAATCCCGCACCTGTAAGTATCTAAAGTCATTCCCTGCCGCCAGCCCAAACTTCTGCTCCAACGCCCTCATGCTCGGGAAGCTCCCTTCCAAGAACAGATCACCCACCCTCGCAATCCCCGCCCTCCGCCACAGTCGATATCCGCCGTCCATGTTCCCCGGGGCAAATCGGTGATTGCCACAGATTGAGGTCCACACCGATGCTCTCACTACGTCCACCTTCAGAGCCCACAAATGCATGAACACACGCGCACTCTTCACTGGCCCATTCAGCCGTCTAACATTCCAGGTGATCAGCCTGGATGGGGGCACCTCGCACCTCGCACCCCCCCCCCCCCTTGCCAATCAGGTCTATCAATTAGTTGACAACAAACTCAGACATGGGTGGAATAATTTGGGCTGGTGGAGGATAGGGGGAGGTGGGTGCAGGACCATATTAGTGTGGAGCCATGCTGACCCCACCTTGCAGTGTACGTGCACAGACATATACATGCACAGGCACACACACACACACAGGCAGACACAAACAGACACACACATGCACAAATGCACAGGCAGATACACGCACAGACACACAGGTTGACACATGCACAGGCACACGCATAGACAGGCGCAGGCAGATACAGACACATGTATGGACACGTGCACAGACACAGGCACTAACACATGTGCACAGAAAGAGGCAGACACATGCACACAGACAGAGACAGACAGACACATATAGATACAGGCACAGACACAGACAGACACATGTACAAAAACACACTCAGACACACACAGACATGCACATACACAGACAGACACACACACACATGCACAGATGCGCACAGACACAAGCACTGACACAGGCAGACAGGCACACAGAGTCACACATGGAAATACACATACACACTCACAGACACACACACATAGACACAGACACACACAGTTTGGCAGAATGTGGATTTAGGCCCACAGATCTGCGGAACAGGTGTGCTGATGGACATAGTTGGGAGAGAGGAGGAAAACTTTGGATCCGGAATCAAATTGTAAACACCGCTATAGATGGTTCAGATTGTGACCGTTCCATAAAAAGTCACGAAACGGACCTTTCCATTTACTTTAGCATCAATGTACTAGGTACCAATAAAGCAGATATCACCATTTGTCTAATCTCCCCACAGTAACCCAGCCATCTAGCTTACCTCTGTGTGTTGTCATGTCAATGAGTTGAAAGGCTGCCTGTGCAGCCCTCAATGCTCCTTCCACAGCAGCCTCTGGAGAACCAACAAACGTATAAACAGTCCGATTGGTGGAGGGACCAGGATCCACATCCAATAGTGAACAGCCATCAGTCCGTGAAATGGCATCAGCAATGGCATCAATAACCTACCAGGGAGAATGAATGAAACCCATTTATTTAGAGGCACAAGGAAAACCAGTCACAGGTAAAATAGTGCAAAAACAATGTGGAACTTTCAAACACAAGGTGACCTGGATACAAGCTAGGAATACGCTCCACAGAAATTCAGGAGAGTCCTGCGCCCTCCCCTGCCATCTTCCCGCCTCTACATCGATTAAACCTGTAGATGGCCATCCCACTCTGTTGCCAATTGAGAACTTTAAGTGGGAAATTAGTGCTCACTTAAGGGCCTCATCCCACTGCAACTGGTATTAACCCAGTGACCTGTAATATAAAATAAAAATTAGCGCAATGAGAGGTGGGGGAGGGGGTTCACCATGTGGAGAGAACAATAAGCAAACCCTTGTCTGTGGCACTGCTTGAGGGCTTCATTGAGTGTTCCCTTGTTCAAAGGAACTCAGTGTCTGACTGAGGGACCTGGCATTGGGGTTAGCGCCGCGCCACCCGACGCGGAAGGGCTTGGCGCCATGCCAACCGACGCGGAAGGGCTTGGCGCATGCACGGGAGCGCCAGCGCAGGGGGGTTCTTCTCTGCACTGGCCATCGCGGAGGTTGACAGTAGCCGGCGCGGAGAGAAAGAGTGCCCCCACGGCACAGGCCCGCCCACAGATCGGTGTTCCCGATCGCGGGCCAGATCCCCGCGCGCCCGCCCGAGGACTCCGCAGGCCGCCCGCAGAGCCAGGTTCTGCCAGTAAGGACCTGCTGTAATTTACGCCGGCGGGGCCGGCTGAAAACAGGCGGCCGCTCGGCCCATCACAGGCTGGAGAATTGCCGGGGGGGCCACTGCCAGCAGCCGCTGACCGATTCCCGCCCCCGCCAAAACCCCGGCGTCAAAGAATTTGGGAGCCGGCATCAGGGTGGCAGGGAGCCCCCCCCGCCGATTCTCTGACCCGGCGGGGGGGTCAGAGAATCCCGCCCCTGATCTATGTTAATACAGTTTGGAAGGTCAAATTTTATCACCAGCCTGCCAACTCCAGGCTATTGCCCCAGGTTAATTTGACTTCAGTATTTGAAATGAAATGTAATGTAATGTGTCCAGTCCCCAGTTTTAACACCCCTTATTTCAATTAATACAAATTTGGAAAGACAAAGCTCAATCCACCATTGTCAGCATGGTTTTATAAAGTGTGCTTGGCAAACCTGTTTGAATTCTTTGAGGATGTAACCAGCAACTCACCACCACCTTCTGAAGGGCAATTAGGGATGGGCAATAAATGCTGGCTTAACCAGCGACGCCCACATCCCGTAAATTAATAATAAATAAAAAGGTGGATAATGGGGAACATGTGGATGTGGTATATCCAGACTTCCAGAAAGCATTTGTCACATAAAAGACAGATCCAGAAGTGGGATCGCAAGGGATTGGAGGTAAAGTACTAGATTGGATTGAGGATTGGCTGACTGACAGAAAGCAGAGGGCCGGGATAAATTAGTCCTTCTCTGGCTGGCGAACTGTTACTGGTGGGGTGCCGGAGGGATCAGTCCTCGGACTTCAACTGCTTACTATCTATATAAATTATCTGCAAGTGGGGCAGAGCGCAACTTAGAAAAATTTGCGGATGATACTAAAATAGGTGGAAAAGCAAGCATGAAGATACAGATGGATATAGATGGGCTGGGAGATTGGGCCAAAATTTGGCAGATAGAGTTAATCTGGATAAGTGCGAGGTTATCCATTTTGGTGAAAAAATAGAAAGGCAAATTATTATCTGAATGGAAAGCAGATTCAAACTGCATCTGGTCCGAGGAATCTGGGTGTCTCTGTTCATGAATCGCAGAAAATCAATATGCAGAACATGTAATAAAAAAGGCAAATTGAATTTTAGCGTTTATTGGAAAGGACTGGAGTATAAAAGTAGAGATGTGTTGTTGTATATGTTGTGAGACCTGGGGCTGGATTCTCCGATTTTGAGGCTATGTCCGGAGGATCCGTGGCGTTTTACGTGGGGAAAAATCGGTGTCGCCCCAGCACCGATCCTCCGACTAGTGAGGGGTTAGCAATCGCGCCACATAAAACGCACGGCCTCCACGAAATAAACTGCCGGAGAATGGCCGGGTCCGTGGCCGCACGGCGATGACCTGCAGGGGTCGCCCTGTACAACTTGGCACAGGTCGCACGCGGACCCGACCTGCCAGATAGCCCCCTGGACATCCCCTGGCCACTCCCCACCAGTCTCTGCCCAGCTCTCGCTGAAGCTCACCCCCACCCCGGCTAGTAGCACGGCTCCCTCCTCACCGTGGCGGCACTGGACACAGTCCGCAGCCGCCACGCTGGGTTCCCAACCGCTGAGGCCACACTTCAACCGTGCGGCCGGGAACTTCGGCCATCGGGGGCGGCGGGGGACAGCCTTCAGGTGACGTCCTGAGACCGCCCCACGGCATGCGGAGAACGCGATGACACCGCTTTGGAGGGGGCGCAGCCTGCATAAAACAGGCACCATGCTCGATTCAGTCGTAAAAATGGATTGTCCACCTGATTGTCAATTACGAAATCGGGAGAATCCCACCCCACATCTGGAGAATTGTGTCCAGCTTTGGTCTCCTTATTTGAGGAAGGATGTGGTGGCATTGGAGGCCGTTCAGAGGAGGTTCACCAGATTAATTCCAGGGATGAAAGGATTCTTTTTTTTGAACATATCTTATTAAGGCATTTATAATTTTATCACTTTTGAACAGAAAAATCCGAAAAAGACAAAAAACCCACAATGACAGAGCCCCCCCCCCCCACAAACACAAACCCCGACCACCATGGTCCGTATAAACACTCCGTCTCACGGCCCTCCCTTCATTGGTTTTCCTACCGTTATTCGTCACTTCTGTGCCTCCCCCCTTTTCCCCCTCAAACCCCCCCCCCCCCCCCCCCCCCCGCCCTTGCTGACAGACTAATTTTCCTAAAAGAAGTCGATGAATGGCTGCCATCTCCGAGCGAACCCCTATGACAAACCCCTTAAGGTGAATTTGATTTTCTCCAACCTGAGAAACCCTGCTTTGGGGGTTCCGAGTCCCTCCATCCCAGTAGAATCCAATCAATCAGATCATGGCTGATCTCTTCCTGGTCTCAAATCCATATCTCCAAAGCGTCGTCCTCTCTTCCCCCCCCCCCCCCCCCCCCCCCCCCAGGCTCCCAGATCTTCCAACACTCCGAATATTGCCATCTCTGGATTCGGAGTCACCCTCCCTTCCAGGACCTCAGACATGACATCCGTAAATCCCTGCCAAAGCCCCTCAACCTCGGACACGCCCAGAGCATGTGCAGATGATTCGCAGGACCTCCCCCACGGCGCCCACACCTGTCCTCCACCTCTTCAAAAACCTGCTCATCCGGGCCACAGTCATATGAGCCCTGTGGACCACCTTGAACTGGATCAGGCTGAACTGGAACACGATGAGAATGCATTCACTCTCTGCAGGGCCTCCTCCCATAACCCAGCCTCCAGCTCTGCACCCAGGTCCTGGTATACATGAATCTCGCCACCTTCTCAGGCCTGGCCCACCTCATGAAACGTCTCTTATCAAGGAACTGATGTAACCGCACCACCATCACCCTCGGCGGCTCGCCCCCCTGGGGCTTGCACATCGGCGCCCTGTGGGCTCGATCCACCTCCAATGGCCGGTCGAACGCACCTTCCCCACGTATGCACCAGCATCGGCTCCTTCGCACCCCTCCGGCAGACCCATGATCCAAATGTTCTGTCTGCGTGACAGGGTCTCCAGATCCTCCACCTTCTCCTCAAGTCGCTTCTGCTGGTCCCACATCAGTCCCATCTCCACTGCCATTGAGGAAAACTGATCTACATGATCCCCCGCCAGCTCCTCCATCTTCTGGGTCGCCTGCCCCTGGGCTGCCAGTCTCGTATCAACACGGTCAACCACAGCCTTGATCGAGTCCAACGCCCGGGCCAGGTCCTCCGAACTTTCCTTCCGTTGCTGGGTGAACTTCTCGTTCAAGAAGCTCACCAGCTGCTCCGTCGACCACTGAGCCACCATCTCCGTGTGCGTTGCCAACAACACACCCGCTCCAACCAACTAATTTCCTCTTTTCCGGGCACTTCTGGTCCGCAGCTCCATAAACTACAGAGATATGGGGAACAGTTGGGGAGATGGATTTGAGACCAGGAAGAGATCAGCCATGATCTGATTGAATGGCGGAGCAGGCTCGAAGGGCTGAATTACTGCTCCTAATTCCTATGTTCGTATGTAACATCATTAATAAAAGGTATGATATGAGGAACAGAAGTGTCTATTAGAATAGTCTTCACGGCCTTCAGAGTGGTCATTCATTCCTGAAGCTGCAGTTAGTGGATGTAAGGTTGGCGGGGGGGGGGGGGGGGGGGGGGGGGGGGGGAATGCAGGGTAACATTTCCACCAGCTCAGTAAACAAGTTACACAACATGGCCCGCGGCAGAAAACAAGCGATATCTCTGAGTTTTCACAGCAGTGTTGCCACACTCTAGATAGCCTGGTCAAGGAGGTTTGTTCATTTTAACCTATTATGGCACTCAACCTGTTTACTGTATCAGAAAAATTTACAGATGAACTTTCAGATTCTTCAGTTCCCGATTAATAACTGCACATTCTGTCAGGCAGTTTTCCACCATTAATTATCAACCCACAATCTATGAGGTATGTATATTTCTGATGTATATTCCCAGTTGATGAGACCATTAATTCACGTGACACGTGGTTAGAAGTGAACAGTGGTTTTAATCGTCTTACAACAGCGCCTGCCTGTGACACGATGAACTCCAGATGAACTGGCAGGCAGGCTCTCAGCATCAACCTTTATACTTCCAGTTAGGGGGAGGAGCCGTGGGTGGAGCCCAGTACAAACTCCCGTACACTCCCTGTGCATCTCCCCCTAGTGGCAGAGCAGCTCAACTGCTCGTGTGCCGAGCTTACAGAGACATAGTAATACAGTGTGAATTACGCTACTGTGATTCACCACACCAGGATTCCTGTGTAAACATTATTACTTAACATTCCTCCTCCAAAATTTGTGCTTGTGATTTGCATCATGTCCTTGTAAACCTCCTCTGGTAAACTTTATGTGCGTTGTGGTAATGGATACTCGTGTTGGGGAATTGAGGCATCGCCATCAATGCCATCCACAGTTCAGAGACAGAGGGTGGGTTCTCTGCCCATCACCCCCCGGCCGGATGTTTCTTGGCAGTGACAGGCGGCATGTCCTTCGCAGGCAGCGGGATTCTCTGCTTCTGCCACTGTCAATGAGAATTCCCATTGAAGCTACCCCATGCCGCCGGGAAACCCGCACTGCTGATGGGAACAGAACAGTCTGCCACCAGCAAGCGGTCCGAGAATTACGGCCAGACTGTGAGCCAGTTAGAGTAAAGCAACCTACCAAACATTCCAAGAGGAAGTACAGTACAGGTTACAGCTCCTCCACCCTGCCCCATCACTTTTTCCAAGTCCACTTTGGCAGGAAAAAGAGAGGATTGAAAATCTCAGTGGTACAGAGGGATCTGCGTACAGTTTGGTCTCTTTATTTGAAGGATATAATAAGGATATATGCTAAATTTCCCTTAGTGCCCAAAAGGCTGGGTGGGGTTACTGGGTTACGGGGATAGTGTGGAGTCATGGGCTTAAGTAGGGTGCTGTTTCCAAGGGCCGGTGCAGACTCGATAGGCTGAATGGCCTCCTTCTGCACTGTAAATTCTATGATTCTATGAGAAAGTTCACTTGACTCATTCCTTGGATTAAGGGCTTATTTTATGATAAAGGATTAAACAAGTTGGGCCATTACCTAATGGGGTTTAGAAGAATGAGAGGTGGTCTTATTGAAACATACAATCCTGAGGGGACTTTGATAAGGTGGAGGTTAGAATGAGGAGACACAGCTGACGAATCAGGAAAAGATGGAGATGAGGACGTTTTGCTCTCAGAGGGTCATTAGTCTGCGGAACTCTCTTCCCCAGAAAGCAGTGGAAGCTGGGTCATTGAAATCCTTCAGAGCTGAGTTCGATAGATCTTTAATGTGGAAATAGAACATAGAACAGTGCAGAAGGAGGCCATTCGGCCCATCGAGTCTGAACCGACCCACTTAAGCTCTCACTTCCATCCTATCCCCGTAACCCAATAACCCCTCCTAACCTTTAAGATGCCGGCGTTGGACTGGGGTGAGCACAGTCAGAAGTCTTACAACACCAGGTTAAGGTCCAACAGGTTTGTTTCAAACACTAGCTTTCGGAGCACTGCTCCTTCATCAGGGGAAATCCATCTGATCAGGTGACTGACTTCACCTGAGGAAGGAGCACCGCTCCGAAAGCTTGTGATTTCAAATAAACCTGCTGGACTTTAACCTAGTGTTGTGAGACATCTTACGACACACAAGGAGTCAAGGGCTATGGGGTAAGCAGGATAGTGGAGTTGAGATTACAACCAGACCATTGATCATCTAACTGAATGACGGAGCATTTTCAACGGATTGAACCTACTCCTAAATCCTATGTCCTAGTCCTAAATTCTATCAACCTTCTCAGGACAGATACATCACAGATTAAATATATAGTAAAGCTTTCTTCACACTGTTCCATCCAACTCTCTCAGGGCACTTACAGCATGTGTTAGATACAGAATAAATCTCCTTGACACAGACTACTTTAGTTTCTTTCCCCTCTTAACTAGTAATTTTCTCCCTCTAACCTGTGTTCCTGAAGATATTGGTTCATTGCTGAGGGAATTAGCTGAGTCCTGATATTCTGCCAAGTGGTTATTTGTGAGCTGAGAGTCACTGTTCAGATGCCCTCAGTCTGATCTCCATTCAGCTCATATCACAAGAATGGTTCTTTGCCAAAGACCCAAATGGCAACTGCTGTCTCTGCGGTGTGTCAAATCTTTCTGGTCTATTCTTAAACTCTCTACAGTCTTAGATATGGTGGACCACATCATCATCTGCCTAACCTCCATTGCCCAACTGGGTGGGATTCTCCCCTACCCGGCGGGGGGGGGGGGGGGGGGGTCCCGGCGGGATGGAGTGGCGTGAACCACTCCGGCGTCGGGCCGCCCAAAGGGTGCCGAATTCTCCGCACCTTTAGGGGCCAAGCCCTAACCTTGAGGGGTTAGGCCCGCGCCAGAGTGGTTGGCACCCCGCCGACCGGAGGGAACGGCCTTTGGTGCCATGCCAGCAGGGGCCGAAGAGACTTCGCCGGCCGGCGGAAGTCCGCACATGTGCCGGAGCATCAGCGGCTGCTGACGTCATCCCCGTGCATGCGCAGGGGAGGGGGTCACTTGCGCGTCCGCCATCATGAAGACTATGGTGAACGCGGAAGGAAAAGAGTGCCCCTACAGCACAGGCCCGCCCGCCGATCGGTGTGCCCCGATTGCGGGCCAGGCCACCGTGGGGGCACCCCAGATCGCCCTGCGCACCCCCCCCCCCCCCCCCCCCCAGGACCCCGGGGCCCGCCCGCGCCGCCTGGTCCCGCCGGTAAGGTAGGTGGTTTGATTCCCTGCCGGCAGGACCGGCATGACTTCGGCCCATCGCGGAACGGAGAATCGCCGGGGGGGGGGGCGACAGGCGCGGCGCGATTCCCGCCCCTGCCGAATCTCTGGTGCCGGAGATTTCGGGAGACGGTGGGGGCGGGATTCAGGTCGGCCCCCGCCGATTCTCCGACCTGGTGGGAGGTCGGAGAATCCCGTCTGAGGAGTCTGCTTTCACCCTTCACAGTCAGATCACAGTCACTGCTTCTCCATCAATGACCTTTCTTTCCTATTGCTACTTCTGTAGGACATCTCAGCCAAGGATTTATCCTCGTTTCCCTCAATCACACACTATTCCCCAACAACATCAACCACAGGAATGGTATCAATGCAACGTTGTCCACTTGCAGCTTTAACCTAAACCCTCCAGCTGTTAAATCTTTAAACATCAATTACATTTCCTCCAGACTCCCTTACTGGCCTCCCATGTCGATAAAACCAATGTGCCCAAATCTCTGCCTCACATATCCTCTCCTATAATAAATCATACACTATAACATTGCAGAGTCTGGTCTAAATATTCAGAAGCCTGGAGCGGGTCCCTGGCTTTGCCAAAATGGTGGCAGAGGTTCGAGTCTGGAAGTCCTGCTCCGGAACTAGGCATCCAGTGCAGAGAGAGGGTTGTGGGAATGTTGTCATATTGTACTTCGCACATTCATTGACAGAGGCAAATGCAGCTGCCTTCTGTCAAATCAATTTTTGCTAGTGGTATGTCCAAAACATGACTTTTGGTGGGGCGATCTACCGGCTGCATCACGCCGTCATTCAGGTGCACGGGGGGTGCAACACGGCCGGTAGATGCCAGGAAAGACCTTTTCCGGGATCTACCTGGCTTGCTGCGCCTTGCAAAATCTAATGCAAACTTGCAAGATTTTGCAATCTGGATCCCGCCCATTATGGGCAGGATGAGTATTTGGCAGTGCCAAATGAGTGCCAGGCTGGCAGTGCCAACTTACCAGGCTGCCATTGTGCCTACGCTGGGGATCAGGCCTGGGAGTGGCGTGCCCATCTAAGGTGCCGTGGGGGAGGGGGGGGGGGGCCTGAGGACCCTCTTGTAGGTGAGTTGGGGCTTTTGGGTCGGATTGATGGGGGGGGGGGGGCAAGTGATAAGGGTGCCATTTTAAAAATGACCTCCTCCTGCACTGAGGAGTTCTAGCGAGCTGAGCTCCTCAGTGCATGAGACAGGACTATGTGCGACCTCGGCGTGGTGTTCCCCACTGAGACCCCGGAGTGCAACAGAGTCCCAGTCAATACCGTGGTTTTTCTTGGCGTTGCGAGCACGGAGAAACACTCAGCTAAATGTGCTCAACGCGGAACTCTGTTACAATTCGGTTAGATCAAAGCCTATCAACGTTCAACCTATTCGGAGAATGTCTAAAGCTGCATGAGGTAGGATGCCCTTCTGGAAAGGGCAAGGAACACTTTGGGAGAGGTTAGCTGCCCGTTGTGAGAAGTAAATTGCCTCTTTGGAGAGATCAAGTGCCCTTTGAGATTGTTAAAAGTAGACATGAATGCGCAGAAAAAGTGGATAAACTCATTGGATTGCCAAGCTGTCACGGCAGCTGCCCAGGGAACTGTCAAGGCAGCTGTGACAGGAATTGACAAGGGAATAGTTAAGCTATCAAGGATTTTAATTCCCCCACCCTTTAAATTTTTGGACAGAAACTATGTCAACAGATTTTTAAAAAGTGTATTCTATTTCACTCTCTGCTGATATAAGCCAGACAGTTACCATTATAGGATTTCTGCTGCACTATTTCACAACCTAACATTATCACAGTGGAGTGCCTGTCAGTTACAGTTTGATTGACAGCTCACAAGTGCTTAAACTTCTTTGAAGTGAGGCTATCAATACGAATGTTTGTTCTTATACAAAGTGCGAAGGAGTTGCCACATCAGGCCGTCAGTATACCGTCCGCGCTAGTCCTTCCAGGTGCTGCTGGATTGCCTGTGCCGCCAAAGACTTTGGACAGTCAGAGAGACCATGCGCCACCTGTGCCAGATGGTGGCAAACCTGGCACCTGGGGTTATGGAAGAGGGTACCCGCTCCCGGTGGCCATCAAGGTGACGGTCGGCCTGAACTTTTATACCTCTGGATCTTTCCAGCGGCTGAACAGGGACTTGTTTGGGATCTCACGTACATACTTAGATCCGTGTACCCATGCAGCAACCAGGAGCGTCATTAGGCGGTGCATCGGCATCCTCAAGATGCGCCACCAATACATGGACCGCTCAGTGGGACGCTCCAATACCCAGGAGAGTCTTTAACAGCGTGCTGGCCTGCTACGTCCTGCATAACATTGCACAGCAGAGGGAGGACATGCTGGAGGAGGAAGAAGAATGCCAGGCCTCATCTGACGAGGAGGATGGTCAGGAAGAACTGGGCATGGAGCCCGGGCTGGCACAGCAGGCCACTCAACGTGTGCTCCAGGGCCGCTGCACACAGGACACCTCATCACCTCCAGATTTGCCTGGCCACCGGCAGCTCCACCACCCTATCCCACCTCTTCAAACTCTCTCCAACCCCCTCCTCCTTTCAACTGGTGCCCCCTTCCCCAGAGCAGCTCACATCCTTCCCTGCCCCTCCTCCTTTCACTCCAACCCACCAGCCCTTCTACCCCCTCTCCTCTCTGAGGGTCCTACCAGCATCACAGGGTGATGGAGATGGTGAGCAGTGATGGATCACTCACTGAGTACGCTGTCCTTCAAGGCAGCCTCACACTTATGGCCCCATTCTCTGCCACACCTGAGGGTGACCCCAGGTGGAAGGTTCAATTGTCCTGGGGCCCTGTCCTGTTCCATTCTCCAACACCCCCACCACCAACCTCCCACACCTGTCACCCGGCACACCCTCAACACCCAGCCCATCCCTCACACCCTTCAGACAGAGGAATCAGTCAGGTCAGAATGTTTGTGAAAAGGTGTTTAATAGTGACTATGTACACTATTGTTCCCTGACCCCTACCTCTAACCTACGTGCTGCACCTGTGCCAACTTAACTGGTGTCGGACTTTCTTATCTTACGTGGTGTACTGCTCCTTCTCACTGTGACCCCAGAAAGCACATCAGACGTGGAGGCGGCCTGCTGCATATCTCGCCCTCTGACCTGAGATGACTTTGACGGCCAGCCCATGGAGGGCGTGGACCTGGACGGTCCCGGCTGACCCACGGATGTCAAAAGTGACGAGGTGCCGGCCTGTTCTGTCTCTGCCCATCAGTGCCACCAGAGGGGGAATTCAGAAGCACTAAGGTATTCAAGCACCTCCCCTGCGGGACGCACCAGCATGAGCCCATCACCTCCTCCTCCATCGGAGTGCTCGATGGCCCCTGTGCTACTCCACTCAATGGTGGTGAGGTCGGAGTGAGCTCTACCGTCACCTGGCATTGCCAGTCCTGGAGGCCCACTCATGTCTCAACAGGGTCTCAATGCCCTCAGCCATGGAGCACTGAGACTGGGCCTCGTCCCTTAGAGAGTGAGTCATGTCCCTCACTGCCTTAGTCATGTCCCTCTGTGACTGGCCCAGGTCAGTCAACGCCCAGCCAATGCTCTCAAGATCCTCAGCCATGACAATTTGTGACTGGGCCCAGCTCTGGAGCGCCGCAGCAATGTCCATATTGGCCCGGTGCATGTCTGCCTGTGATTGGGCTCCCCTGTCCAGAGCCACAGCCATCAACTGCACAGTGTGTCCCATGCCTTGGATGTCTTGACCCATGGCTGTGACTTTGTCACCGAAGGCTTCCACCAAGGACGCCACACGTTCAGTGTTCGCCTGGGTACCATCTATTGTTGGCAAGATCTTCTGCTCCTGAAGGCAGTGGGACTCCTCCTGCTGCACTTGCAGATGCTGGAAAGTTGCTGATACACCCTCTTGTAGATTCTGGCTCGGTGTCTGCATTTGTACCAGTGATGATACTTTCCTGAAGCACGATACCTGTCCAGACTACAGCTGTTTCCTGGGATCGGGCAGTCCTCCGACTGTCCGTTTCCTCGGGAGTCCTACTCCACCTGATGTGCTGCACCATGTTAATGTGTGCACCAGAATGTGACCCAAGAGCCTCTTCACTAAAATGCCTCACCGAGGTGATATTCTCTGCGATGGTGGAGGTTGCAGGTGAATGCAGTGAAACAGTGCTGTAAAGCTCAAAAGGGGAAGGTTTGAATACTTAACACTCCTGGAGACAAGGGTGCAGATTTTCATCCTCGAGGCGAAGATTGCAAGTTGGCCATTTCCCAGGATATTTTGTTTTTTGTAGCAGCGCAGTTGATGTGTATGTGGCCTGTCAAACAGCATTTGATAAAATACCACCAGCGGGATTCTCCGGCCTGCCAGCCTCTTTTCCAGCACGGTGGCAGCAGGATTCTGCATTCCCGCAGTCGGCCAATGGGGTTTCCCATTGTGGCCACCTCATGCCGTTGGGAAACCCGTAGGCATGGGTGCGCTGCCAGTGGAAGGAAGGCTCCTGCTGACGGAGAATTCCGCTGCACATATTAGGCTTGTTATTAAAATGAAGCCCATGGGATAAAGGGGGAGGAGCTGCAGTCTGGTTAAGGGCTAGAAAACTAGAGAGTTGGACTTCTGGTTGCTTAACATAGGGAGAAGACTTGCATGAGATGGCTCTCACTGTACTTTTTTTGATTTATTTTATTCCAAACATATTCAAAAGTACAAAACATAAATAAATTTTAAAAATTTAAATGGGATGAATGTTTTACCCCCTGGGTGTGAGCTTTGCTCTTGTGGGGCTGGCTAACCATACACATGCTCTGGTCACGTTCCAAGTTGATGGGCTTTGGGGCCTCTTTCTTTCCCACCAGGGCAACAATACTCTGTGTAGACTTGGATCCGTGTCTGCTGGTGGCCATATTTGGGGTGTTAGATTCGCTGGTTGCTCAGTTTACGGTGAAGGCAGATGTTCCCTCTCCCCTCCTTTGCCTCGTTGATAGCCCAAAGGCTAATTCTGCTTGGGTGGAGGTCTCCTGCACCACCAAGCGCCTCAGCTCAGCTTGGCTGGGTGGTCTCAATTCATTTCTGCATTTGGAGAAGGTCAGGTACACCATTGGGGTCGGTGGAGAGGTTCTACCTAAGATGGCAACCATTAATTTCCAGGCAGCACGGTGGCGCAGTGGGGTAGCCCTGCTGCCTCACGGCGCCAAGGTCCCAGGTTCGATCCTGGCTCTGGGTCACTGTCCATGTGGAGTTTGCACATTCTCCCCGTGTTTGCGTGGGTTTCACCCCCACAACCCAAAGGTGCAGGTTAGGTGGATTGGCCACGTTAAATTCCCCTTAATTGGAAAAAATGAATTGGGTAATCTAAATTTATATTAAAAAAACAATTTATTTCCATTTTTAAAGAGTGAGTTACCATTGCCTGTTGTTAGTTTTTTTGTCAAATTTAAATGGGTGTTGTGTATGTTTTTGTTTTTTTGCTTTTCTTTTGTGTATTTTTGTTTGATTGTTTCAGGTTGATTTGATTAATATGAAAAACATTTCGTAAGCATATTTAACAAAAAGAAAACAGAGTTGTGAATGACTGTTTTTCAGACAGGAGGAAGATATATCAGAGCCGGGATTCTCCGTTTGGGAAACGGGGGGTGGGGGGTGCGATTTACTGGCCACATTGCGCCCGGAGGGAAGAGGCCTCCTGCAGGCTTCCCGGCAGCTAGTACGCCTCGTGAGATCGGTGTCCCACCCACAATGGGCGGGACAAAGCCTTCCACACCTAAGTAGGTTTAAAACATGCTTTGTGAACCAGGCTGAATGGCTCCCTGGGGGGGGGGGGGGGGGGGGGGGGTCTCCCAGGCCATCGGAGGTTCCTGGGTGGTCAGGGACAGGGCAGGGTGAATTGCATGCTGTTCGCATTCCCGTTGGGAGGACTATTAAGGGGAGCAATTCAGGTCATGCTAATGGGCCAGCACTCTGTCCATGTGAATTTAGAGCAATTATCATTCAGATTCGCTGAGGCCGGAATTGGCACTGGAGAGCTTGACAAGCTGGAGCTGCTTATAAGCACTCCACTCCCCCACACTCTCATTTAAGCCAAGATGATGGCACGGAGAAGAGAAGCCCCTCACGTCCTTAAGAGTGAGCTGGTCAGAATGCTGGGTGCAGTGAAGAAGGCGGGACACAATTTGATAGTGAAAGGGCTCAGATTTAAGATAAAAGAAACAGATGTGATGTGAGGAGGTTCTTTCATTACGATTTGGAATACACTGCCTGATCTAGGGTGATACAATGAGATTTGTTAGTAGCCTTCAAATGGAAATTGGATAAAAACACTGAGGAGAAATGATTGCAGTGATATGGGAAGGAGTGGTGGAGTAGGACGAACTGTATCGCTCTTCAAAAAGAGTTGGCACAGAGATGATGGGCTGAATGGTCACCTTTAGTGCTATTCTGCTCTATGATACTCCAGCGCAGGGATAGCAGAACACCAGTCACTAAATAGAGAGGGAATTCCTGTCATTTTACTTTTCCCTGACCCAGGAAATAAATTATCTGAATCAATCAACCCAACTTCCATGAGGAATTGAAGCTGGGATCTCCTTTCTGTGCCCTATACTTGTCACCTTAATCTAATGTGAGGTTTCTGCATCTTCCGTCTAATCTGCTGCATGATATCTTGTCAATTACTATCCAGCCACTGAAAAAAGTTCATTGAGAGCCTCACCTCCTTATTTTGCCCATTGGAAAAATTTGGCACACATTCCACAAGCTGGGCCATGATTTTCCCAGGAACCGTCCCTTCCTGCAAATAAGCAGATTGTAATAAAATCTCCACAGAGCAAAGTTACCTGCTTCACATTGCACTCCCATGTATTTATTATTGCAGCTCTTACCTTCAACGTGTCCGAGTTCAGACTGCAACCTCACTGGACTTTTCCCAGTCTATCAATCAGTTACGAAGAGGACGGCTTTCCTGACATCGCCACCTGATAAATCAGAATTGAAGGCACCAACTCTTAAAGGTGCAGCCAGATCTTTAAAGAAACAACTCCAAACAGCACACTCCTAGAGCAAGAATACACATTTACTTCACTTTGGAGTTTACCTTCTATTCATTTTTACCTTTGTTCTTAATCTTGGCACCGAGCAGGGCATCAAAATCTGTGAACTTTGTATAGGTTTGTCCTTTATCTCAAGTCGCAGGAGAATATCCCCAACTATGCCCACACAACACTTCCATCTCTCAATCCAACCATACAGGATATCTGAATAGGATTGTCAATTTAATGTCAAATTAATGGGTGGCACAGTGATACAGTGGTTAGCACTGCTGCCTCACAGGGAACAGGGTTCAATTCCGGCCTTGGGTGACTGTCTGTGTGGACTTTGCACATTCTCACCGTGTCTCTGTGGATTTCCTCCGGGATGCTCCGGTTTCCTCTCACAGTCCAAAGATGTGCAGGTTAGGTGGATTGGCCATGATAAATTGCCCCTTAGCGTCCAGGGGGATTGGGTGGGGGAGGAAGGTCAAGGTAGGGTGCTCTTTCGGAGGGTCGGTACAGATTAGCTGAGCCAAATAGCCTCCTCTGAACTGTAAGGATTCTATGATAATGGAAGTTGAGGTTTCATTCTATTTTATCTGAACTTTTTCAGTTAGTTTTGTTTGTTGCAAATTAAGTTGACGTTGGCAGTATTTTGGTTGGTAAGCCCAGGAGTCCTGTTTTCTTTTTAAACAGGGTCTGGTCCCTCTGCTGACATTAATCTGATTTACCAACTTGGCTTCTGAAGGAGCAGCAGGGCGAACAGCAGAAGCACGGAGGCAAACTGCAGATTTTAAAATCAGATCCCATTAAAATGTATTTCCTCTCCCAATCCTTTCTACCAAAGTGCATCACCTCACACTTCTTTGTATTAAATTCCATCTGCCACTTGTCTGCCCGCTCTGCCAGTCTATCTATATTCTGATGCAGTCGCTTGATATCATCCTCACTGTCTGCCACGCTTCCAAATTTGGTATTATCGGCAAATTTTGAAAAGTTACTCTATATTCCAATATCTAAGTGATTATCAAGAAAAGCAATGGGTCTAGCATAGATCCTTGGGCTCTGACCTCTGTCTACAAATCCTCCAGTCCCAAAAAATAACCTTTCACCACAACCCGCTGTTATTGGTTCTTCAGCCAATTTTCCAACCAAGCTCCCAATGACTCACCTATTCCATTTTGTTGACCAGTTTTTTTGAGTGGTATTTTAGCATGCACTTTCTAAAAATCCATGTAGACAACACCCACTGCATTCCTCTCCTCAAATAATTCAACTAGATTAATCAAACATGATTATCGTAAGGTAAGTAAAGGAAAACAGCGAACTAAAACAAAGGTGAAGCTGTCTACTTAGACAGGTGAAGAAATTGGTGTGGAAGACCAGTGTACATTTAAAATGAACTTACAAAAGACAGTCTCAGCATTTCCATTTATTTATTTTTAATTTAGAGTACCCAATTATTTTTTTTCTAATTAAGGGGCAATTTAGTGTCGCCAATCCACCTAACCTGCATATCTTTGGGTTGTGGGGGCGAAACCCACGCAAACACGGGGAGAATGTGCAAACTACATACGGACAGTGCCCCGGGGCCGGGATCGAACCCAGGGCCGGGATTGAACCTCGGTCCTCAGTGCCATGAGGCAGCAGTGCTAACCACTGCGCCAGCATGCTGCCCAGCATTTCTATTTATAGTAGTGAAAAATGGTGCAACACCCATTCTTGGAATCAACGTTTGGGAAAATCGGAAGTTAATCAAGACAATAGTGATGTTACCTCTGATAACATCCTAAGTGTGTACAAAGATGTGTTCAAGGGGATTGGTTGCCTAAAGGGAGAACACACCATCAAGATTGACGAAACTACGACACCCAAAATACACCCACCCAGGAAAGTACCAATAAAGTACCAAAGATTTCAAGATGGCGCCGGAGAATGGCAAATCTCTGCGAGCTCTCTCCCCCTGTCCCTTTTCTTTTATCTCCTATCAGTGTTCTGACCTCCTAAAACTATTTTCACTGTAACTAATCACTGTTTGTCGATGTACCATTTGTCAATGTTCTCTGTTGATTATTCTCTTTGTCTACTATGTACGTAGTGTGCACGCTCCCTCAGCCGCAGAAAAATACTTTTCACGGTACTTTGGTTCATGTGACAATAAATAAATCAAATCCAAATCAAATGTGGAGAGGCCGACTGAAAGCAGAATTGTTACAGAATGGAGAAACTTCACTTCATCAAGAAAATTGATGAACCAAGAAAGTGAGTTAACCCAATTGTAATTATAGAAAAATCAGATGGGAATCTACGAGTCTGTCTGGGACCCAGAAATCTAAACCAAGCAGTACAAAGACAGCATTATCAGTTGCCCACAGTAGAAGAGATCACTTGTAAGCTGGCTGAAGCTAAATACTATTCAGTCTTAGATGCGAGCTCAGTCAAGCTGGATGAACGCAGCTCCTATCTCTGGACCTTCAACATAACCTCTGGGCGCTACAGGTGTTTACACTGACCTTTTGGGATTAATTCAGCTCCTGTGGTGTTCCACAGAACAGTGAAGCAATTATTTGATGGGTTAGAGGGTGTGGAAACCAATATCGACGATGTGCTGGTCTGGGGGCCCACAGGAGAAGAACACGGCCGCAGACTGAGGGCTGGTCCTGGCAAGAACAAGAGAAAGGAACCCCAAGTTGAAGAGGCAAAAGTGCAGAATAGGTCTTTATGGAACCAAGTACTTGGGACACGTGCCAACACTGAGGGACTGAAGCCGGACCAGAGTACAATTGAAGCAGTGGTGAACATACCATCCCCAGAATGTAAGAAAGACTTTGGGAGATTTTTTGGCATGGTGACCTATCTTGGGAAATTCATTCTGCCACATGTCAGACTCGACAACACCTCTCAGAGAGCTTATATGTGGAAGCGGGTCACGTGATGTGGGAATGCTCTGGCTTTGCTCGTCTTTTAATCCATTTTTTTCATCCTGGTGCACACTTCGCACCTGTCTTTTCTTCGTGTGCGCAGCTTGTGCTGTATCCCTAGAGGTGTTTTGCTGATGTCTCTACCTGAAAGAGTTGAGATTAAATGCTTAAATCCAGGTGTGTTCGTGTTAGCTAGAGTGAGCTGGGATAGGGCCCAGATGCTACTGTTCGGCCTTCCATCCTGACGGTGCTGTACACATCGACGGCTGATGGCTGCCAACGAAGGCTTTGCTCTGACTGAAAACCTCAACCCTGTGGTACAGATCATCAGGGCTCAATTCCAGGAATTGAGAGTTGTGGTAGCGATAGAGGTACCCGAGAGGTTTCTAGCACTAGATGGAGCACTGTCCCTGTGTACCTGGCGAGGGGCCCGATCTGCAGTATCGAGGCCCCGCTGCTTGGCTTAGCATCTGACCGGACAGATTCGGGCGAGGGAGGAAGAGGGCCGGGAGGGTTGCAGCTCCGGCCCGGTCCTCACTGCGAGCTGGTGGAGGGGTGACAGCAATGTGTTGGGCATCTTGGTTTGGAGGATGGTCGGTTATACCAGATTCGATGAAGCGCTATATATCCTGTCTCGGTGGCCCGGGGGGGGGGGGGGGGGGGGGGCAATCGATCCTGCCGACCACTGCCCACCCCCAGCCCCGCTGCCCCACACCCCCTCGAGCCCAACCACACAACACCCCTTCCAGCCCCCCTCCTCTCCCCCCTGCTGCTGGGCCTGGGCTGTAGGCTGCCTGGGTGTTGGGGAGACCACCTGGTGGATGCCTTGGTGTCTCGTGCTTCATTTGCTGGAATTCTTAACGGTCCTGAGGGGTGCTGGCTGATCCTGATCCTGTTCAGTCCTTGGCTTCTGCTTTCTCTGTGTGTCCATGCCCTGATCTTTATCCTGGAGATCGTCCTGCAACTCAGTTGTCATCCTGGACCTTTCTCTCTGTTGATCATCTTGTTGTTGGATTTATGTTGTCTTTTTCTTTCCCGACAGGGAAATATGTAATATGGGGGTGATGGCCGGTACTGTGGGTTATCCTGATCTAGCAAGTTAATGTCATGTTGAGACAACTGTTGAACGCCGGTCTTGTGCACAGTTTCAATCCTTTTTTTAAAAAATTTTAGAGTACCCAATTATTTTTTCCAATTAAGGGGCAATTTAGCATGGCCAATCTACCTATCCTGCACATCTTTTGGGTTGTGGGGGTGAAACCCACGCAGACACAGGGAGAATGTGCAAACTCCACACGGACAGTGACCCAGGGCCGGGATTCGAACCCGGGTCCTCAGCGCCGTAGGCAGCAATGCTAACCACTGTGCCACCGTGCTGCCCACAGTTTCAATCCTAAATGTACTGGGTCTTATAATGTCTGATAATCCTTGTCAACTGCTCCTTCCTCAGGTGTTGTCAGACTTCTTACTGTGCTCACCCCAGTCCAACGCCGGCATCTCCACATCAATCCTTGTGAGGGGAGGGGGGGTGGTTTGTGTCACTCCCTCACTGTCTCACTTTGTGGAAAGATGAGCAGAGCCAGAACAGGGCTGCGGGGGGGTGGTAGAAGTTTGGGAATGGTGGGGTTAGTTTGACCTCATTGTGATTGAGTTAAGGCTAATCAGTCTTGGGCTTTCCTTTGTATTTCTGTTAGTTTTGGCTTCGAGAATCCGTACTGTTATCCTCAGGCCGGGGCAGAATTCTTGTTATCCCGGGAGGACTGGGTTTTGTTTGACCCTACCTTCGGGTCGCATTTGACTTTTAACATTGTATGGGTCTCTCCCTTTGGCTGCCCCTGACACTTTTGGAATGATTGGAGTGTTTACTCCCTTGTTGATCAGATTGTAATGGACCCGGTTTCCATGGTCGGTGACTGGAGATGAGGGTGGCCTTGTGTATCCTTTGCAGTATGGTGGTTCCCGTGACCTGGTCAGGGGGCCGCCACCTGAGGGGGGGTTATTTTTCTTTGCTCACCGGGGGTGAGTGTGCTATTGGCCCTGGTCCTTGTCCAGTCTAGTGGGATGGAGGGTGGGATGGAAGGCGCGGAGGGGGGGGGGGGGGTTCTTTGATGTTAGGGTGGGAGGATTGGGGTGGGTTGAGTATCAGGTCAAGTGGATATCCTGCATCTTTTCCCCTCGGGTAGGAGTGATGTCCCCTTGTGATTTGTATGGCTGACTCTTGGTGACATGTGTCAGTGGTTGCTCGAGAAATTAGGGTTTTGTGTTAGTTGCCGTTCTCGGGGTTATTCGTGTGATTAGCTCTGATGGTTCTCGTTCTTTCTACTCATTCTCTCTTTTGCGAGAGGCTCTCACTTTGCATTTGTTTTCCTCCCAAGCACTTGAGGTGTAGTTCTGCCTGGGTATATGTGGTGGATGGGTATCTGTGGTGGATGGTTGGGTCTCAGTGTTCTGGCTGCTGTGGAATATGTCCACTCTGAGTTTGTTTCGTGGGTGGTCCAGGTTGCTGGGATGTTCCCCTAGTACTGGGTGAGGATGGGTTGGTCTTCCCTCCCAGGACGCCCCTTTTGGGGGCAACGTGATGGCTCCTTTTTTTCCCTGGGATAGGGCTTTTCCTATCGACAGGGACTGAAGTTATCCTTATTCTAATTCCTGGCCCCATGGTTATCCGGAGGCCCGGCTGTGGCTGTGCTGGTCTTTACTTTTACCCTCTTTCCTTTTTTGGGAGACCATGGGCTGGATTCTCAGTTTCTGAGACTCTAAGTGTTGACACCAGGGCAGAATTTGTGGACTTCTACAACAGCAAAATAGGCATCATACCTGGACCAATTCACTGACCGTTAAGGGGCTAATAATGGCGCCACGTGGCACACGATCGACTCCAATGAGAAACGGTGCCAGCTTTGCCAAGTTCAGGGCTGACACTCAGGAGGCTGGAAAGCTGCAGCATATATACACAGTGCACTCCCCACACACACTCATCCCAGCCGTCAAGGTGGCAGCAAGGACAGCGGCACCCTGTTTCACCGATGCTGAACTGGAGACGTTGCTGGTCGCCGTGGAAGAGAGGAGAGCGACCCAGTACCCCGGGGGTGGGAAGGAGGCTGCAGGCCACCGCCGTTCGCCGTGCCTGAATGCAGGTGTCAGAGGTCGTGAGCGCCGTGGGCAACACCGCCAGGAGCGGCTGGCAGTGCTGTAAAACTGCAAAACCTCCTCAGGTCAGTCAGGGTGAGTAAAACCCCAACCCACACATCCATAACCTCACCCCCCACCCCCGCACCCGATGACAGCCAAACCGCCATCCTGCACCACATGCCGGCACCCATACCAGTCACCACAGCTGGGTGCCCTGGCCACTGAAGCCACCAGCTCCCCACCCCCTGGGGTGCATGCATCGGACTGGCTAACACTGTCGTTTTCTGTCCTCCCCACCCTCC
This sequence comes from Scyliorhinus canicula, assembly GCF_902713615.1. NCBI lineage: Eukaryota > Metazoa > Chordata > Chondrichthyes > Carcharhiniformes > Scyliorhinidae > Scyliorhinus > Scyliorhinus canicula. The sequence continues at coordinate 129,332,380 of NC_052147.1, forward strand.
ACCGCCAGGAGAATGCTGCTCATAACCGCCGAGGGAGGGAGAAGACTGGAGGCTGTAGCCCCTCACTGCAGTGGAACAGTGGGCACTGGACGTGGTCGGTGGGCCCGGAGCGAGGGAATTGCCGAAGTGGAGGTTGGCATCAGGTGAGGAAGTGAGACCCCACCACCAACCACCACCCCACACCTCCTCTCGCCAAGCACCCCCACTACTTCAACTCCCCCGCAGCCTGCGATGAAATCATGCATCCTGCCTTGTGTCTTGCAGGAGCTCTTGGTGATGGGCGCAGGCCATTCTGGTATCCCCCACCCCTGACCCTAACCAGAACCACAAGTGGAGAGCAGCAAGGACGTGGGCATAGACAGCGACGGGAGCCCTTGAGCCTCATCCCATGGCACCCCAGAGCTCGAGTCCGGGGAAGACATTGACCGTCCTGCACAGCTGTCTCCAACACCCTCCGCCATCCCAGAGACACTCGCCTTGGTTGGGCATGTTAGTGAAGAGGCTACTGGAACACCATCTGGTGTACACCACACAATTGCTGTGGTACAACAGGTGAAGGGAGGAACCTGTTATGGGCCAGGGTTTAGAGAACCCCAAAGTGTATCATGGAGTTCACCTAACCTACAACTTTTAATAGATTGTGGTATGGGGAGCACACGGCCCACTCTACAGGTGTGGGACAACATAAATGGACCAGAATTTTTTAAAAACAAAACGATGTTTATTCTATGAACTCAAGTTAACCTTTTTGAAACAAAGTGAATATCTTAGCAACCAGTAAATCTAATACACCCCCCAAAGATTACAACACTAAATAATTTGTATGCTGTTCTTTTAACATCCAGAACATAAGAACATAAGAACATAAGAACTAGGAGCAGGAGTAGGCCATCTGGCAATGAGATCATGGCTGATCTTTTGTGGACTCAGCTCCACTTTCCGGCCCGAACACCATAACCCTTAATCCCTTTATTCTTCAAAAAACTATCTATCTTTACCTTAAAAACATTTAATGAAGGAGCCTCAACTGCTTCACTGGGCAAGAAATTCCATAGATTCACAACCCTTTGGGTGAAGAAGTTCCTCCTAAACTCAGTCCTAAATCTACTTCCCCTTATTTTGAGGCTATGTCCCCTAGTTCTGCTTTCACCCGCCAGTGGAAACAACCTGCCCGCATCTATCCTATCTATTCCCTTCATAATTTTAAATGTTTCTATAAGATTCCCCCCTCATCCTTCTAAATTCCAACGAGTACAGTCCCAGTCTACTCAACCTCTCCTCATAATCCAACCCCTTCAGCTCTGGGATTAACCTAGTTAATCTCCTCTGCACACCCTCTAGTGCCAGTACGTCCTTTCTCAAGTAAGGAGGCCAAAACTGAACACAATACTCCAGGTGTGGCCTCACTAACACCTTATACAATTGTAACATAACCTCCCTAGTCTTAAACTCCATCCCTCTAGCAATGAAGGACAAAATTCCATTTGCCTTCTTAATCACCTGTTGCACCTGTAAACCAACCTTCTGTGGCTCATGCACTAGCACACCCAAGTCTCTCTGCACAGCGGCATGCTTTAATATTTTATCGTTTAAATAATAATCCCGTTTGCTGTTATTCCTACCAAAATGGATAACCTCACATTTGTCAACATTGTATTCCATCTGCCAGACCCTAGCCCATTCACTTAACCTATCCAAACCCCTCTGCAGACTTCCAGTATCCTCTGCACATTTCACTTTACCACTCATCTTAGTGTCATCTGCAAACTTGGACACATTGCCCTTGGTCCCCAACTCCAAATCATCAATGTAAATTGTGAACAATTGTGGGCCCAACACTGATCCCTGAGGGACACCACTAGCTACTGATTGCCAACCAGAGAAACACCCATTAATCCCCACTCTTTGCTTTCTATTAATTAACCAATCCTCTATCCATGCTACTACTTTACCCTTAATGCCATGCATCTTTATCTTATGCAGCAACCTTTTGTGTGGCACCTTGTCAAAGACTTCCTGGAAATCCAGATATACCACATCCATCGGCTCCCCGTTATCTACTGCACTGGTAATGTCCTCAAAAAATTCCACTAAATTAGTTAGGCATGACCTGCCCTTTATGAACCCATGCTGCGTCTGCCCAATGGGACAATTTCTATCCAGATGCCTTGCTATTTCTTCCTTGATGATAGATTCCAGCATCTTCCCTACTACCGAAGTTAAGCTCACTGGCCTATAATTTCCTGCTTTCTGCCTACCTCCTTTTTTAAACAGTGGTGTCACATTTGCTAATTTCCAATCCACCGGGACCACCCCAGAGTCTAGTGAATTTCGGTAAATTATCACTAGTGCATCTGCAATTTCCCTAGCCATCTCTTTTAGCACTCTGGGGTGCATTCCAACAGGGCCTGGAGACTTGTCCACCTTTAGCCCCATTAGCTTGCCCATCACTACCTCCTTAGTGATAACAATCCTCTCAAGGTCCTCACCTGTCATAGCCTCATTTCTATCAGTCGCTGGCATGTTATTTGTGTCTTCCACTGTGAAGACCGACCCAAAAAACCTGTTCAGTTCCTCAGCCATTTCCTCATTTCCCATTATTAAAACTCCCTTCTCATCCTCTAAAGGACCAATATTTACCTTAGCCACTCTTTTTTGTTTTATATATTTGTAAAAACTTTTACTGTCTGTTTTTATATTCTGAGCAAGTTTACTCTCATACTCTATCTTACTCTTCTTTATAGCTTTTTTAGTAGCTTTCTGTTGCCCCCTAAAGATTTCCCAGTCCTCTAATCTCCCACCAATCTTTGCCACTTTATATGCTTTTTCCTTCAATTTGATACTCTCCCTTATTTCCTTAGATATCCACGGTCGATTTTCCCTCTTTCTACCGTCCTTCCTTTTTGTGGGTATAAACCTTTGCTGAGCACTGTGAAAAATCGCTTAGAAGGTTCTCCACTGTTCCACCATAAAGTCTTAGCTCCCAGTCAACCTTAGCTAGTTCTTCTCTGATCCCCTTGTAATCTCCTTTGTTTAAACATAAAACACTAGTATTTGATTTTACTTTCTCACCCTCCATCTGTATTTTAAATTCCACCATATTGTGATCGCTCCTTCCGAGAGGATCCCTAACTATGAGATCATGAATCAATCCTGTCTCATTACACAGGACAAGATCTAGGACCGCTTGTTCCCTCGTAGGTTCCATTACATACTGTTCTAGGAAACTATCGCAGATACATTCTATAAACTCCTCCTCAAGGTTGCCTTGACCGACCTGGTTAAACCAATCGACATGTAGATTAAAATCCCCCATGATAACTGCTGTACCATTTCTACATGCATCAGTTATTTCTTTGTTTATTGCCTGCCCCACCATAACGTTACTATTTGGTGGCCGATAGACTATTCCTATCAGTGACTTTTTCGCCTTACTATTCCTGATTTCCACCCAAATGGATTCAACCTTATCCTCCATAGCACCGATGTCATCCCTAACTATTGCCCAGATGTTATCCTTAAATAACAGAGCAACACCACCTCCCTTACCATCCACTCTGTCCTTCCGAATAGTTTGATACCCTCGGATATTTAACTCCCAGTCGTGACCATCCTTTAACCATGTTTCAGTAATCATAGTCATTTACGATGATTTGTGCCATCAACTCATTTACTTTATTCCGAATACTACGAGAATTCAGGTAAAGTACACTTATGTTGGTTTTTTTTTTACCTCTGTTTTGAATCTTAACCTCTCCAGTTTTATTCCTTTTGTTATTACTGGGCCTATTCACTGAGCTCCCCTCAGTCACTGTACCTTGTACTGTCGCCCTTTTAGATTTTTGACTATGTCTTCTCTGCCTTGCACTTTTCCCCTTACTTCCTTTTGCTTCTGTCCCTGTTTTACTACCTTCCAACTTCCTGCATCGGTTCCCATCCCCCTGCCACATTAGTTTAAACCCTCCCCAACAGCTTGAAGACTTAACAAACATTTAAACATAAGCACATGAGAGTTTACAGACACTACTGAAAACATTTATAATTCTTCTGAATTCACCAAATGATCAAGAGATAGTCCTTCATGGCAGAGAGCTCAACAGTACAGCTTCTTTTTCTCACTTCAGCTGCAACACACTGAGAAACGAAAAAGACACTGACACACCCAAGCTTTTCTCAAAGTGAAACTAAAAAGCAGAAGCAGAGCTCAGCTCCACCCACACTCTGACATCACTGCAGTCACATGAGCAGCTAACCATTTCTTAAAGCGACATTCTCATGACAAACCCCCAAGGAGCAGATGGTCAGAGGGCGTTCCAGGGACCAGCTGCTGTCGAGGCAGGTTTCGGGCTTCCGGAACGGACAATCCCTTCGATTGTGGAGATGTAGCTGCAGAGCCAGGGACTACATGAAGGATTGTTGGCGAGCATCCAGCATCTGCAGGTGCAGTTGGAGGGGTCCAACCACCTGCAGGAGCAGGAGGTGGTGTCGACCATGTGTGCCATCCAGGCCCACACCGCACGGGTGGCATCCACGGTGGAGGCCTTTGGGTTGAAGGTTTCGGTCATGGGCCAAGATGTCCAAGGCCTGGGGCACTCTGTGGAAGCGGTGGCCAAAGCTCAGCACAGGGCTGCCTTATCACAGGCCTTGCACCGGCGCTTCTGAGGGTGGCCCAGTCAAAGTGGGTCATGGCTGAGGGTGTCAGTGCCATTGCCCACGTACTGGCCAATGTGGCACAGACACAGAGGGAGATGGCGCAGCCACTGGCTGATGTCACACTGACTCAGAAGGCAGGGGCACAGTCGCAGCATGATGTGTTGCAGTCCCAGATGGAAGTGGTCCACTCCCTGTGCTCCCCGTGAGCATGGAGACCTAGTTGAGACGAGAGGGGGCCTCGACTGGCAGCGCCAGGTGGTGAGGGAGCCTCCGGGGTTAGCTCTGCTCGCACCCCCTTCCCATGGAGTAGCCCAGGGGCCATCGGGCACCGCGAGGGAGGAGGAAGCGATGGGGCGGTGCTGGTAACCCTCACAGGGGCGGTGCTAGAACACCGCAGTGCCTCAAACTCCCCTCCTCCTGTCCCTGGTGCAAAACATGGTAGCGGACAGAACAGGGTAGCACCATGCCAGCTGGGACATCCGAGCAGCAGCCGGGCCCATCCAGGCCTGGTAGCCACAGAAGACGGCCGCCAAAGGAGACCCAGGTCACAGGGCAGGATTCACAACAGGCCGCCTCCACTCCTGATGTACCGCCTGGGGAACTACCTAGACGTAGCATTAGGGCCCATAAGTACAGAAAGGTAGACACCAGTTAGGTTGGCATGGTGTAGCACATAAGATAGTGATAGGGGCTAGGGCAGAAACCTGTACATATATATGTGTTCACAATAAGCACATGTTCACAATGTTACAACGTGTCTCGGTACTCTGTCGGATGGGTGTGAGGGATTGGATGGGCTGGGTGCAGAGGGGGAACTGGGGGCAGGGGTGGTGGTGGGTGGAGGGTCGGGGATGGCTTGACCCCAGTATAGCCAGGGCACACCACTCCCATCGCACCCTGCCCCGGACCCCACCTCCACCACCCAAGGGTGTCGGTGGGACCCTGTGTAGAAATGGTCAGCTCACATGCAGGGTCACCCAGGTGAACAGTGGAAAGTGCGACCAAAGGCAGTCGTCAGACGTTGTCAAACAATGTGGAGCACCAGAGCTCATCACATAGTGGGTTGCCATCATCCACCATCCTGTTATTGGCCAGGGTTTAGAGAACCCCAAAGTGTATCATGGAGTTCACCTGACCCACAACTTTTAATAGATTGTGGTATGGGGAGCACACGGCCCACTCTACAGGTGTGGTAGAGCAGAAATGGAAAAGTGTTTTTTAAAGCAAAACAATGTTTATTCTATGAACTCAAGTTAACCTTTTTAAAACAGTGACTTCTCAGCAACCATTAATTCAAATACAACCCCCAAAGTATACAACACTAAGTAATCCTTAATTCCTTAATAACTTCCCTTTTAACATCCATAAGACTTAAAACACCTTTTAACAGAAGCACATTAGGTTTACATTCACTACCGAGAACATTTATAATTCTGAATTCACCAAATGATCAAGAGATAGTCTTTCCATGGCAGAGAGATCAACAGTACAGCTGCTCTGTCTGGCTTCAGCTCCAACACCGAAAACGAAACTACAACACACCCTGCAGCAAACAGCCTAACACAAAAGTAAAAAACTGACAGACAGCCCAGCTCCACCCACTCTCTGACATCACTGCAGTAGTAAACACCCATTTCTTAAAGGTACTCTCACCACAGATATTTATATACACACCCATTTATAAACACCGATTTCTTAAAGGTGCTCTCACATGACAATCCATGGACCAGACCCATTTTACTGCTAACCCAGGGCTGCACCCCATAGTGAGGCAGGTACAAATCATGGAGGGGTTGCAAGGGGCGGTGGGTGGGGGGGAGGGTGGCAGTCAGTAAGGGTGGGATGTTTCTGCCGCTGGGCAGGCCCCCTAGTCGGTGAACCTGGAGGCGATTAGAGTGTCCCGTGCGCACTGGCCCAGATGCACACGTTGGAGGACCCCCCATGCCTGTCCGGGCCCTATGTCCTGCCCATATGCGCCTTCCCCCGTATCCTCCTCGTTGGATGAGGACGGATGTTTATCCTCCTCCTGCACGTCACCCTTCTGCTGCACGATTTGTGGAGGATGCAGCAGGCCGCCACGATGTGGGAGACCTTCCTTGCACTATACCAGAGGGCCCCTCCAGAGCGGTCCAGGCACCTGTACTGCATCTTCGGGATGCCAAAGCACCGCTTGATACGTCCCTGATTGCGGCATGGGCACTATTGTAGCGGTTCTCCTTGTTGGTCGCTGGCCTCCGGATAGGTGTCATTAGCCCAGCCATGACTGCAGCGGATCGCCCCTGTCATCCAGGAGCCAACCCCACAGCCAGGGGGGGACCTTAAAGAGGCTAGGAACCTCGAGTGTGCCAGGGTGAAGGCGTGGTGCACACTGCCCGGGTATCGGGTGCAGACGTGCATGATGTGCATCTCATGGCCACACACCAGCTGCACGTTCACCAAGTGGAACCCCTTTCGGTTTGTGAAGACCAGCCTGTCACCTGCAGGTGCTCGTACAGTGATATGCATCCCATCGATCACCCCTGGATCCGGGGCATCCCGGTGATGGCAGCAAACCCCGCTGCCCGGGCATCCTGGTGGGCTCGGTCCACATTGAAATGGATATATTGCGCCGAACGTGACAGCGTGGATTTACCTGTGCACTAGGCTCTGTGAGATCCTGAACAGGTCCCCACTCGGCATCTGGAAAGATCCCGTGGCTTAAAGGTTCAGGGCGACCATCACCTTAACGGCCACCAGGAGTGGGTGTCAAATCAGACTGCTCAAAACAAAGTGTGAAAGAATCGAAAGAGACTTTGTATACTTGAGTAGGCTATACTCAAAGCATATTTTGTTCTAACAAAGACGAGTCTGAAGTGCTTTTAATTTTAAAAAATGGTAAATATGACGCTAATCAATGATTGAGATTATGGATGCCAATATTAGATACCCTAGGATACACACATATCGAGTCATCTGACCTTTGGGGTCAAAGGTCAGATAGCACATGTTAGAGATGTTTGCAACAAGGCACTGGATGTCTTCCAGTTGTGTGTTCATGTTCTAATCACTCTCTTCCCTCTGCAGAATATTCCTTGGTTACAGAGATATCTGTCTGCCTCCCTTAATATAGGATGGTATGGAGATTTCAGCGTTGGACTGGGGTGGGCACAGTAAGAAGTTTTACAACACCTGGTTAAGGTCCAACAGGTTTGTTTCGGGGCACAACTCCTTCATCAGGTGAGTCACCTGAGGAAGGAGCAGTGCTCCGAAAGCTAATGATTCGAAACAAACCTGTTGGACTTTAACCTGGTGTTGTAACTATAGGATGGAAGCAGTTCTAAGCTTTGCTGTGTAAATGCCATTCACCACCTTGCTTGTTGACCTCCATTAACTCTCACTCCAACAACAACTTGATTTTAAAATTCTCAACCTTGTTTACAATCCCTCCACGGCCTCACTTCTATCCTGTCTATCTAGCCTCCTCCAGTCCTGCACCCCTCTGCGATCTCTGCAATTGGTCAATTCTCACCTCTTGCACATCTCTTTAGCTCCATCACTGGGGGGAACTCTGTCCAAAATCTAACCTCTGCAATTCCCTCCCTAAATCACTCTGTCCCTCTACTTGCCTGCCCACCTTAAATCCTGCCCCATCTTTTCATCACCTGTCTGAACATCCCCTTATGTGGCTGTGTTTCAGACACTTTATGAGAACATCACACTCCTGTCAAACACCTTGGAGCATTTGACAACATTGAAGGTGCAAAATGCTTTCGTTTAAATGTCCTTCCTCTGTGCCAAATAGCTCCTGTCTGGCAGTCTATGGGCAGGATTCTCTGCTGGCGTGATTCTCCATTTTGCCAGCGCCCAGGGGTTTCCCGACGGCGTGAGGCTGTCCCACAATGGGAAATCCCATTGACCGGCCGGCATAACGGAGAATCCCTATATTTCTTCGCAGTAACTAACTGCAAATGAAAGCCCAGTGACCAAGTTAATATATTTTCCTGAGAGCACACTGTCCAGTAAATAATTGTTAATCTAAAACCACAAAAGGACAAGCTGTTGACCTTTGTTCTGTGATGTTTAGCCCAAGAGTTAATAACAGATTAAAGACTAATCATATTAACGAAATAGTAATCTTTATTTCAAAAATGGGGAATTCACTGCAATGTTCATTGTTGGCTTCCAAGTAAAGTTTTAATTTTCAGCATTCACACAGCTACACACTGCACATTTGAACATTACCCTTTGTATGAATTAGCTGCAGTCGTTTGGAGCAGTGACATCTTCCACAGCAAATTAGGAGGGTGATGTCCTTCATTTACCGAAATGAATGAAAGCTCTGTTATCCACAATTCAATCCTTGTCCATGATTGTGAAGTTAATTTCAAACTCTGGCCTGAAACTGAATCCAGTACCTGATAGATGTTCAAACGTTCATGGTTAAAGATTTAAGTTTGACTGTTTCTTCTTGATAAAGAAGCCAGACAGCTAAAACACCCTGGTCACCAAACTCTCCTGCTCCTGCCAATATTACAGATTGAAGTGTTGATTGGAGCAAGAATTGTTACTCTTACTCAGGCACGATACGACTGGCCAGCAGAAGATATATAAACAGCTAAAAGCTGGACAGTGGCCAACAGCTTGTGAAGCAGCTGAATGAACCTGTGGTCTCAGTGGTAGATTGTATTTCCAGCAATGGACCACATGTGTTTCCTTATCACCAGTAATTGTAGCTTAGGCGTTACAAGGTCACACACGGGGGAAAGCTACAGTTCCACAATTTACAATTTCTTATTCACACAGGATAATACAGGAGTCCTATCCAACAACAGCTTCCATCTCCAAGTTTCACTGGTATGACCATCATCAATAAGGCACATTTCTACGAACCCTCTCTCCCTCAGGTGATGACAGTCCTGGTGGTGTGGCTTTGCAGAAGCAGTCACTTATAAAGGCACAGGTTAATCAAGGATAGTTAGCATGAATTTGTTAAGGGAAGGTCATATCTGACTAATTTGACTGACTGTTTTGAGGAAGTAACAAGGAGGATTGATGAGGGTAGTGCATTTAATGTGGTCTACATGGATATAAGCAAGGCTTTTGACAAGGTTCCACATGGCGGACTGTTCAAAAATAAAAGCTCATGAGATCTGGGAAATGTAGTAAGCTGGATACAGTATTGGCTCAATGGCAGGAAACAAAAGGGTAATTGTTGATGGATGTTTTTGTGACTGGAGGAAGTGTTTCCAGTGGGGTTCTACAAGGCTCAGTACCAGGTCCCCTCCGTCTTGTGGTCTATATTAATACTTTGGACATAAATGTAGGGGAAATAATCAAGACGTTTGCAGATGTCACAAACATTGCGCAGTAGATAATGAGGATTGCTGCTGGAGCGTAGAAAGGCATCATTGGAAGGTCATGAGGGCAGAAAGGTGGCAAATGGAATCCAATCCAGAGTAGTGTGAGGTGATGCATTTGGGGAGGTCAAACAAGATAAGGAATTGGGAGAACACTGAGAGGGGTAGAGGACGTGAAGGACCTTGAAGTAAATGTCCACAGATCCCAGAAGGTAGCAGGAAAGGTCAGGAAGGTAGGTAATGAAGCACGGTGGTGCAGTGGTAGCACTGCAGTCTCACGGCGCCGAGGTCCCAGGTTCGATCCTGGCTCTGGGTCACTGTCCGTGTGGAGTTTTCACATTCTCCCCGTGTTTGCGTGGGTTTCGCCCCCACAACCCAAAGATGTGCAAGGTAGGTGGGTTGAACACGCTAAATTGCCCCTTAATTGTGATTGTGGGGGCAGCAGGGTAGCATGGTGGTTAGCATAAGTGCTTCACAGCTCCAGGGTCCCAGGTTCGATTCCCGTCTGGGTCACTGTCTGTGTGGAGTCTGCATGTCCTCCCCCTGTGTGCGTGGGTTTCCTCCGGGTGCTCCGGTTTCCTCCCACAGTCCAAAGATGTGCGGGTTAGGTGGATTGGCCATGCTAAATTGTCCATAGTGTCCTAATAAAAGTAAGGTTAAGGGGGGGATTGTTGGGTTACGGGTATAGGGTGGATGAGTAGGGTGATCATTGTTCGGCACAACATTGAGGGCCGAAGGGCCTGTTCTGTGCTGTACTGTTCTATGCTCTAATTGGGAAAATGAATTGGGTACTCTAAATTTATAAACAAAAAAGGAAGGTAGGTAATGTGTATTTCATAGTGATTTTAGATTTTCCTCACAAGCAGTCTCGTGGCTGAACAGGGTCACTTTAAGAGAACGATTGTATGACATCATCTCCATTTGCGTGGGTAAACTGGCAGACTAACATCGCAGCCTGTATTGTTAAAACCTTCCAAATAAAGCTCAATATTTTGTTTGAACCTCCAAAGCCTAAACATAAAAACTGGCGACAAGGTAAGCGATCAGCATTTGTAGGTACCAGAAGAAATAATAAATAATCAAAATTGTCGCCACATGAGAGCTGGTGACACAGGAGCCAAACAACAGTTGCAGTCATTGGATTAACCCAAAAACCACCGAAACATCTGAAGGTAACAACGTTGGAGAGAACCCCTCATTGCGCTCTACCCTAAACAAAGTCTGTAGCCTTTAGTGACAAGTACCCTGGGAGTGTTGCAAAACACAAAGAGAAACAGGCCAAGCTCAGGTTTGCCTTGTTTTGGGGAGAAAGGAAGATAGTGCTAAGAATTCTCGTCACATTGTGCACACACAGGTCATTCCATAGTGAAAAATGGGGGGAGCTTTCGGGACTGTGGGACCGTTTGATGAGAATATTGGAGCTCATATGCAGAGAAATTCAAAGATTGTGTTCAAACTATCAAGAAAGCACCAGATGTAAAAGTCCCAACATAGTAATTGCAGGAAGATTTGCGTTTCTTGAGCACAGGGGCAGCACGGTAGCATGGTGGTTAGCATAAATGCTTCACAGCTCCAGGGTCCCAGGTTCGATTCCCGGCTGGGTCACTGTCTGTGTGGAGTCTGCACGTCCTCCCCGTGTGTGCGTGGGTTTCCTCCGGGTGCTCCGGTTTCCTCCCACAGTCCAAAGATGTGCGGGTTAGGTGGATTGGCCATGCTAAATTGCCTGTAGTGTCCTAAAAAGTAAGGTTAAGGGGGGGTTGTTGGGTTACGGGTATAGGGTGGATACGTGGGTTTGAGTAGGGTGATTATTGCTCGGCACAACATCGAGGGCCGAAGGGCCTATTCTGTGCTGTACTGTTCTATCTATGTACAATCAAGAGGAAGATGAATTGATTACGCAGTGTGTAGCTACCCTGAAAAGACTGCCTAAACACTGCAAATTCAGGGATGTGTTAAACTATACCATCAGAGATAGATTAAGTCTCAGGTTTAAGAAAAACTATTCAAAAGTGGTTGTTAACCAAAAACAACCTGATCTTAAAGAAAGTTAAAGAAGTTGCTGCATCCATGGAATTAACAGCCAAAGAAGCTCAACAGTTGAGTTCAAGCACAAGAATCCACAAGGTGTTGCTTGAAACTCGAACACAGACTTGCATTTTCCATAGGTGTGCAAAAACTGGGCAAACTCCACACGAACAGCGACCTGGACTCAGGATCGAACCTGGGACCTCGACACTGTGAGGCACCAGTGCTAACCACTGCACCACCGTGCCACCCTCAGCCCCGGCATACCTATACTGGGCTCATATCTAGTCATCAGTACACTGTTCACTATTCCACCAATCAGAAACTTTTCTTCTCCTCATTTGCCGCTGATTTGCTCACGAGTCAGGCTATCTGTAGCAAACACAGATAGAAAAAGCATCTGATTGGAGGAGGCCAGATGGAGGGGCTTTGGGGTCCCCGGGCTGTACCTTTGGACAACAAGCCTGAACAAGACATTTCCCACAAGGGGGTGGAAGCTGTAACAATCGATGATTTCCTCAGGAAATTGAATGGGAATTTGAAGAGAATGAGCAGCAGGGCTACAGGATACATGCTGGGGAGTGTGACTGTCAGGTTGCTCCACGGAGAGCTGGATGGCCTTGATGGGTTGAATGGCCTCCTTCTCTGTCATAAATATTTCCATGACACTTTGACTTACGGAGAATACCAGAACTTGGGGTCAAAACTCTGAAATTTATTGAACCCTCTAATAAGGGGAAAAGATTCTTCCGATCTACTTATGTCCCTCATAATTATATACACCTCAATCAGCCTTCTCTGCTCCAAGGAAATAAACCCCAGCCTCTCTTTGTAGCTGAAACGCTCCAGCCCAGACACCACCCTGATTGGGTGGTGGAAGGAATTAAGAGACTGGTGGGGGAGGGGGGAGGAAAGGAAGTAATGGGGAGGGGGGGGGGGGGGGGGGGTGACACAATGCAGCAGCCTATGGCCTTTCACAGTGGACCAAAGATGGCCAGTACAGTATGGCTGACTGTCACAGGATGAATGCATCATGACAACTGCCAGAATAACTGGTGTTCACTGCGAAGATCGCTTGAGGTTTGGTCGCACACTGTGTTAATGGAGGTGTAGCCATTATGGTCCTGTATCTCTCCCTGTTAATACATGAGGCCCCTGAAGTGTTGGCTAGTGTAGACTTGAGATATGAACAGACACTTCCAACACTGATGAAGGTTCAACTCAATTTTATTAACTAACTTCTAACTAACTAACACACAATGACTGCGGGTCTAAATGATGCTAACTTAAACTAGAGACCCAAGCCTTGTCCGAACTAGTTGATTCTCTCAGCACATGGTGTGAGTCTGTGCTGGGCTGGATGAGTTCTTGTTACACTGAGAGGCAGCACCCAGAATGAGCGGGAACCCTGGTGCCCTCTGCCTTTATAGTGTGTGTATTCTAACTGGTGATTGGCTGCGGTGTTTGTGCATGTTGATTGGTCCCTGTGTGTGTCCATCAGTGTGTGTCTGCTCCATGACATACTGGTGTATATTATGACAGCCCCAGAGCCGGCTGTGTTCCCTGTGACAATGGGAATTCCTCTAGACTGGCAGGCTGACCTGCTCTTTCTGCCTTGGTTCTCTTATTTCAGTGAGAAGAAACAAAGTCCATTCTGCTGGACAGGGATTCAGTCACTTCCCTGGTCCAATGATGGTGAGATGTTCATTTCGCCTTCTCTCAGATGGAGGGATTCCCTGACACGGAGAGAGCTGCCTCTGCTACCCACCTCTGCACCTGGAGGAGACAAAAACAAGAGTGGTTTCTGTGACCCGGTCACAGAGACCTGCTTAATCATCGCTTCCCTTTCTTCCAGTATCTAGGTGATGGAGTGGGGAGGGAAATTCATCTGAAATACAAACAGAAAATGCTGGGTTAACTCAGCAGGTCTGGCAGCATTGATGAAGAGAGAACAGAGTTACTGTTCGAGTCCATATTACTCTCATGCAGAGTTTATCCAGAATTTTCTGTTTTCTATCAGATTTACAGCATCAGCAATATTTCACTTTTATGGGGGAAATGTATCTGTCTTGATCCAGTTTCTAACTCTAAGCAGTGTCAGCGCTTAAGATGGCGATGATCGCACGTTTTATCCCAGGACATGGCCTTCGATCAGATTGGCCCATGGCTTCCTGTTAATCGTGGTGTCCTGGATTCCCATTCTGGGATTGGTCATCTCAGAACATGGGATACTGATGATAGAATAAACAGTCCCATGGCCTTGGACTGTCTTCACCTCTCCTAGGCATGTGGTTGTTGCGATACCACTTCATTCATTTCAGCAACTGGACCTCATATGTACAAGGTTTCAAAAGCCCCGACTCAGGTGTAGTTCCTTACCATGAACATGTAGGCTCAGGGCTTGAGCCAGGCCTTTCAGAACTAAAGTGGCTTCTGCTGACATTGCAGGTCACAAGGCCATAGGACCAAAAAGGCATTTGCTGACCTGGCAGGTCATAAGGTTGAACAATACAAGATCTTGAGACACCAGACAAGACATTACATCAAACTCTGATAAGAGGAAGTAGTCCAAAAGTGGTCTAAACTGCTTGACCATGCAAAAATAGCTAACCACCAACGGCTGGCAGAGAACAGATGTTCCAACGGACTATCTCGGAAAAGGGTATAAGAGTCGACACCAGAATACACAAGGAAGTGGCAACCCGGGATCTACAGTCACAGAAGGAACGAAGGACCTGAGCGGGGATCAGCAAAGAGACAACCGCCGATCAAGTGCCTGGCCAAGCCTTGAAAAGGTAGTATCTTTTATGCTTTGAGGAGTGAGTCTTAAAACTAGTAAGCAATTATACGTAACTGTGTGTGTGTGAGTATTAGCAACAAAGAGAGATTTACTTGTATATTTGACCCAGACTGTTATTCTGTCAGACATCACATTACCTCACTGAGGCAGAAACCAGTGAGAGTCAACAAACAGGTTCCCAGTAGTACGATCCCAGGCCAGACACCAAAAGTGGGAAGGATACTGGACCAAAACACGAAGATTGTGCTGCAAAAAGTATTCACTCCCAGGTGTGATTGCATGAAAAAACAGGAATCGGTGACTGTGTACCACCATCGCCCTCGGCGGCTCGTTCGCTCGGGGCTTCTTCGCGAGGGCTCTGGGCGCTCTATCCACTTCCAGGGGCCGAGGGAACGCCTCAGCCCCCATCAACGTCTCCAACATGTCCGTCACATAAGTCCTCGCATCCGATCCCTCATTGCCTTCAGGGAGGCCGACAAGTCTAAGATTCTGCCTCCTGGACCTGTTCTCCAGGTCCTCCAGCTTCTCCTGCATTCTTTTCTGGCGGTCATTCATCATCTCCACTTTGGTCTCCAGCACGGTTAGGTATTCCTTGTGCTCGGACACCTTTTTCTCCACCTCCTGGATCGCCCTCCCGTGGGTCTCTTGATTCTGCACAACTTGATCAATCGAAGCCTTAATCGGGTCCAGTGTGTCCTTCTTCAGCTTGACGAAGCAATCTTCAAAAAAACTCCACCAGCTGCCCCGTTGACCACTGTGCCGTCTCCCCGCGGCCCTTGCTCTCCGCCATGCTTTCCCGCGTTACCAGCTCTGCTCGCATCTTCTTTATAGGACTTTGTCTTCTCACACGGCCATCTCTGGCCCAATTCTCCATACACCGGAGGGGGATTTCTCCTCACTGTCTCACTCTTCACCGATTTATCCCATAAAATCCAGGAAAAAAACGGGGGGAAAAGGGTCCAAAAGGTTCAAGGTTGACCTGTCACAGGCGGGAGCTATCAAATGTGCGACCTACGTGGTCGCCACTGGAAGTCCAGCTTTGGTATTTCTATAACAAAACTTTATTATAAATACAATACTAAACTTTTGAAATTCACAGCTGAAAAGAACCATTACCCATTACTGTAACTAGAAAATTTCCCATTAAATCACAAGAAAAGAAACATACTGTTCTTAATGCAGCTTAAAATTAGCAGGGCACAGATTAATACTTGCTGTACTGAACAAATTCTGGCTCTGGTTGGAACCCCTTCAGACTCTGGCTGAAGATCTTCGAATAACTACTTCAGCTCGGTTGTTTCAGCCTCTTTCCAGTCTTCAGACAAAACTGCTCTGCTTTAAAATATTACTCTTTACTTTTAACTATTCCATTGTGAAAGAATTGTGGACTCAAAAGTCAGGCAGATAGAACTCAGTTCCTGTCTCTCTCAAAGCTTCTCCAAACTCACCCCGTCTCTGCCTTTTTGTGCTCCACACAACAACGGCCTCATCGTCCCAAGCTAAAAATCAAATTATCTCTGCAGGGTGCAAAAGCATATGGACTCCCCAGGGACCTTCCAAGTCAAACCACACAGTCCATTAGCAGAAACTGGAAAATACATTCCTACGTCAATTTCACCTTCTGTTTCCCAGAAGCAATCCAAAATCCTTTTTAAAGCACACTATAACCCCAGGCTTTTAACTCTTAATTTGTCCCAATATTTAAAAGCCAATGTTCCTAAAGTCCTCTAATCGTCACACCAACATCCCACACTTGTGGTTTCAGAGGTTCCAAGAGCATCCACTCCCTGCTTGTTGTTTTCCGAGCAACGACACCCCAATTACAAATTTCCATTGATCTTTTACATACTGGGCCTTGATCACACATGACTTTGGGTAAGAGTGGGGATCAGTAGATGGGTTGGGCTCCTCATTTATTGCCGTCACCAGTTTATGTGGTGAATAGCCCTTTGAAGGAGTGGCTTGGTTGTTCATCAGAACCAATGGCAGCATCATATCCCTGTTTTAGGATTGCCGTCCCAACAATTGTTTGCTCAGTTTTTTTCTTCACAGTTCTGTTCATCCTTCTGGAGGACTCAGAACTGTGGGAAATGTACCATTTCCCTTTAACTCCCAGAAACCTCAAGATTGACCTGTTCGGTGAAGTAAGGGAGCCCCAGCTGGAGAACCACTACTTTCACCAAAACCAGGTGAGTGTCGGATTTAAGTGGAAATGCCTCTATCCATTCAGAGAAGACATCAACCAACATCAAGCAGTGCTTACTCTCCCGAAATATGGTTAGCAGTGGTCCAAGAAAATCAATTTGTACTCAGTGCTAAAGTGCTGTGGGCTGACTGCCTTTCCTATGAGGCCGAATGGAGCATCTACCCTTGTGTGGATTGGTCTTGTCAGGAGGGCACATAAGACTACTAGAGGTAGTTTTCACAGAAATCTACCACATCCTCTCCCACATGTGGCCACATTACTACTTCCTCTATTTAACTGATAATCAATTCTGGTCCCGTATGACCAGCCCTTGGGCCTTCATGTGCTAACTCTCATGAACTCCTCTCAGCCCCTCTGGTACTACCCACTTGCCCTTTTAAATGGCATCCTTTCTTTCACTGTCATAAGAACATAAGAACTAGAAGGAGTAGGTCATCTGGCCCCTCGAGCCTGCTCCACCATTCAATGAGATCATGGCTGATCTTTTGTGGACTCAGCTCCACTTTCCAGCCCGAACACCATAACCCTTTATTCTTCAAAAAACTATCTATCTTTACCTTAAAAACATTTAATGAAGGAGCCTCAACTGCTTCACTGGGCAAGGAATTCCATAGATTCACAACCCTTTGGGTGAAGAAGTTCCTCCTAAACTCAGTCCTAAATCTACTTCCCCTCATTTTGAGGCTATGCCCCTAGTTCTGCTTTCACTCGCCAGTGGAAACAACCTGCCCGCATCTATCCTATCTATTCTCTTCATAATTTTATATGTTTCTATAAGAACCCCCCCCGCATCCTTCTAAATTCCAACGAGTACACTCCCAGTCTACTCAACATCTCCTCGTAATCCAACCCCTTCAGCTCTGGGATTAACCTAGTGAATCTCCTCTGCACACCCTCCAGTGCCAGTATGTCCTTTCTCAAGTAAGGAGACCAAAGCTGAACACAATACTCCAGGTGTGGCCTCACTAACACCTTATACAATTGCACCATAACCTCCCTAGTCTTAAACTCCATCTCTCTAGCAATGAAGGACAAAATTCCATTTGCCTTCTTAATCACCTGTAAACCAACTTTCTGTGACTCATGCACGAGCATACCCAGGTCTCTCTGCACGGCAGCATGCTTTAATATTTTATCATTTAAATAATAATCCTGTTTGCTGTTATTCCTACCAAAATGGATAACCTCAACATTGTATTATATCTGCCAGACCCTAGCCCATTCACTTAACCTATCCAAATCCCTCTGCAGACTTCCAGTATCCTATGCACGTTTCGCTTCACCACTTATCGTAGTGTCATCTGCAAACTTGGACACATTGCCCTTGGTCCCCAACTCCAAATCATCTATGTAAATTGTGAACAATTGTGGGCCCAACACGGATCCCTGAAGGACACCACTGGCTACTGATTGCCAACCAGAGAAACACCCATTAATCCCCACTCTTTGCTTTCTATTAATTAACCAATCCTCTATCCATGCTACTACTTTACCCTTAATGCCATGCATCTTTATCTTATGCAGCAACCTTTTGTGTGGCACCTTGTCAAAGGCTTTCTGGAAATCCAGATATACCACATCCATTGGCTCCCCGTTATCTACTGCACTGGTAATGTTCTCAAAAAATTCCACTAAATTAGTTAGGCACGACCTGCCCTTTATGAACCCATGCTGCGTCTGCCCAATGGGACAATTTCTATCCAGATGCCTCGCTATTTCTTCCTTGATGATAGATTCCAGCATCTTCTCTACTACTGAAGTTAAGCTCACTGGCCTATAATTACCCGCTCTCTGCCTACCTCCTTTTTTAAACAGTGGTGTCACGTTTGCTAATTTCCAATCCACCGGGACCACCCCAGAGTCTAGTGAATTTTGCTAAATTATCACTAGTGCATTTGCAATTTCCCTAGGCATCTCTTTTAGCACTCTGGGATGCATTCCATCAGGGCCAGGAGACTTGTCCACCTTTAGCCCCATTAGCTTGCCCATCACTACCTCCTTAGTGATAACAATCCTCTCAAGGTCCTCACCTGTCATAGCCTCATTTCTATCAGTCACTGGCATGTTATTTGTGTCTTCCATTGTGAAGACCGACCCAAAAAACCTGTTCAGTTCCTCAGCCATTTCATCTCCCATTATTAAAACTCCCTTCTCATCCTCTAAAGGACCAATATTTACCTTAGCCACTCTTTTTTGTTTGATATATTTGTAGAAACTTTTACTGTCTGTTTTTATATTCTGAGCAAGTTTACTCTCATACTCTATCTTACTCTTCTTTATAGCTTTTTTAGTAGCTTTCTGTTACCCCTTAAAGATTTCCCAGTCCTCTAGTCTCCCACCAATCTTTGCCACTTTGTATGCTTTTTCCTTCAATTTGATACTCTCCCTTATTTCCTTAGATATCCACGGTCGATTTTCCCTCTTTCTACCGTCCTTCCTTTTTGTTGGTATAAACCTTTGCTGAGCACTGTGAAAAATCGCTTGGAAGGTTCTCCACTGTTCCTCAACTGTTCCACCGTAAAGTCTTTGCTCCCAGTCTACCTTAGCTAGTTCTTCTCTCATCCCAATGTAATCTCCTTTGTTTAAGCACAAAACACTAGTATTTGATTTTACCTTCTCACCCTCCATCTGTATTTTAAATTCCACTATATTGTGATCGCTCCTTCCGAGAGGATCCCTAACTATGAGATCATGAATCAATCCTGTCTCATTACACAGGACAAGATCTAGGACCGCTTGTTCCCTCATAGGTTCCATTACATACTGTTTTAGGAAACTATCGCAGATACGTTCTATAAACTCCTCCTCAAGGCTGCTTTGACCGACCTGGTTAAACCAATCAACATGTAGATTAAAATCCCCCATGATAACTGCTGTACCATTTCTACATGCATCAGTTATTTCTTTGTTTATTGCCTGCCCCACCATAACGTTACTATTTGGTGGCCTATAGACTACTCCTATCAGTGACTTTTTCGCCTTACTATTCCTGGTTTCCACCCAAATGGATTCAACCTTATCCTCCATAGCACCGATGTCATCCCTTACTATTGCCCGGATGTCATCCTTAAATAACAGAGCTACACCACCTCCCTTACCATCCACTCTGTCCTTCCGAATAGTTTGATACCCTCGGATATTTAACCCCCAGTCGTGACCATCCTTTAACCATGTTTCAGTAATGGCCACTAAATCATAGTCATTCACGATGATTTGCGCCATCAACTCATTTACTTTATTCCGAATACTACGAGCATTCAGGTACAATACACTTATGTTGGTTTTTTTACCTCTGTTTTGAATCTTAACATCTCCAGTTTTATTCCTTTTAGTATTACTGGGCCTATTCACTGAGCTCCCCTCAGTCACTGTACCTTGTACTGTCGCCCTTTTTGATTTTTGACTTTGGCTTCTCTGCCTTACACTTTCCCCCTTACTGCCTTTTGCTTCTATCCCTGTTTTACTACCTTCCAACTTCCTGCATCAGTTCCCATTCCCCTGCCACATTAGTTTAAACCCTCCCCAACAACTCTAGCAAACACCCCCCTAGGACATCGGTTCCAGTCCTGCCCAGGTGCAGACCGTCCGGTTTGTACAGGTCCCACCTCCCCCAGAACTGGTTCCAATGCCCCAGGAATTTGAATCCCTCCCTCTTGCACCATCTCTCGAGCCACGCATTCATCCTATCTATCCTGACATTCCTACTCTGACTAGCTCGTGGCACTGGTAACAATCCTGAGATTACTACCTTTCAGGTCCTACTTTTTAGTTTAACTCCTAACATCCCAAATTCAGCTTGTAGGACCTCATCCCGTTTTTTACCTATATCGTTGGTGTTTATGTGCACCACCACAGCTGTTCACTCCCCCCCCCCCCCCAAGAATGTCTTGCAGCCGCTCTGAGACATCCTTGACCCTTGCACCAGGGAGGCAACATACCATCCTGAAGTCTCGATTGCATCTGCAGAACCGCCTGTCTATTCCCCTTACGATTGAGTCCCCTATCACTATAGCCCTGCCATTTTTCTTCCTGCCCTGCTGCGCAGCAGAGCCAGCCACGGGTGCCATGAACCTTGCTGCTGCCTTCCCCTGGTGAGCCATCTCCCTCAACAGTATCCAAAACGGTATATCTGTTTTGCAGAGAGATGACCGCAGGGGACACCTGTACTGCCTTACTACTCTTGCTCTGTCTTTTGGTCACCCATTTTCTATCTCCCTCAGTAACTTTCACCTGCGGTGTGACCAACTCGCTAAACATGCTATCCACGACCTCCTCAGCATCGCGGATGCTCCAAAGTGAGTCCATCCGCAGCTCCAGAGCCGTCAAGCGGTCTAACAGGAGCTACAACTGAACACACTTCTTGCACGTGAAAGAGCCAGGGACAGTGGACGTGTCCCTGAGCTCCCACATCGCACACGAGGAGCATGACACGGGTCTGGGTTCGCCTGCCATGTCTTAAACCTTAGGTAAACTTATACAACTACAATTTCAAAAAAAACGAAAGAAAAAATAAATAAATTAGACAATGAAAAGAAAAACTACTTACCAGTCACTTACCAGGGTTAAAAAGCACCTCCTCCCCACCCAGCTTCGGATTCCCAAACTCACTCTTGGTTGTGCCTCACTCTGGCTGTGTCTTCTCTGGCTCACTGGGCGAACTCACCCAGTCTCAGATGCTCCCTGGTTCTCTCCCTGCAGATTAAAAGTTACAGGCCAGAAGAAAGAGAGAGAACAAAACTGTAGAGAAAAAGCACCTTCTCCCACTCTGCACCGAATTACCTCACTGCACCAAATTACCAAGTTCCAACTTCCCATTCTGGTTGTGCCTCACTCCGGATGTGTCTTCTCGACTTGCGCAAAGCTTACTGAGTGCGCTTTCTGTCTGTCTTTTATACAGACTTCAGCTAACCAGGGTGACTCAAACTACCTAAACTTCAAAGAGAAGAATACAATGTGCACCTTTGTGCCCCTAAACAGGCCTCAGGTGACTGACAGATAACTGCCTCTCAGCAACCCATAGCCCTGAATAGACCTTCGATTGGAGTTCCTTCTTATTTTTTTCCAGTAATTATTGTTTTAAATTAACCATAACACCCTATCCTTGGCTTGTACCTCCTTTAAATCGGGAACAAAGGGAATCCCTTCTGCTGATCCCTTTCACTGGGTGATGCTGCTATCATCCCTGATTTGAACGGATCTCATTCTCCGATGTGTCCCAGATTTATTAGTTCATTGGTCTTCTTATTGCCTTTCCATTGGGGCTCTACCTTGAAGTGGACCTTTACCTTGCGAATAAAATAAAATCCTGCTTACTATTAATGGCTTGAGAATTGCAGTCAGTAATGGGGTTGTTGATTTCCGGTGGTGGCCACGGAGGAGTAGGTCGCACATTTGATAGCTCCCGCCTGTGGTGGACGTTTGGACCTTTTTCTCCCATTTTTTCCCGGATTTTATTGGATGAATCGGTGGAGAGTGAGCCGGTGAGGAGAAGTCCCCCTTCAGTGCATGGAAAATTGGACCAGAAATGGCCGTGTGAGAAGACAAAGTTTTACAAAAAAAATGCGAGAACTGGCAACGCGGGAAAGCATAGCGGAGAAGCAGGGCTGCGGGGAGACGGCACAGTGGTCGACAGAGGAGCTGGAAAAGTTTTTTTGCAGATTGCTTTGCCAAGCTTAAGAAGGACACGCTGGACCCGATTAAGGCTTCGATTGATCAGGTGGTGCAGAATCAAGAAACCCATGGCACAGCGATCCAGGAGGTGGAGAAAAGGTGTCCGAGCACGAGGAATACATAACCGTGCTGGAGACCAAGGTGGAGATGATGAACGACCGCCAGAAAAGAATGCAGGAGAAGCTGGAGGACTTGGAGAACAGGTCCAGGAGGCAGAACCTGAGAATTGTCGGCCTCCCAGAGGGCAGTGAGGAATCGGATGCGGGGGCCTATGTGACGAACGTGATGGAGAAGTTGATGGGGGCTGAGGTGTTTCCTCGGCCCCTGGAAGTGGATAGAGCGCACGGAGCTCTCGCGAAGAAGCCCCGAGTGAACGAGCCGCTGAGGGCGATGGTGGTATGTATGCACCGGTTCCTGGACATGGAACACATTCTGCGGTGGGCCAAGAAAGATTGGAGCAGCAAGTGGGAGAATTGTGAGCTGCGCATTTATTAAGACCTGGGCGCGGAGTTGGCCAAGAGGCGAGCCAGGTTTAATCAGGCAAAATCAGCCTGCTTTAAGAAGGGGCTGAAGTTCGGGATGCTGTACCCAGCCCGTCTGTGGGTCACACATGAGGAACGGGACTTCTACTTTGAAACGCCAGACGATCCATTGATTTTCATCAGGGATAAAAGACTGGATGTGAACTAAAGACACTGGAGCTTTAGGGAAAGTTTGCAATGGTGATTTGTTGATAATCACTTTTGTGCTGTTTTGAATAAGTAGTGTTATGTGCAATATG
Source organism: Scyliorhinus canicula (assembly GCF_902713615.1). NCBI lineage: Eukaryota > Metazoa > Chordata > Chondrichthyes > Carcharhiniformes > Scyliorhinidae > Scyliorhinus > Scyliorhinus canicula. Next base: position 129,355,851 of record NC_052147.1, read on the forward strand.
GGGCTGTTTCAGGATCTAAAGTTAACTTTGTTTTACTGGGAGCTGGGTGGAGGAGGGGAGGGCGGGGGGTTCTGTGGTTGTTTTCCCACTGTTTTGTCTATTGTTTGTTTACTGGGGAATGTGATGCTTTGTCCAAGTGGCAGTGGGGGGGGGGGGGGGGGGGGGGGGGGCAACAATGGGGAGAGTCAGTTTGGTGCCGTGAGCGGGAGCTATCAGGTCAGCTAGTTCAGCTGGCTCACGGAAGCACAGTGGAGAGCGAGCAGGTGATGAGATTGAGCTTGATATGGAGGGTTGGGTTTCTGGTGTTGTTACTGGGGCGGGGGGGGGGGGGGGGGGCTGCTTTGCTGACAGGGGAGCAAATGTTACTGGGGGACAAATGGGAGGTCGAGTACAGCGGATGCCCGAGGGCGGGCTCGAGAAGGCTGGGGACGCGAGCTGGAGGCTGGCCTAAAAAGGGTGATGTCTAGTCAGCAGGGGGGAGGGGTTGTTGAGTCCCCAACCAGGCTGACTACATGGAACGTTAGAGGGCTGAATGGGCTGGTCAAAAGGTGTTTGGCAGACGTGGCAATGTCACAAGCGACACACCTAAAGGTCATAGACCAGCCTAGATTGAGGAAGGGGTGGGTTGGCCAAGTATTCTACTCCGTGCTGGACTCAAAGACCAGGGGGTAGCGATTCTGATTAATAAACGGGTGGCCTTCAAGGCTGGGAGAATCGTGTCAGACACGGGGGGGGGCAGGTAAATAATGACAAGTGGGAAGTTGGAGGGGGTGCGAGTGGTACTCGTGAATGTATAAGCTCTGAACTGGGATGGTGAGGAATTTATAGAAAAAATAGAAATAGAAATTTACAGAGCAGAAGGAGGCCATTCGGCCCCAAGGTCCACACCTCCACCCTATTCCCATAACCCAGTAACCCCACCCAACACTAAGGGCAATTTTGGACACTAAGGATAATTTATTATGGCCAATCCACCTAACCTGCACATCTTTGGACTGTGGGAGGAAACCGGAGCACGCGGAGAAAACCCACGCACACACGGGGAGAACGTGCAGACTCCGCACAGACAGTGACCCAAGCCGGGAATCGAACCTGGGACCCTGGAGCTGTGAAGCAATTGTGCTAACCATTATGCTACCGTGCTGCCCAGGTGGGTGTTAGGTAAGATTCCAGACCCATGGAGGTTTGGATGGCCAAAAACGAAGGAGTTTTCCTTTTTCTCCCATGTCCACAAGGTATACTCTCATTTCGACTTTTTTGTTCTGAGCAGGGCTCTACTACCGGGGGTGGCGGATACGGTGTGCTCGGCAATCACAGTACCGGATCATGCCCCGCACTGGGTGGATCTATGGGTTAGTTTGGAGAGAGGACAACGTCCACTATGGAGGCTGGATGTGGGGTTGCTAGCAGATTAAGCGATCTGTGAGCGGGTGAACAAGTCCATCCAGAACTACCTGGAAACAAATGATACAGGAGACGTCTCTGCAGGAAAGGTCTGGGAAGCTTTGAAGGCAGTGATCAGAGGGGAATTAATCTCGATTCGGGCCCACAGAGAAAAGGTGGAATGAGCTGAGAGGGATAGGCTAGTGGGGGAGATACTCCAGGTGGACAGGAGATACTCGGAAGTCCCCGACGCGGGGTTACTGAAGAAGCGCCGGAGGTTACAGGTGAAATTTGGGCTGTTGGTATCATAATATACATGTATATAATGGAGTGCAAACAGGCAGTGATTGACACACAGGATGACCAGTAAGCACACAGAACAGAGAAGCCAATCACCAGACAGGACACTACCACTATAAAGCCAGAGGGCATTAGGTTTCCCGCTCTCTCTGGACCCAGTCACTCAGACAGTCAGAGTTCGTGAGCATTAGCCAGTGCACTTCTTAGATTCAGTGATCATTGACCAAAATCATCTTGTTTTGTTCACCAGCACCCTGTCCATAATATGTATCTTTCTTCTTCTTTCTTGAATGCTACTGTGTGGAACTTTCCAGGGCTGACATACAGAATACAGGTTTTGAAGGAGCTCATGCACAATCATCTTCCCAATGCCAACTGGCTAATTGGGTATATTGGTGGTTAGTGTATTCCCAAATTGTCTTCTATTAGCTCAGCCATTGACCTATTTCCCTCTTGCCATGATTGCAATCCTGGTTTTAATCAATCTTTGCTGATTTCAAACAGTTTGATGTAATTAGCAGTTCTCTTCAATTCAAAATGTTCTATTCAATTTAGCAGCATCACAGCAATTAACATGTATTGATGTGATTTGCAAGTACTGCACCCATCTGGTTTCCAGATAACAAACACTGCTCTTAACTTGTAGTCAATCCATTAACCTGTACAAGACTGAAACTGGTTGCTGGGTGAAGGGGTGCATGTTTGTAAATTATATCTCTGTAAATAAATAGTAGAAAGTTTTTCCAGTCTTACACTTCAACACGAGTTCTGAAATATAAGTTTGTTCCTCCTCCATCTCTAGCCCTTGTTGTTCTGCACACACACTGAGTTTCTCACTGAGGAATACTTAAAGGTGGCTTAAGACCTGTCCAGACATCGGAATCACACCTTGTGCATGCCAGTGCTTCCTCGATGACACATCTGGTTAACATAGGGCTTGTATCACAGCATAGAAAATAGAAGCAGGAGGAGGCCATTCAGCCCTTCAAGCCTGCTCCACCACTCCTGCTTATAGAGATGTCTTCAGTCAGACTTGAAGGAATATCCTTTGTCACCTCACATCCATGAGGCTGGTTCCAGCTGTACACAGATGTTGGCCAGCTGCAGTTTGAAAGGACTAGGACAGCTCTCAGGGAATCTGGTGCAGACCTGCACAAACGTTTTTATTGTGGATATACACCATTGATGGAATAAAATTCTTTGGAATTGATAAATACTCCTTCTGATTAGAGTGCTGTGTGCATTTTCAGTCAATGGCATCCCGCCTCTGTGGGATACGAAGCAGACATATTATCTGAGTGTCCACTTAGTCTGGCGAGTGTTATCACAGGGAAGCCCACCTATCTCCCAGCCCTGGAAAGAAATCCAACTGGTTTCTACCTTTTGCATGTTGCTTGACAATGCCTCAATTTAAAACAAAATTAATTCCTGCTTTCAAATCCCTCCATATCTTCTTATCTCTGTAACCTCCTCCAGTCCCAAAAGCCTTCACGATCTCAGCCCTCCTCCAATTCTGGCTTTTAGCAGACCCCCAATTTTAATTGTTCCACCACTGATGGCCCTGTTTTCAGCTACCTTGGTCCTAAGCTCTGAAAATTCCCCCCAAACCTCTCTATCACTCCGTCTCCATATCTCTCTCTTCTATTGGAGATGGTCCTTAAAACCCACCTCTTTGAACAATCCTTTGGCTCTTTGTCCTTGCATATCTGCTCCTGCAGCTCAGTATCAATCTTCTTTTCATAACGCTGTTGGTAATCACTTTGGGATGTTTTACTAGTTTAACGTCATCATATAAGTGCTTCTTAAATCTTCCCACTTTACAGAATCTCCTAACTCTCATGATGTACTCCCATTACAGTGATGGGCCAGGTTGTGGATCTGGGAGTTGGACCTGGGGCCTTGGAGGCCATTGCGGCCACGCTAAGTTCCAGCAAACTTGCTAATCAGTCATATTAATAAATTGAAACATAAATGAAACAAATTGAGTATTGCTTCATTCAGAGCTGAGACAGAATCTAAATGACCCCATGGAATTGGAAAGCATGATCTTTAGGCCGGTCCTTGAGGAAGGTGAAATTTGTTGCTTTCAGCTATATATTGATACAAACCTGATTTTATTTGCGGCCTGATGATCAGACTGAATCTAGTTTTAAGGAGTAACTAGTATTTGGTAAGCTAAGGGCCTCAATCCTGAAAACCACAGGCCAAGATTGTTAATTGGGGGCAGGGATATGGTGAGTGTGCACGCGGCAGAGGGCAACACCAGGTAGGCCAGGACCACATCTGCAGCCAGGCCTTATTTAAACAAAGAACAAAGAACATTACAGCACAGGAACAGACGCTTTGGCCCTCCAAGCCTGCGCCGACTGTGCTGTCCGTCTGAACTAAATCCTCCTACCCTTCCGGGGACCATATCCCTCTATTCCCATCCTCATCATGTATTTGTCAAGGTGCCCTTTAAAAGTCATTATCATACCTGCTTCCACTACCTCTGGCTGCAGCGAATTCCAGGCTCCCACCACCCTCTGTGTAAAAACACTTGCCTCCAACATCTCCTTTAAACCTTGCCCCTCGCACCTTAAACTTATGCCCCCTAGTAATTGACTCTTCCACTCTGGGGAAAAAGCTTCTGACTATCCACTCTGTCCATGCCTCTCATAATCTTGTAGACTTCTATCAAGTTGCCCCTCAACCTCCGTCGTAGGTTTGAATACATTTTCCGAAACTGGCTGGTGGGTGGGAATGAGAATTCACTGGCAGGGGGAGATCTGCCTGCATTTGGGGAAAGGAATAATCGGGCGGGGCAGAGGGGCAGTGTGAGGGTGATCAATCAGGAAATGGGGGCAATTTGGGCGAAAGGGTGATCTGGTGAGGGGTGAGTGGAGGAAGGGATGATCCTGTGAGGTGGTGATTGTGAAAGGACAAGTGAGGAAAAGAGGGCCATCATCTTGCCCCAATCTGCAAACTTAAACAGAACAGCATTGTTGTCCTCCAAGTATCCCTCCCTCTTGTCTACTGAAAACAGTATTTTTCTATGCGGGCAGGGTGGGAAGACAATGGGATTGAGGGGGGCATGCTCATTTTAACTGTTCCCCTCCACCCAGTCTCTGCTGAAGGAAGGTATAGGGAATTGAATTCAGGGCCACAGAAAGTTCTACATCCCAAACAGAAACTACTGATGATATGTCACCACTTTAACAGGAATTTGATGGTCCAAACAATGATCTAGAAAGACAGACAATGTGATAGCCATGGGGCACAGAGATGGGTTGAGTAATGGAGCAGACAATTTGGTTAGATGCTCTGTGAGGAAAGGCTTTGGGGTCAAAGAGATAAAGAGATACCGTGTAAAATCCATTATCAGTCCATCCTCAATACTTGGTCTTCTTGATTTCCTGCTGGATTGACCATGTCCAGAGATCAAACTTACATCCTCTCAAGATTCAAAAGATTTGCCAAAAGCTGTTTTTTTTCTTTCTAAATGTTACATCGATTTATTTATAATTCTTTTCAGCTCTTTAAACTTTGGGTCCACATACAGTAGAATAAATTGGGATCATCAGCACCTTCAGGAACCGATTTCAATATCATTTTTCCGGAACGAAAAGAGGAATGCAAATGTTTTTTAAAATCTAGTGAATGCTGACTGATGTGAGATACAGTGGAAACTATCTCCACTGTCACCATGGAAACAGAGGTTTTTTATCATTGCGGGATAGCTCGCACAGACAGTTCAGCAGAACCAGTGTGTCCCGAAGGAACTTGGCAGGGACCATGTCAATGACGAGTTTACGCAGGATGATGGGGTTGTAGGTGATATTGGTGTAGGCATTTGGCCGCTGTTTGAGAATTCCATAGGTGTTGACCAGGAACTCACTGAAGCCAGTGTGGATGTCAGTGTTGTAGTTGAGTTTTTCAAGCTTTGCTAATAAGGCTGCGTAAGATTGTGTCATTTCTCTCCATTTCAGCTTATCCACTGTTCCATCCAAGGGATTCATGGAATTCTGGAAGAAATGCAAGAAGACAAATGGAAATCAAGAGGCTGGAGAGATGTACGTTGAGCAGTCGAGATTCTAACACCCATTTCAAACTATTGAATGAAGTCAAGCTCACCCCCAGTGAGTCTCTATGAGTATGCACAGCAGGCAGGAATCTCATGCCGTTTTTCCCCTTTGATCTTTCATGGGATGTGGGTGTCACAGACAAGGTCAGCATTTGTTGACCATTCCTAATCGCCCTTGAACTGAGTGGTTTACTATGCCATTTCAGAGGACAGTTAAAAGTCAACCACATTGCTGTGGGTCTGGAGACATGTGTAGGCCAGAGCGGGTAAAGACGGTAGTTCTCCTTCCCTAAAGGACATTAGTTAACCAGATGGGTTTTATGACAAATGTCAATGGTTTTGTGGGCTGGTTTAGCTCACTGGGCTAAATCGCTGGCTTTTAAAGCAGACCAAGCAGGCCAGCAGCACGGTTCGATTCCCGTACCAGCCTCCCCGGACAGGCGCTGGAATGTGGCGACTAGGGGCTTTTCACAGTAACTTCATTGAAGCCTACTCGTGACAATAAAGCAATTTTCATTTTTTCATTTTCATTTCACCTTTACTGATGAGTAGCTTTAGATTCCAGATTTTATTCATTATTGTTTTGGTATTTGAACCCATGTTTCCAGACATTAATCTGGGCCTCTGGGTTATTAGTCCAGTGACATTTCCACTACACAATGGCACCCCTGTTGCGATAGGCATCATTTCAAAACATGTCCTGTACACAAAAAGCAGGAATAATACAACTTAGCCAATTACCGCCACACCAGTCTTCTCTCAATCATCAGTAGAGTGATGGCAGGGGTAATCAACAGAGCTTTCAAGCTGCACTTGCTGAGCATTGACCTGCTCACGGATGCTCAGTTTGGGTTCTGTCAGGGTCACTCAGTTCCTGACCTCATTACAGCCTTGGTGCAAACATAGACAAAAGAACTGAATGCCAGAGGTGAGGTGGGAATGACTGCCCTCGACTCCAAGGCAACATTTGACTCAGTGTGGCATCAAGGAGCCTGAGCAAAAGTGGAGTCGATGGGAATCAGGAAAAATCCGCTGGTTGGAGTCATACCTGGCTGGCTCAAAGGTGGTGATGGTTGGAGGTTACTCTCAGTTCCAGGACATCACTGTAGGAGTTCCTCAGGGTAGTGTCCTATGCCCAACCATCTTCAGTTGTTTTATCAATGACCTCCCTTCCATCATAAGGTCAGAAGTGGGGATGTTTGCTGATGACTGCACAATGTTCAGCACCATTCACAGCTCCTCACATAATGAAGCAATTCATGTCCAAATGCAGCAAGATCTGAACAATATCTAGGCTTGGGCTGACGTGCCAAGTAACATTCACGCCAGACAAGTGTCAGGCAATGACCACTTCCACATGAGAGGATCTAACTATGCCTTTTGACATTCAATGGTATTACTGCTGGGTTATCATTGATCAGAAACTGAACTGGGCTAGCAATATAAATACTGCGGCTCTAAGAGGTCAGAGGCTAGGAATCCTACGGCGAGTAACTTGCCTCCTGACTCCCCAAAGTGTGATGGAATACTCCGCACTTGACTGGATGAGTGCAGCTCCAACAACACTCAAGAAGCTCGACATCATCCAGGACAAAGCAGCCCACTTGGCTGCTACCCCTTCCACAAACTTTCACTCCCTCCACCACTACCATAGTGGCAGCCGTGTGTGCCATCTACAAGATGCATTGCAGGAACACGCCAGGGCTGCTGAGGCAGCACCTTCCAAACCCACGACCACTGTCATCCAGAAAGACATAGGCAGCAGATACATGGGAACACCACCACCTGGCAGTTCCCCTCCAATTCATTTACCATCTTCACTTGGAAATATAACGCCGTTCCATCGCTGCTGCTGGGTCAAAATCCTGGAACTCCCTCCCTAACAGCACAATGGGTGTACCTACACCACAAGGACTGCAGCGGTTCAAGAGGGCAGCTAATCACCACCTTCTGAAGGGAAGTTCAGGATGGGTAATAAATGCTGGCCCAACCAGTGACGCCCACACCCCGTAAAGAATTTTTAAAAACAAACAAATATTTCAACTTAATTAAAGTAGCTTTCAAACAGAATACTCCCAATGTGGAGAATCTACATTAAGTTCTTATTTAATTAAATCGGAACTAATCTTCCTCAGAGAATACAGCACAAAGGTTGAAATAGTACCTGTTTTATTTTTGATGGGATGTTGGATACTGTGTATCCGTAGAGCCTGGTTAATCCAGGGAACACATGCGCTAGGATCCTCCGATCAAGTTGGAATGCTATCTCACCAATTACACGGGTGTTCTTTTCCATATTTGAGAAGGAGTCCATCTCTGAAAGATTGTGTTAAAAATGTGCATCAGAGGTTATCTCAACAGTGAGGAGGACAGCAAGAGACATCAGGAGGATGCAGACAGAGTGCTTTGGCCTGGATGGATAGAGGCCTTGCGGAGAAGACAATTTTAAAGACGGTGTTGGAACGGAGAGATCTGGGGGTTTACAAACACAAATCTTGAGAATCATACAGGTGTGACAACCTTTGACCTGAAAGCTGTAAAGAAAATTTGTATTTTTTTTAGAAATGTCTGTGGAATCTATAATTGCTTTTAAGGATGATTGCAAAGGACTTTTAAGAAAACTGCATCAACTGTAAAAGGATCAAGTGTAATTTTCTTGGCCCTAGTCTTCTGAGGAGTGACAATTACCATGGGGTCGCCACTCCACTCCTACTTTGCTACATCATGTCAATGCTCTGCATTCCTGGCTGGAACTTTAAATCCCAATGTCTTCAGAAATGAGGAGTGTACCTTCAATCCGACTGCTTTCTCGCAGTACCGGATCATCAGGGAAAGGCAAGCCCCCATTTTACAGCACTTCCTGTCGTATTCTGGTAAGTGTTCACAAACACATTGAATAGATGGGGCATTTAAACTGGTTTTCAGTGTGTCAATGTACGTGTCTGAATGAATGGATGAACGTATAGGTGGGTAAGATTGGTGAGGCTAAGTGGGTAAGGGAGTAGGGTGACAGAGATGTGAGGTGGGCAGGGTGGCAGTGGGTCACAGATGGCAGGTGGGTAGGGTGGTAGGGTAGCAACTGGGTGAGGTTAAGGGCGCATGGTGGTAGGGAAGCAGGTGGGCAAGGTACCGGATTGGTCTTTGGGTACCTGAGTAAGATGGCAGATTGGTAGGTTAGTATGTGGGTATAGTGGCAGGTGGGTAGGGTGGCTGATGTAAGGTGTCAGGTGGGCAGGGTGGTTGGGGGTAGGCTGGTAAGTGGGTGGGGTGGTAGCACAGTGAGGTGGCAGGCAGGTAGGGTGGTGAGATTTGGTCAAGGGATGTGTTGGTTAGGGGGGATTGGATGATGGAGTCGTCAATTTAGGGGGAAGTTGGGGGTGTTGAAACGAGTTGGATGGGTCAGTGGGGTGGTTGGGAGAGTCAGGGGAGGAGTCAGTGTGAGGAATTGGGGGGGGGGGGGGTCAGTTGTACAGTTACCTAGGAATTAGACTAGACTTTTTCTGCCTAACATTTGTTGGTTAACAATCTACTCAGTCAAATCTGTCCCATGTCTCCAACTCTAATTCAGACTTGGAGATTTGTTTTGGAGGGTTTCAGGGACCAGTGGAATTGCCATCAGAAATTCAAACTTCCCAGGAAATTCCCATGGAGTCAGTGCTTTGGAACTTTTGAGGGGTCCCAACACCTATCTTGAGGGTTTTTTTCCAGTCTCTGATGATCAAATTTAGGGTACATTGAAAAGCCTTTGGAAGGCGGGGCTCTGTGATGATTGAAATGCTGTGTGACTAATGACAGATCTGGGGAGGGGCAGTTGAAGGTATATATCCTGCAATACATCTAGCCAGCATTGGGAACCCTATTGAGTTACTGAGAAATGACCAATTAATTTAATTTGAACTGAATATCTCTTCCCTTGGAAAACACTTCAAGCCTTCAATAAACCATTTTCATACTGCTTTACATATTCATGCTACTCTATGTCTAACAAACAAATATAGTGAAACAATAGTAATTATGATTGAGTAACTCAGAACAGTATTGTCGACTACAGTTAAAAAGATGTTCTGAGCAGATTGTGTTGGCATGAGGCAGGAGGGTCACATTTAAGAGCATTTATCAATTATCATTGATTATCATTCCACAATGTACACATTTATAGCTGGTAATACGTGCATCTTGAGATTTAGATACTTGGGCTACAATTCATATCCTGATTCGTCTTTACAGGTGATTCGACCAACCAATCAAATAATTCTAAAGATTAATGGAAAATTGATTGTGTAATTGTCTTCCAGGAACAAATTGGCTCCTGGAGGCCAACCAGGCCAGTGTGACGGGATCATCTTAAATTACAAAGCAATTGTCAGCTCCTCACAGCCACACAGCAGCGGCAAGGGTTACCTCTGGAATGGGAGCTAATGAGATTGTCAAGGAGGATGGCGGGGGGGGGGGGGGGGGGGGGGGGGGGGCAGGGTGCTCGGGAAGAAGGTTCGGTTGTGCGGTATGTGCTGTGATGCTGGGTGCCACGCATGGAGGTTTAAAAGGTGAGATTAGCAATGGAGCTGTCTGCACTATAAAAGTTGTGATAACCCCCCATGGACTTTCCTGGCTGCACAATGATAATGCACCATTGCTAAATTGCTTAAGGACCCAGATAGAGTCGGCCACAATCCCCAGGGTGCCATGCAGCACACAGACCTCTTTTGCTGACAGTTAACTGAATGCAAGGCGCAGATTAATGGGGAGAGGCTGAAAACACAGACATTTGAACAATTTGGAGAAAATTGTCAGGACACCGTGATACTTAGTGAAAGGACTGGGCCAAGCTGGTCACCCTACCCTGGAAGCAGTGCCCGCAGCAAAGAGGTTAAGATGTAAAGCATGTGACCAGATACAGAGAAGAGAGACAAAGACAAACTATAAGCAGGAGAACTGGAGGATAAAGTGCACAAATACAGACACAAAGGGAAAGCAAACAGAGAAAGGAAGAATGCAAAGAAGGACCAAATCATCTATAGAAGACGTCTTTGAGGCAGAAAGGGAAACAGGAATTCTTGGACGTACTGTGTAAGCTGGCTATAAAGGTACAAATTTTGAAATACTTGGAGATGCTACTGAGAAGGGGCCAAATCATGAACTGGGATTTTATTGGTTGGATGGTTGAAAAGTAACTCGGAAAGCAACACCATTGGGTTAAAACCTGAGGGAGGGTTTATAGAAATATGCCTAAATGTGATAATCATACCTGTAAAACTAACATGTTGTTGGATAGGACTCCTGACCTACCCTGCATGAATAAAGAATAACACATTATAGAACTATGCAGCTAAATAGTGCCACATTTTTGCAGTGAGTGAAGCAGGTGTTTCTTTTCTTTTATTCGTTCATGGGATGTGGGCATCGCTGACTGGGCCAGCATTAATTATTCATCCCTGAGGGCATTTAAGGATCAACCACATGGCTGTGGATCTGGAGTCACAAGTAGGCCAGACCAGGTAAGGACAGCAGATTTCCTTCCCTAAAGGACATTAGTGAACCAGATGTTTTTTTTATGACAATCAACAATGGTTTCATGGTCACCATTAGACTTTCAATTCCAGATTTCTTTTATTGAATTCAAATTTCACCATCTGCTGCAGTGATTCGAGCATGACTCTGGGTCTCTGGATGACATGTCCAGCGACAATGCCACTGCGCCACTGCCTCCCCTGTGATTGTGTATCCTTGTGCATTGATCGTCTGTAGTGAACTCTGCCTTTTTATTTCAAGTATCATTTGTTAAATTACGTGTAACTGGCATTAGTTCTGACTCATGTTAAAAGTGACAAAGGTGAAATCTTGTTGGTAATTTCCTCATTTAGGTGTCATTCAGTAAATTTGATTATTTTGGTTCAGGTTTTCCCATTGGCATCATAACACAGGATCCCCAGCATTATTACTTAATAAGTAAAGAAGTTATATTAAACTTTTATCAAACAGTAATTAGGCCCTGATTGGGGAATTGTGTTCAGTTCTGGGCACCGTACTTCAAGAAGAATATCAAAATCACAATGATAGTGCAGACATTTATCAGAATGACCCACAGGGTTTGGTGGACAGACTTAGAGGAGAGAAGATTAAAGGGGGATTCAAAATGATGAAAGCATTGATGGAGTGGATAGAGTCGATAGAGAGAAATCTCTTCCTACTGGAAGTAGGGTTAGAAACCAGAGGACCGAGGTTTAAGGCATTTAGCAAAAGAACTCGAAGTGAGATGAAGGGGATAAATTTAGGCAGCAGGTTATTACGGTCTGGAATGCGTTGCCTGAAAAAGCGGAGAACTACTTCAACAAGATAAACTTGGACGGCCTTGCAGAAAGGGCAGGGAGTTCAATTCATTGGACAGCACTTTAAAAGAGCACAATGAGTCCTCCTGTGCTGTCATAGAATCATACAATCCCTGCAGTGCAGAAGGAGGCCATTCGACCCATCTAGTCTGCACTGACCATCTGAAAGAGCACCCTACCTAGGCCCACTCCCCCGCCATAATAACCAATAACCCCTTAACCCCACCTAACATGCACATCGTTTGGATACTAAGGGGCAATTTAACACGGCCATCCACCTAATCTGCACATTTTTGGATTAACACTATTGTCCTAATGCTATTTTCTCTTCTGTAGTGGATGTTCTCTCAGTTGAAAAGAGCAGACAGCCAACTTACTGCTGAAGCACTCTGGTTGTCTTTACCCAAATTGCTACCCTACTCGAGTAATTTGTTATTACCCTTTGATTTACTACATCTCCTGTCACACAATCCTTTCCTCCCATTACTTTCCCCAATACTGGTGCCAATGCTCCATGAATGTTTGAGCCACACATTCATCTCTCTAGCCTTATTTATCCTGTGCCCATTGCTCAGAAAACAATACAAAGGTTCTGCTTTTTACTATAGTCCCTAGTTGCTCATACTCCTTCAGCAGAACCTCTTTCTTAGCCCTATCTTTGACATTGATACCAATGTGGACCATGACAACTGGTTCCTACCCCTCCCACTATGGCTTCCTCTCCAGCCCTGAGCAGATGTCCTAAACTTTGGCACTGGGCAAACAACAGAGCCTTCTGAACTAATTTCTCACCTGCAGTGAACTGTGTCTATTCCCCTGACTATACTGTCCCTTAGTACTGGTACGTTCCTTTTAACCCTCCCCACTTCTCCACCGACCACTTGAATGCTTTCCTGTGCCATGGTCAGTTTGCTCATTCATCTTCCAGCCCCCATCTCACCCATACAAGCGGAGGCTCCTTCACTTCTAACTTCTTACTTCCATTACCTACTTGACCACTGACTAAATCAGAAGACCCCATCCTAAGGGGTGTAACCACCCTCTGGAGTAAAAAATACAGGTAACTTCTCCCTCCCTGATGCATCGCAGTATCCGCAGTTCTGCCTCCAGCACAATGACTCTGAGCTGAAGCTCTTCAAACCGCAGGCACTTACTGCAGACATGTTTGTCCTAGATAATTGGGCAGCACGGTAGCACAAGTGGATAGCACTGTGGCTTCACAGCGCCAGGGTCCTAGGTTCGATTCCTCGCTGGGTCACTGTCTGTGCAGAGTCTGCACGTTCTCTCCGTGTCTGCGTGGGTTTCCTCCCACAGTCCAAAGACGTGCAGGTTAGGTGGATTGGCCACGATAAATTGCCCTTAGTGACCAAAAAGGGTAGGAGGGGTTATTGGGTTACGTGGATAGGGTGGACGTGAGGGCTTAAGTGGGTCGGTGCAGACTCGATGGGCCGAATGGCCTCCTTCTGCACTGTATGTTCTATGTTCTATAAAACTAGAATCAAGGCACTGGTACATTCTGCAGTCACAACACATCACCCGTGCTGCCATCTTTATTATGTGTTAATTTATTTATTTTTCTTATTAATTTATAATTAATAAACCCTATTACCCTGATAGGCTTAGAATTATTTGCTAGGTCAAAGGAATGATTTTTGAGGGGTGTCTACAAAGAATATAAACAGGCGACAGAGGCGTTTAGTGAAAGAATTCCTGGTCAGGTGGCCAGAAAAGTGGCAAATGGAATTCAATCCAGAGAAGTGCAGGATGATGCATTTGGGGGGGGTCAAACAAGGCAAAGAATTACACAATAAATGGGAGAATACTGAGACGTGGAGAGGAAGTGAGGGACCTCAGAGTGAATGTCATAAGAACATAAGAACTAGGAGCAGGAGTAAGCCATCTGGCCCCTCGAGCCTGCTCCGCCATTCAATAAGATAATGGCTGATCTTTTTGTGGACTCAGCTCCACTTGCTGCTCACCATAACCCTTAGTTCCTTTACAGTTCAAAAATCTTTCCACCTTTGCCTTAAAAACATTCAACAAGAGCGGCGAAGATTGATAGATGAGATGTTGGAGGTGGACAGGAGGTACGGGGGGTGGGGGGGGGGGGGGGGGGGCAGCAGATCCAGCACTTTTAGAAGAAGGAGGGACCTACAGGCTACTTTTAATCGGTTGTCGATGAGAAAGGCGGTGCGCCAATTGAGGCGGGTGAGGGGAGCAGTTTTGAAGTACGGGGAGAAGACATGCTGGCAGGCCAACTTCGGAGGGTGGCGGCGGCGAGGAAAACTGTCCAGGTGAGGGATAGGATAGGGAAATTGGTGATGGCCCCAGACCAGATCAATAGGGTGTCTGAGGAGTTCTATGAAAATTTGTATAGGTCGGAGCCACTGGTGGAGGACCGGGAGATGTGGGAATTCCTGGGCGGTCTGGAGTACCCGAGGTTGGGGGAGGAGGATAGGGTTACATTGGAGGGATTGATAGGGGAACAGGAGATAAAGGAAGCAACTGGGAGGATGCAGTGGAGGAAAGTGGCAGGGCCGGATGGGTTCCATTGGAGTATTATAAGGAATTTAGGGACAAGTTGCCGCCGCTGATGGTAGCGATATTTGAATTCTCTGAATTCCAGGGCTTAGAGAGCTTGAAGTGTGATTAAAATAGGAACTGCACAACAGAACAAAACTGGAGGCCCGGAGTGGGATCTTGTTGAATCGTTGGGCTGGAATAGGTTATAAAGATAGGCAGGGCAGAGAACATGGAAGGATTTGAAGGTAATGATGAGAATTGTGAATTTGGGATGTTGCCATACATGCAGCCAATGTAGGTTAGTGAGCACGGGGTGATATATGAATGAGACTTGGTATGAGTCAGAATGCGATCAAAATAATTTAGCATGAGTTGAAGTTTACAGATTGGAGAATATTCTCAGTAGTGAAGCCTCAGCTTCCATTCATTGCCTCGTGATTAAGTTGTGCTGAGATGACAGAGGTTTCAAAGAAAGTTGATTTTATCAGGGACACAGGTACTGGCTCACATCCGCAGTCAATTGCATGGGCATTACTCACCGTTCACATAGAATACTCGGGTTTTGTTCCCTTCCTCAAGGAACAGCTTCTTAGATTCATCTGACGTGGCTGTCTCTGAAAACCAGATCTTCTTAGCTGTGGGTCTAGCCTCTGAATCAATAAGCTGTTTGTTGCCATCTTCATCCTGTGTGCTACTCGGGGAGTCTGGAGTACTGGCTTCAAAAAGCTCAGAGGATCGGCAGTAATTGGACACTTTTGTTGGTTGTGCTCCACTAAGAGAGGTGCTGAAGTTCATAGAATGCGAATCGTCAGACAATGAGAGGGTGAGCAGATTTTCGAGGGTGGGACTTGGCTGCCGGTTGTGATAGTCCTGCAATTCACTGGGGCTGTTCTGCTCTGGCGAACTGCACAATGTGGAACCTAAACAAAATTGATAATAAAAATTATGAACTTGGCTTGTTGAGTCTCCAGATACAAGTTGTTGTGCAACAGTTGCATTTATTACCACAAGGTTCCCAAATTAACCGCCGATACCAATGATGACATCACCCTTAGACACCTTCAACCTGTTACTGAAGTGTATTTAAGTGGACCCAACGTTATAAGAATGACAGATAAATTTCTCCTTAGTGTCCACATATGTGTAGGTTAGGTGGGGTTATGGGGATAGGGCAAGGAGTTGGCCTAAGTTGGGAGCTCTTTTAGAAGGTCAGAGCAGACTCGATGGACCGAATGGCCTCATTCTGCACTGTAAAAATTCCATGGTTCTATGAGGGTAAACTCACAAACACCTCTGCAGATTACAGGAGGAACCAGCAACAGAATTCTTGCTTTTCTCAACAGCAGCGGACCCCAATAATCCCAAGGGATGGCAGCATGAAAGAGTTCAGACCTCTACACTTTGCCCATTTTATTTTTAACCTGTTCATTCCCAATAATTCATATCAGTTCTCAGATGCACCATCCCAAAGAAACGCTCACATTTCAATCACACTGTATGGATTGGGGAACCCACAATCAAATAGCAGAAATTCAGTCCCTGCACAATTATAGTTTCCATAATGTCACATGACACAAGATTTGGGTCTGGCAGGTTAGTGCCTTCGGATGTTTTCTTATGCTAAACAAAGGGACTATATAAATCTAAGTTATTGTTGTACATCTGTTCTGTTCACAGGAAGCTATGGCTTTCATTAAACTTGTGTCTGTGTCTGATTTGGGAAAACAAGATGTTGACAAGAGGTGAATGTTCTTATTCTCCAGTACTTACTTTCCTCATGTACGATGAGCATAAATCACACCCATTGCCAGGTAAACAAGCACCCAAATGCAGTCAGATACCAAATGACCAGAATCCAAGTGACATGAGATTCTGTTGTTTGTTTAATAGTCCTAGAAATCCTACATCAAAGAAAAGCTGACTTGGCCCATCTCGGCTACACTAACTCAATGCTAGAGTTCGCCAATGTGTTTCATTCCTTTGCCCCTTTTCCATAGCCCTGTTTTTTTCTCCCTATAATCATTTGTCCAATTCCATTTTGAAAGTCATCAGCAAATCTACTTCCACGATCCCTTCAGGCATAGTATCTTTAACATGACAGTTAACCAACGCAAAACACATAAAAGCAGCACCGGTGTGGCTAAAATTAAGTGTTACTTTGTGAATTTATATTGTGCTGACAAAGTTAAGCAGCATTATCCACATGATTTCAACACGAGTTTACGGTTTGCTAATTTTATATTAATGGTGTTTAGTTAACCCTAACGCTCAAGTTAAATAACCCCTGTATGTACATTATTCATTCCTTTCAGCATTTTGAAAACCTCATTCTCTCAGTTTCTTAAACAGATGAATAGTTGAGTTCTGCTGTCTCTCTGTATAGCTTGGTATGTGGAGATGTGGAATCTTCCTTGCTGCTGTTCTCTGCAGCTTTTCCAGAGTACCCTTTGCCTAAAACTGAACACGATATTCCAAATGAGGCTAGAATAACAAAGAATCAAAATGCTCTTGAAATTCTTCTCATTACACCATCAGCCTTGTTGGTAACAAACTCAAATTGAATGTTTATTTTCAGCGGTTATCATTGACGCTCAGATAGTAATAGTAGACATTCAGCACCTTACACTTTGTTTTGAGCTGAAAACATGCTTTGTGACTGTTTTTGTTTTCGTTTTCAGAGTTGGAGAGCTGTATTCAAAGCAAGGTGTGTAAAATTATCTTTCTCTCTACAAGCAAAAAAATGTCTTCAGTTCACTTGATGATTTTGAAGTAATACCTGTTTCTGTAGAGAATTTAAACCTGCTGTCTTTGTTAAAAAGAAAAAGGTTTAACTTATGGATGTTGCGAGGAAAGATATTCAGGGTTACCTATAGAGTATTGTATCTGTGGGGTTACGTGTGTTGGTATTCGATAAGATGTTTACTGTGTGTTTATAAAATGTTAACTGGGTTCATAGAATAAACATTGTTTTTGTTTTAAAATACTTTAAGATCTCTGTTGCATAACACCTGTAGAGTGGGCCATGTGCTCCCCATAACCAAAATCTATTAAACGTCGTGGGTCAGGTGAACTCCATGATCTACTTTGGAGTTTTATAAACCCTGGCCCATAACAATATTAATGATTTGGACAAAGGAACTAAATGTATTATCTCCACATTTGCAGATGATACAACGTTGGGTGAGCTATAAGGAAGATGCAGAGATGCTTCACGACAGGCTGAGTGAGTGAGCACATGCATGGCAGATGCAGTACAATGGGGATAAATGTGAGGTTATCCACTTCAATAGCAAAAATAGGAAGGCAGATTATTATTTGAATGGGTGTAAATTGAGAGGTGGATACTCAGTGAGATCTTGGTGTCCTTGTCCATCAGTCACTGAAAGTTAGCGCGCAGTTACAGCAGGCAGTAAAGAAGGCAAATGGTATGTTGGCCTTCATAGCGAGAGGAATTGAGTATAGGTATAGAGATGTTTTACTATAATTGTATAGGACATTGATGAGGCCATACCTGAAGTATTGTGTGCAGGTGTACTTATCTCAGTAAGGATGTTCTTGCTATGGAAGGAGTGCAGTGAAGGTTTACCAGGCTGATTACTGGGATGGCAGGACTGTCATATGAGGAGAGACTAAATCGGTGAGGATTATAATCATTGGAGATTAGAAGAGAGGGGATTTCTTAGATATTTATAGCATTTTAACAGGATTAGACAGGATAGATTCAGAAAGAATGTCGAGGGAGTCCAGAACTAGGAGGTCATAGGTTGAGGATAAGGGGTAAGTACACCTTTTAGGACTGAAGTGAGGAGAAGTTTCTTCACCCAGACAGTGGTGAATCTGTGGAACTCATTACCACAGAAAGCAGATGAGGCCAAAATGTTGCGTAATTTCAAGAAATAATTGGTTTTTGCTCTTTGGGCTAAAAGAATCAAGAGATAAGGGGGGAAGGCGGGATCAGGGTATTGAACTTGATGATCAGCCTTGATCATAATGAATGGTGGAGCAGGCTTGAATAGCCGAATGGCCTCCGCCTGCTTCCAATTTCTATGTGCACTAGCTTTTCGTAATTTGGGTACCTGGAAATCCCATTTCTCTTACTCTTCCTTGTTTCTAATTTTTCAGAAAAATTCTGTTTTGTCTTTTACAAATCTAAAGTGGATCACCTTCATCCTTTCCTATATTGAATTCTGTCTGCCACAGTTCCGTCCCTCATTCAGTCTGCCAATGTCCCTTTGTAACTTCTATACACCTGACTGCGCTTCCTAATGTCTTGTCACCTGCAATTAGGGCGCCCAGTTCTCTAATCTTTCATTCAAACCATTAATATATGTGCTAAATGATGTGTTGGGTTCTCTGGATCTGTGGAGACTGCGTTTACCTCAGCAGTAACACATACAGGCTACCAATACATGAAATAGTACAACACTATTTTATTAAGCTAGAAACTGTTGAACATACTTTCACTGTGGGTCGACACTATGTTAGATTAAACTGAAGACCTATGCCTATCCTAACCAGTTTATACTCTCAGCACATGGTAAAGATCTGTGCTACAAGCTGTGAGCTCTGTCCTTCTTAGAGGCTGCATCCCGAATGAGCGGGAAAACTAGTGCCCTCTGTCTTTATAGTGAGTGTGCTCTAACTGGTGATTGGCTGCGGTGTTGTGTGTGTTGATTGGTCTTGCTGTGTGTCAATCAGTGTGTGTCTGCACCATGATATACTGGTGTGTATATTATGACACCCCCCTTTTAAAAAAGAATGTGTGTTTGTGGCAATAAATAATGTGTGGTGAGAATGTTCCTAACTACGTGTGGAGTGTGAAGGCATATTTACAAGACTATGTACATAAAAACTAAGCTATTTACATGGGAAGATGTCTAGTGCAGATAAGAACATAACATAAGAACTAGGAGCAGGAGTAGGCCATCTGGCCCCTCGAGCCTGCTCCGCCATTCAATGAGATCATGGTTGATCTTTTGTGGTCTCAGCTCCACTTTCCGGCCCGAACACCATAACTCTTAATCCCTTTATTCTTCAAAAAACTATCTATCTTTACCTTAAAAACATGTAATGAAGGAGCCTCAACTGCTTCACTGGGCAAGGAATTCCATAGATTCACAATCCTTTGGGTGAAGAAGTTCCTCCTAAACTCAGTCCTAAATCTACTTCCCCTTATTTTGAGGCTATGTCCCCTAGTTCTGCTTTCACCCGCCAGTGGAAACAACCTGCCCGCGTCTATCCTATCTATTCCCTTCATAATTTTAAATATTTCTATAAGATCCCCCCTCATCCTTCTAAATTCCAACGAGTACAGTCCCAGTCTACTCAACCTCTCCTCATAATCCAACCCCTTCAGCTCTGGGATTAACCTAGTGAATCTCCTCTGCACACCCTCCAGTGCCAGTATGTCCTTTCTCAAGTAAGGAGACCAAAACTGAACACAATACTCCAGGTGTGGCCTCACTAACACCTTATACAATTGCAACATAACCTCCCTAGTCTTAAACTCCATCCCTCTAGCAATGAAGGACAAAATTCCATTTGCCTTCTTAATCACCTGTTGCACCTGTAAACCAACCTTCTGTGACTCATGCACTAGCACACCCAAGTCTCTCTGCACGGCGGCATGCTTTAATATTTTATTGTTTAAATAATAATCCTGTTTGCTGTTATTCCTACCAAAATGGATAACCTCACATTTGTCAACATTGTATTCCATCTGCCAGACCCTAGCCCATTCACTTAACCTATCCAAATCCCTCTGCAGACTTCCAGTATCCTCTGCACTTTTCGCTTTACCACTCATCTTAGTGTCATCTGCAAACTTGGACACATTGCCCTTGGTCCCCAACTCCAAATCATCTATGTAAATTGTGAACAATTGTGGGCCCAACACGGATCCCTGAGGGACACCACTAGCTACTGATTGCCAACCAGAGAAACACCCATTAATCCCCACTCTTTGCTTTCTATTAATTAACCAATCCTCTATCCATGCTACTACTTTACCCTTAATGCCATGCATCTTTATCTTATGCAGCAACCTTTTGTGTGGCACCTTGTTAAAGGCTTTCTGGAAATCCAGATATACCACATCCATCGGCTCCCCGTTATCTACTGCACTGGTAATGTCCTCAAAAAATTCCACTAAATTAATTAGGCATGACCTGCCCTTTATGAACCCATGCTGTGCCTGCCCAATGGGACAATTTCTATCCAGATGCCTTGCTATTTCTTCCTTGATGATAGATTCCAGCATCTTCCCTACTACCGAAGTTAAGCTCTCTGGCCTATAATTTCCTGCTTTCTGCCTACCTCCTTTTTTAAACAGTGGTGTCACGTTTGCTAATTTCCAATCCACCGGGACCACCCCAGAGTCTAGTGAATTTCGGTAAATTATCACTAGTGCATCTGCAATTTCCCTAGCCATCTGTTTTAGCACTCTGGGATGCATTCCATCAGGGCCAGGAGACTTGTCTACCTTTAGCCCCATTAGCTTGCCCATCACTACCTCCTTAGTGATAACAATCCTCTCAAGGTCCTCACCTTGTTGGCTGGTTTAGCTCACAAGGCTAAATCGCTGGCTTATAAAGCAGACCAAGCAGGCCAGCAGCACGGTTCGATTCCCGTACCAGCCTCCCCGGACAGGCGCCGGAATGTGGCGACTAGGGGCTTTTCACAGTAACTTCATTGAAGCCTACTCATGACAATAAGCGATTTTCATTTCATTTCATTTTTCTTTTCACCTGTCATAGCCTCATTTCTATCAGTCGCTGGCATGTTATTTGTGTCTTCCACTGTGAAGACCGACCCAAAAAACCTGTTCAGTTCCTCAGCCATTTCCTCATTTCCCATTATTAAAACTCCCTTCTCATCCTCTAAAGGACCAATATTTACCTTAGCCACTCTTTTTCGTTTTATGTATTTGTAAAAACTTTTACTGTCTGTTTTTATATTCTGAGCAAGTTTACTCTCATACTCTATCTTACTCTTCTTTATAGCTTTTTTAGTAGCTTTCTGTTGCCCCCTAAAGATTTCCCAGTCCTCTAATCTCCCACCAATCTTTGCCACTTTATATGCTTTTTCCTTCAATTTGATACTCTCCCTTATTTCCTCAGATATCCACGGTCGATTTTCCCTCTTTCTACTGTCCTTCCTTTTTGTGGGTATAAACCTTTGCTGAGCACTGTGAAAAATCGCTTGGAAGGTTCTCCACTGTTCCTCAACTGTTCCACCATAAAGTCTTTTCTCCCAGTCTACCGTAGCTAGTTCTTCTCTCATCCCCTTGTAATCTCCTTTGTTTAAACACAAAACACTAGTATTTGATTTTACTTTCTCACCCTCCATCTGTATTTTAAATTCCACCATATTGTGATCGCTCCTTCCGAGAGGATCCCTAACTATGAGATCATTAATCAATCCTGTCTCATTACACAGGACCAGATCTAGGACCGCTTGTTCCGTCGTAGGTTCCATTACATACTGTTCTAGGAAACTATCGCGGATAAATTCTATAAACTCCTCATCAAGGTTGCCTTGACCGACCTGGTTAAACCAATCGACATGTAGATTAAAATCCCCCATGATAACTGCTGTACCATTTCTACATGCATCAGTTATTTCTTTGTTTATAGCCTGCCCCACCATAATGTTACTATTTGGTGGCCGATAGACTACTCCTATCAGTGACTTTTTCGCCTTACTATTCCTGATTTCCACCCAAATGGATTCAACCTTATCCTCCATAGCACCGATGTCATCCCTTACTATTGCCCAGATGTCATCCTTAAATAACAGAGCAATACCACCTCCCTCACCATCCACTCTGTCCTTCCGAATAGTTTGATACCCTCGGATATTTAACTCCCAGTCGTGACCATCCTTTAACCATGTTTCAGTCATTTACGATGATTTGTGCTATCAACTCATTTACTTTATTCCGAATACTACGAGCATTCAGGTAAAGTAAACTTATGTTGGTTTTTTTTACCTCTGATACCTCAGATAAACAGTATGCAACAAAATAGTAACTAGAGCAACATTATATACAAACCAGTGAATTGATCAAACAAAGCAACAAAACAATTCAGAGAGTCCATAAATTCGAAAAGTTCATAAATTTAGTCTCTGAGGTGGGCGACGAATTCTGGTTGACCAAAGGAGCATTGGGCCCTGTTGAGGCGGAGGCCATGTTCATGTATCCGTCTGAAGACGCGCTGGAGGCGATTAACATGCTCCTGCGGGGTGGTGGACCAGATGATTATGTCATCGACATAGACGCAAACGCCTTCAATACCTTCCATCATCTGTTCCATAATCCTATGGATCACTTCTGATGCAGAGATGATCCCAAACGGCATCCTGGCGCCGGTGTCCAGGCGGAATCGGATTCGGGATTGGTTGACCGTGAGGGTGGCACACCACTCATCATCCAGATCAATGCTATATACCGGTAGAGGCTGGACTTTTTGCTTTGGGGGTACCCTGTGTTTGGTAGTGATACCGACTCGAAAAGGTGCCTTTGGGTCCTTGGTGTCAATGTCAGGCAGCAGGTCAGAATCGGGTTCGGTGACCGTGGGTTGGATGGCGCAGACATCCCTGCGTAGTTGGTTGGAGCAACAAGAGTTGGCAGGCTGAGCAGACCTGCATAAAGCAGCATAGTGGCCAAGTTTGTCACATTGTAGGCATCGTCGGGATTTTGCAGGACATTGCCGCTTTAAGTGGGCGGAGCCACAGTTGCCGCACGTTGTAGCGTCAGTATGCTTGTTGCGCCACCGCGTATGCGCGGTGCAGTCGTACGTGGTGCGCGCCTGCGCAGTTCGATTGTCGGTGTTGCCGCCCCCTCGTTCAGTGCGCACATGCGCGGGAGGCCGTGAAAAGCACGCGAAATGGCCGCCCTCATCCAGGCTGAGGCCCTGGAGTTGCTTGATTGCTTCTACCCGTTCTGCCTCGTGGGGACCTTGCCGCACCGTTTCAGCCGCTTGGATGTGTGAATACCGACTCGTGGCGTGTTCATGCAGCACGCAGGTCTCGATGGCAATCGCGAGGCTGAGCTGCTTTACCTTGAGGAGCTGCTGGCATAGGGAGTCCAACTGAACACCGAAAACGATCTGGTCGCGTATCATGGAGTCGGAGGTGGACCCGTAATTACAGGACTGCGCAAGGATGCGGAGGAAGGTGAGAATTGATTGGAAAAGTTCATCCTTACCCTGCAAACGCTGTTGGAAGACATAGCGCTCGAAACTTTCATTCACCTCGATGTCGCAGTGACTGTCAAATTTGAGGAGGACCGTCTTGAATTTTGATTTGTCTTCACCATCGGCAAAAGTGAGAGAGTTGAAGATGTGGATGGCATGGTCCCCGGCTGTGGAGAGGAAGAGAGCGATCCTCCTGGTGTCGGAGGCAGCTTCCAGGTCTGTGGCTTCAAGGCAAAGCTGGAAGCGTTGTTTGAAGATCTTCCAGTTGGCCCCGAGGTTACCGGTGATGCGGAACGGCGGCGGCGGCGGGCGGACACTGTCCATTTTGCGGGATGGCTGTATGCTGGTGGGAGGCAGATCACTTGCAGGTAGGTCTAAGAAGTTCTAACATCACATACTGGTACCATGATGTGTTGGGTACTCTGGATCCGTGGAGACTGCCTTTACCTCAGGAGTAACACATACAGGTTACCAACACTTGAAATAGTACAACACTATTTTATTAAGCTAGAAACTGTTGAACATACTTTCACTGTGGGTCGACACTATGTTAGATTAAACTGAAGACCTATGCCTATCCTAACCAGTCTATACTATCAGCACATGGTAAAGATCTGTGCTACAAGCTGTGAGCTCTGTCCTTCTTAGGGGCTGCATCCCGAATGAGCGGGAAAACTAGTGCCCTCTGTCTTTATAGTGAGTGTGCTCTAACTGGTGATTGGCTGCGGTGTTGTGTGTGTTGATTGGTCTTGCTGAGTGTCAATCAGTGTGTGTCTGCACCATGATATGTGTGTATATTATGACAGTAAAAATCTGAACCTTAGAACAGACCCCACGGGGAACACCAACTTCTCACACATACATCAAATACAAGTGTAATTTTTCAGTGTAAATATCCTGTTATTATCTAGTCAGTTAGACTAGGCAAGTAGAAATGCAACTGACAAGCTCTTGATTAACAATCAAAACAAGTTGTTCTTTTTTTTAAGCAAAGCATCAGTGAGACTTCATTTAGTGCTGAGTTCAATTCCTTACCAGCAGAATGTCAATTCGTTGGATAAGGTTCAGAGAAGAGCACCATTTCAGTATTCAAAGTGTCCAGATTTGCACACAATAATTAGCTGGGAGCAATAGCAAATGATGAATATCACACAAATATAAAAGGGACTTGACAAACTGGATGAGTGGATGGTGAAGGGGCAGGTGCAATTTAAGATTCTAAAGGATAGACACTGAAAGAGGGTTTCCCCTGGCTGGGAATCTAGAACAAGGGGGCACAGTCTCAGGTTAAGGGGATGATCACCGAGGACTGAGATGAAAAGGCATTTCTTTGCTCAAAGGTTTGTGAATCTTTTGAATTCTCTACCCCAGAGTTGTGGCTGCTCCATCATTGAGTATTTTTAACGCCGAGACAGACAGGTCTTTCATCTCAGGGAATCAAAGGGAGCAGGGAGCAAGTGGGAAAGTCAAGTTGTGGCAGATCAGTCATGATCATAGTGAATGGTGGAGTATAATCCAGTACTGCTTCTATTTCTTATGGTCTTCACGTTACGAGGGTTAGCAAAGGAAAGATTGACGTGAATTATGTGATAAACAACAAATTTGTTTTGCCAATCCTGGATTGGCAAAGTGAAGACCCTAGTTCTCCTCTTCTGAGGCTGGTGAGGGCCACAGACTCTCTTGGATCGGCCAGGGAATCCCCATTCTCAGGATGGTGAACGATCATATTCCCATTCTACTGGGAGGGTGCAGAAAGGGTTCCTCTTGTTCTGGGCGGACAGGCCCCATTGTGACTGTGGGGCAGGGAGAATAACAAGGCACCGCATAATACAGATTTCCACAGTCCATCCACTTGCAATGTTTTTGTAAGCATAAATATCAAGGAAGTTGGTCAGACAGGAACTTGCCCTACAGCCTCAATATTGGCCACTGGTTATCACTCACAATACAGAAATCCATTTTATCTAGTATTCATTTAAGTACAAGAGGTCATACTTACAAATTAAGGGCAAAAGTCAGAAAAAAGGGCAGAATTCAGAAAATAATTTCAGCTTGGTAAATCTGCAAACGTGTAAATTAAAAGTTTTCCATGGAGATGGATGTTACAGGTAATGTTTGAGGAAAGTATTAGATGTCTGGGTATGAACTACTCCATTAAATAGTGTTATACGAGTGCATAAAATGTTTGTATAATTACATGACAATAGGAATGCTTGGGCTTACATTATTTGGACAAAGAAATAACAAATTAATCTTAATGCGGATGAATAATTTTAATGATCTTTATTATCACAAATGAGCTTACATTGCAATGAAGTTACTGTGAAAAGCCCCTAGTCGCCACATTCCGGTGCCTGTTCGGGTACGCTGAGGCAGAATTCAGAATGTCCAAATTACCTAACAGCACGTCATTTGGGACTTGTGGGAGGAAACCGGAGCACCCGGAGGGAACCCACGCAGACACGGGGAGGACGTGCAGACTCCGCACAGACAGTTACCCAAGCTGGGAATCGAACCTGGGACCCCTGGCGCTGTGAAGCCACAGTGCTATCCACTGTGCTACCATGCTGTCCACCATGCAAGCATTTTGGAGGAAATAAAGAGCAACATAGTACGATGAAATCCATCATTTAGAAGCTGTTGTTTGCATTGATTGTGGTTTTTTGAGACAGCCCCTAACGAAAAAGGAAACCACAATTCAAGGTTTCTGGAAAGGTGAGTGGATGTCAATTGGTATTCCTGGCTGTCATATCAGACTTCTCAGAAATCAGCATGTGCATGAGGTAGCCAGGGAAATGGAAGCTGATTGGGGGAAAAACACAAAACTGAGAAATCAAATTTCAGTCAGTGGTCAGAACAGACATGGGCTCTCAGAGTTCAGTTTTCAGGGTCGGAATGGCACAATGACTGTGAAGAGCTATTTGTGTGTGTGAGACAGCTAAAAAATGTTTAAACTGAAGCCTGGGTTTGGCAACAGTGAAAGTTATTCCTAATGATTGGGTTTTTACCATAGCTGGCCATGCTCGCCATGTGTTTTGAATGGTTAGTGATGGGAATTTATGCCATCAGGACTCTTGTGAGCAGACTTAAGAATGTTCAAAGCCTTTTTGGTGGTAACCATGTTTGTGCGTTGAGTAAAGCCTAAATCCTGCAATACGAAGAGGAGTTGAGGTTTACCGGGGGAAGGACTGTGAACTTTATATGGTGCCAGAAAAATGCTAAGGAACTGCCAGTAGATCTGAGAGATCTGTCTTTGTTGGATTAGCTATTATACTTCCCATTGAATACAATTTGCCTGTTAATCCATGTTTAGTTTGTATTGGTTTGATTGTTAGAGTAAATGTTTTAAAAAGTGGAATCCTGTCCAATGGTTTCTTCCATTAGGGATATTTGGAAAGTTCAGTTCTTACTGGTGTCCTTGATTTTGTAGATATACCAAACGCAACTTAAATATATAAAATAGAACGCAGCAGAGATACGTGACAGATATACAACAAATTAAATGTCTTTGAATGACAGTCATCTCAGCATTTTCAATGTTGAGATACTAGAGAAGGATTAAGAAAATAATAGAATGCTGAGATATGAAGCTCAACCATAAGTTGCTACAAGTCATGCTGAAGCTTTATAGACCATATGGAATACTGTGTTCAATTTTCACTGTCACTACTTGAAAAGGGCTGACACATTGATTGACAATGGTGTCGAGAAGGGAACGAGTGATCCCAGAAGTAAACAAATGAACAGATGGACTATAAAGTGGCCAAAGTGGCGGATCAATGACATGGGCTTTGATGGGCAAAACCATCTTTTTTGTCCTTGACTTTATTCCTATTGATCTGATTTTGTGCAGCTTGAATGTATGACAAAACTCTTCAAGGCAGATGTTATTGCATGTTGCCGGAGGCATTAGCCACTGAGATGATTCATCAGTCCCATCCCTGGCACCTCCACGTTACAGCAGAGTATCAGCTGCTGTTGGTGAGCAATGACTGCCACCAAATTGCTGAAATGATTGGGAATTGATGTTGGATGGTGCTGAGAGAGCAGAAGAGGGAGCACTGTTAGCGGCTCAGATTATATTTCTTCCACCTCACAAACCCAGAGAAATATACATCACCGGTAAAGTTTACAATGAAATTGCAATAAAGTACAAACACATTTCTGTAATTTCCCGATGCACTTCACTGGCAATGTGCCCCCATCGTTAGGATGCATTCATATAATGGAACCTATAATGTTTGAAATTAGGTAGAGTAATATTTAGATATCCACTTGTGTTACCATAACCTCCAGGGTGTTGGGCCAAAATCTGGAAAATGGAATTAGTGTAGTCGGATCTTTGTTGACTGGTGTGGAAATGATGGGTCGTATGGCATCCTCCTACACTGTAAACATTTATGAATCTCATGCTTATACATGCCATTTGAAGAAGAAACCAAACAAATTATCTGATAGACAATACCTGCTCATCAGTACCTAATTGAATTGCATACTCCAAAGATTTCTGGTTCTCAACAATTTCAATTGGGATAGGACAAGGACACAATGTCCCTCAGGTTAGAGAGACAGAACAATTCCACATTGCAAACCCTCCAACACTATCCAGCATTCTTCGATGAAAGTGCGCACAGATACACCAACGAAGAAAGGATCAGGCTTAACTGAATCCTGGCGGATGAAGAGCCCATTAAAGCTTAATGAATAAAATATTTTGTACAAGGCACTGGAGAGTGATGGTGTTTTGAAACTGCACCCAGCAGGCACAGGATAGCATATGATATAGCCTAGCAAGAAGGAAGTTTATATGAGTATCTTTGGTTTATGGAATGTGTTCTGTGTGATAGAAGCTAACAGATGACTTAGGTCTGGAGGATTCCACAGGGGAAGGCTAAGGAGGTTGATACAACTTAAAATGTAGCAAATGTTGGTGTCAGAATTACAATTAGTTTGGTGTCAACATGTTTATATTTCAGCTGTCATCCAAGGTTAGAACCATATAGAATGGTCTACTGACATGGAGTAAACAAAAAGTCTACATTATAGTGAGTATGTTACACCACATTGCAATCTAATAATAGTGGTTGCACATGACTCAAAGATCGAATGGCAATTTCAAAGTCAGTAGATTATAGCAAATCATCTGACATTGTCCATGTAGGCGCTTTTTGTAATTCTTCAGTGTCGAGGTCTTAGCCAGATTGGTTAGGCGTTTGCTTACCTGATATCAGAAAGTATACAAACATGCTTTACTTGTAATTTGTCGACATTAATAAAACCAACATTTGATTTATCTCTCATTTGATTGAACTCAACCTCGGCCCACACCCCTACCTTATCCCCGTAACCCTTTGGGCACTAAGGGGCAATTTAGCATGGCCAGTCCACCTAACCTGCACATCTTTGGACTGTGGGAGGAAACCCACACAGACATGGAGATAAGCAGTCACTCGAGGCCGGAATTGAACCAGGGTCCCTGGTGCTGTGAGGCAGCAGCACTAACCACTGCGTCACCATGCTGCCCACAAGTCTTAGTATTAAAAATAATAAGCATTATTGTCAATGTGTCCATCATCCATGGGATGAAGGTACCTGAGATTCGATCTTATTTTGATTAAAGGCGTTATATAAATACAAGTTGTTATAAATCCACAAAGAAAGCAAATATTCAATTACCTCGTGTTGCTGCAGCTGTGTTGGAATTACTAAAATTTGGGAAACAATTTGGCTTCTGTCCAAGCAATGGTGCACAGTTAGAAGACAGCATATTACGCAACTCCTCATTTTCTTTAAGGAGGGTAATCTGCCGCTTTAATGCTTTGTTTTCTGAAGTCAGCTTCAAATTATCTCGGCGAATCTTTTCAGAATCATCACACATGATCACAAACAAAAATAAATTGCAACAGTGAGCACCTGAGGGGCCAGGCACAAAGTTGAGATTCACAGCATAATGGCTCAAGACCCTGAGCAGCTGCATTGTGACATCAAAGCATTGGAAAATATCATAAAGGGAACTGTGACCTATGATCAGACCAAAGACAACCACCCAGTTAACCTCAGTCATAATCTCAGCACTTAACATAACTAATAGAGCGAATAGTCAAAGCAGACTTTTTCAAGACCTTCCAATCAAAATGCAAGATATGTGGATATCATCCCTGCTTTGAGCTAATGTGAGTTCTTCTGTCATCATAATGGGCAGCACAGTGGTTAGCACTGCTGCCTCACAGCACCAGGGACCCGGGATCAATTCCAGCCTCGGGTGACTGTGTGGTGTTTGCACTTTCTCCCCTTGTCTGCGTCGGTTTCCTCCGGGTGCTCCGGTTTCTTCCCACACCCCAAAGATGTGCAGGTTTGGTGAATCGACCATGATCAAATGTGTGGAGTTATGAGGTTAGGGTGGGGGAGTGGACCTAGATAGGGTGCTTTTTAATGTCCAAGACTAACTCCATATGAAACTTCTATACTATGGTTACCTAAAGCTTGTCAAATAATTTGATGGACGGCAGAGAGGGGGGCCATCTTGGAATGGGCCCGGTTGAAAGGTGGTATTAGAAGAGGTAGAACCGGAGGGGGATGAAAGTAGTAGAGGGTAGTGGAGCGTAAGCCTCTGGTAAGAATTGTAACATGGAACATTCTTGGGTTAAACGCGCCAATTCAGAGGTCTCGGGTATTTGCACATCTGAGGAGTTTGAAGGCAGATAGTGATCTTTTTATAGGAGACGCACCTCCAGGTTAGGCTGAGGAAGGGATTGGCGGGACAAGTGTTACACTCAGGGTTTAACCCGAAGTCGCGGGGATGGCCATTTTGTTGAACAAAAGGATGGGGGTTTGTGGCGACCAAGGAAATGCGGAACTGGGGGGGGGGGGGGGGGTAGGTATGTGATAGTGAGCGGGGTGCTGGTCAACATATATGCGCCAAAATGTGTGGAGTTATGAGGTTAGGGTGGGGGAGTGGACCTAGATAGGGTGCTTTTTTGGAGGGTTGGTGCAGACCCGATGGGCCAAATTGCCTCCTTCCGCACTGTAGGGTTTTGAGATAACACCATTATTAATGAACCTTCTGGATCTGTTAGATCATCTACTGTGATGCAATTCAATGAAACATTTTAATCCATCTCTGTGTAGCAGTCCCCTGGGGCTGGTCATCAGATTTTGCCAACATTTTACTTTGTTAACGCTGCTATATATATGCAAGTTGCTTTTGTAATATAACCCAGGGTGCAGTGAAGGGGCAAACCTGCAAATCAGGGAACTACTACCAGACTCGGAGAAATAGTTGAAATTAGCAATGTAGCTCAGCAGCTACAAAATGACAGGGAATTTTTCCCATTCTTGGCTGGACCTAGTGTTGTAATAACTGGGTGGACTTTGCACCCGACTAGCTGCCCCAACATTGACCCTAGTAGGATTTCTGGCGACAGATTAATTGGTATTTTTTTCAGTGACACATGCAGCATCTTAAGTGTGCAACACATCTCCAAAGACAACAACCATAGATAGACCCTCTTCATCCTCTCCCTGATGATTAATGTGATTGTTGTTTTTAACACTTGACTTTGTAAAGTGATTGTTTCTAAATGTCTCCTTTAATAAGATGGAATAGCTTGGAGGGGTGAATGTCGCCTCCTATGAAACATGTCTGGGGCCATGCCCATGTGACCTGGTTGCCATGGGTACAGGGGCCCAAGTTGAAACTTATTGAAAGTAAGTTGCAAGTTTCAACATCTGGGCATAAAGGAGGAGGCCATTGCCTTGCTGCAGCAGGCTGTCAGTCAGTCAAACAGGCAGATTCGGGGAAGAAAACCCACAATTAGTGCTGTAGTGTCAAGCAGGAAAAAAAGCCGTTGTTGGGTTAACCACCAAGGAGAACAGATTTCCAGTTGGAAGAAATTAGGCTTGTGGAGCGTCAGAAGGTGGCTTACTACCTGAAGTCCATTTGATTATTCTCAGAAGATTGTGAGAAGGGACTTTGATTTAAAAGTGGCTCTGGAAGATTAATCTTGGCGGAGCAGCGAGACGAGAGCCTGTTAAAGTCCAGAGGAGTTTGGGACTTTAAACACAAGACTACATTTCAGCTGAGATTGTTATATGATGTATGAATGTGGTGTAGGGTGTTCAGTTGTGTTAAGATGTTAATGGGAATTCCTTTTTTTCTGTAGATTAGCAGATTGCCTCCTAAGTAAAGGTTAATTGGATATTGATTTCAGTTTGTTTGTTACAGCAAAAGTCTGAAAAAATGAAATTGTGTGTGATTCTTTGCTTTAGTCACTGGGAAATTCATACCTTTTTAAAAAGTTATCAGTCTCTATGGGATTCATAACACTGTGTATAAAATCTTCATATTTGGGATTGCTCACCCTTTAGAAATGCTGGTCCTCTTTTGACATTCCACCCCCGCACTCCAGATCATTAGAACCAAGAAAGTCATTTGTAGATCCTGCCTCATCTGTAAACGGATGGGAAAGCAGCAGGCAAAATTTAATAGAGAACAAAATACTGTACACAGGAAGAACAAAAATGGGCCTATAACATTATGTAATGCCAAAAACAATAATCTATCAAACGAAACAGAACCGTCTGAATTAATGTCCAAGACTAACTCCATATGAAACTTCTATACTATGGTTACCTAAAGCTTGTCAAATAATTTGATGGACGGCAGAGAGGGGGGCCATCTTGGAATGGGCCCGGTTGAAAGGTGGTATTAGAAGAGGTAGAACCGGAGGGGGACGATAGTAGTAGAGGGTAGTGGAGCGTAAGCCTCTGGTAAGAATTGTAACATGGAACATTCTTGGGTTAAACGCGCCAATTCAGAGGTCTCGGGTATTTGCACATCTGAGGAGTTTGAAGGCAGATAGTGATCTTTTTATAGGAGACGCACCTACAGGTTAGGCTGAGGAAGGGATGGGCGGGACAAGTGTTACACTCAGGGTTTAACCCAAAGTCGCGGGGATGGCCATTTTGTTGAACAAAAGGATGGGGGTTTGTGGCGACCAAGGAAATGCGGAACTGGGGGGGGGGGGGGGGGTAGGTATGTGATAGTGAGCGGGGTGCTGGTCAACGTATATGCGCCAAATTGGAAAAATGTGGGGTTTGTGAAGGATTTACAGGGAATGATCCTGGACTTAGATATACACCAGTTGGGTGGAGATTTTAGTCGTGTGTTGGAACCGAGGATGGACAGGTCGAGTCCCAAGTCAATGGGAAGGTTGAAGATGACAAAAGAGTTGGGAGAGTTTATGGAACTTATGAAAATGGTTGATCTGTGGATGTTTAAGAACCTTGTTGGGGGGGGGGGGGGGGGGGAGGGGTCTTCCTTCTTCTCACACATGTATAAGGTGTATTCGAGAATTGAGTTCTTTGTGGTGAGTTGAGCTGTGGTGATGGGGGTGGTGAATGCGTGAATTGTGATTTTGGACCACGCGACGCAGGCGAGGCTTAGCTCGGGGCAAGTGCAGAGGTCAGGATGGAGGCTGGATTCGGGTCTTTTGGCGGATAAGGGGTTTTGTGAAAAGGTGAGGTTGGTGATTGGAGATTACGTGGAGATTAACCAGAACGGGGAGATGGCGGTGTCTACGTTCTGGGAGGCTTTGAAGGCGATTCTCCAAGGGGAAATTATCTCATTCAAGGTGCACAGGGATAGGAGGAGGGAGGAGCATGGACAGTTCTTGGTCGAGATAGTTGAGGTGGATAGGAGATACTTTGGGCCCCCACTAAGGAGTTGTTGGTGGGAGAGGAAGAGGTTACAGGGGTAGTTCGATAGGTTCTCGATGGGAAGGGCAGTGGGGCAGATACAGAGGGCGAAGGGGTGCAATATGAATATGGAGAGAAAGCGAGCTGTATGCTGGCTAACCAGCTATGGAGGCAGAAAATCCAGGAAAATTCTAAGGCTGCAAACGGCGAAAAAGGAGGTTGGGTCAGAGCGGGAAGATAAATAAGATGTTCAGGGGTTATGATGAGAAGGTGTACAGGGCCGAGCCGGGTGGAGAGGAAGGGGATATGGGATGGTTTTTACGTTGGTTGGCTTTTCCAAGGTTGGAGGAAGAGTGTAGGCAGGTGTTGAAGGAGCTGCTGAGGGGGATTTAGTCGGGGAAGGGTCCTGGGCCGGACTGCTTTATAATAATAATCTTTATTGCCACTAGTAGGCTTACATTAACACTGCAATTAAGTTACTGTGAAAATCCCCTAGTCGCCACATTCCGGGGCCTGTTCGGGTACACTGGGGGAGAATTCAGAATATCCAATTCACCTAACAGCATGTCTTTTCGGGACTTGTGGGAGGAAATCAGAGCATCCGGAGGAAACCCACACAGACACGGGGAGAACGTGCAGACTCCGCACAGACAGTGACCCAAGCCGGGAATCGAACCTGGGACTCTGGCGCTGTGAAGCAACAGTGCTAACCACTGTGCTACCATGACACCCATAAAGCTCTGCTTTGTGGCGGAGCTTTATAAGGCGTTTGTTGTAGAAGTGGCACTGTCTTTGTTGGGAATGTTGAGCAAGGCGCTGGGGAAGGGGGAACTGCCTGGGACATTGATGCAGGCATCGATCACACTAATCCTGAAGAAGGGGAAGGATCTGTTGGAGAATGGGTCGTATAGGCCCATTTTGTTGTTTAATACAGAAGTGAAAGTGCTGGCTAAGTTGGTGGCGGGGAGGATGGAGGGATGCATGCCGGGGTGGTCGCTGAGGATCAAACAGGTTTTGTAATCAGGCTGCTCTTCAGTAACATCAGGAAGTTGCTGGAGGTCATTGTTTCATATCATCATAGAATTTACAGTGCAGAAGGAGGCCATTTGGCCCATCGGGTCTGCACCGACTCCTGGAAAGAGCACCCTACCCAAGGTTAACACCTCCACCCTATCCCCATAACCCAGTAACCCCACCCAACACTAAGGGCAATTTATCATGGCCAATCCACCTAACTTGCACATCTTTGGACTGTGGGAGGAAACCGGAGCACCCAGAGGAAACCCACGCACACTCGGGGAGGATGTGCAGACTCCGCACAGAGTGACCCAAGCCGGTATCGAACCTGGGACCCTGGAGCTGTGAAGCAATTGTGCTATCCACAATGCTACCGTGCTGCCCCTATAGAGAAGGCTTTTTATCGGCTGGATTGAAGGTATTTATTTGAGATTTTGGATAGGTTTGGGTTTGGCCCAAAGTTTGTGGAATGGGTGCTTCTCTTGTATGTAGCCCTGGTGGCAAGCGTATGTACAAATGAGGTAAATTCACAGTGTTTTGGACTGTACAGGGGTATGAGACAGGGGTGTCTGCTGTCACCATTGTTTGCGCTGGCGTTTGAGCCCTTAGGAGGTCAGTGGAGTGGCATGAGATTGTGAGGGGTGGAGGGAGCATTAGGTGTTAATTCCATTAAAAGGGTACTTCACTGTATAAAGTGAGTTTAGAGTCACAAAGTGAAAGATTTTTAAAAAACCTTTGTTTGTCTTGAGGTTAATTCCATTGAAGGAAATATAATGGATGGGCAGCATGGTGGTGCAGTGGTTAGCACTACTGCCTCATGGCGCCAAGATCCCAGGTTCAGTCCCGGCTCTAGATCATTGCATTTTCCCTCTGTGTTTGTTTCGCCCCCACAACCCAAAGATATGTAGGGTAGGTGGATTGGCTATGTTAAATTGCCCCTTAATTGGAAAAAATGAATTGGGTACTCTAAATTTATACAAAAAAAGGAAGTATAATGGATAGCGTGGTATGCAGTGTATGTAATCTTCAGTGATCACTCACTAACGAGTAGGAGTGTCCCCCTAAAAAAAGTGTTACTGGTCATGGGTGCTGTGGGTCCTGGAGCGGCTGATAAGCCCAATCCAAGAGCTGCATCTTCAATCACTCACTTGGAAGGTGTTTCCGGAAGGTTGGAACGGTCCTTGAACTAGATCACTAGTATTCCTTTCTCAGGCTCCTTTTATGGGTCGCCACTGACTGTTGAGTGTTCTTGAAGAATTGTGTCCCTTCAATCAGGTGTTCCTTCAAGTACATCTTTCTGAGCAAAGGTCTCCCAGGAATTGATGTCTATGATGTATTTTATGAGGTAAGCTTTCAGGGTGACTTTGAAGTGCTTCCTTTGTCCTCCTTTTGTTCAGGAGCCTAACTTGAGCTGGTCGAAGAAGATTTGCCTTGGCTATTATGGTCCCAGACCAGACCCCAACATTGGCTATGATACTGGTCAGAAACCCCAATATTTTATTTTAATTTCAAACGACTGTGAGGAAAGGATACCTTGCTCCAGGAGTGATTACATCAAGAATTAGGGATATAGCATAATAAAACAAACTTAATTATGAACACAGTATTAAAATCTTTAACATCATACCAGAAAATTACTTGTTAAAAAAAAAAACACATTTTATTCAAACTTGTATCAAAGTAGGTTACAGCAAATAAACACCCCAGGAAACATTCTTCCCAACAATCAACTATACAGATTTTCATCCTTTTTCACCCCCCTTCTCCCCCTCCGCCCCCCCAACCCCAACGACAAATAGCTCCTGAAGCACGGTCACAAACATTTCCCACCTTTTCTTGAACTCCCCTGCTGAGCCCCTTAACTCATACTTTATCTTCTCTAACCGCAGGAAGTTGTACAGGTCACCCAACCATGCTGCTACCTCCGATGGCACATGACATCGGCCGTCCTCCTCTCCATGAGCTCCGGCATCTCTGAAACCCCAAATATCACCACCAAACGGTCCGGGTCCACCTCCCTCCTCCACTATCCTGGCTAAGACAGCGAACACTCCCACCCAGAATCTTCCCAATTTTTCACAACCCCAAAACATGTGAGCATGATTCGCTGGCCCCTGCCCACACCTCTCGCACTCATCTGCTACTCCCTGAAAGAACCCACTCATTCTCGTCCGAGTCATATGCATCCTGTGCACCACCTTAAACTGTATCGGGCTCATCCTTGAACAAGAGGTTCCGTTTAACCTTCGCAGTGCCTCACTCCATACTCCCCAATTGATCTCCATTTCCAACTCCACTTTCCATTTCTCCTTGATCTTCACCACCCGCTCGTCTCCCTGCTCTCCCAGCCACTTATATATATCCCCAATTCTTCCCTCCCCTTCCACATCCTGAAGCAGCGGTCGCTCCAGCAGGGTGTAGCCCGTCAATCTCGGGAACCCCTTCCAGACCTTTCGTGCAAAGTCCCTAACCTGTAGATACCTGCTCTCACTACCCTTCGGCAGCTCTACCCTCTCCCTTAGCTCCTCCAGACTGGCGAACCCTTCCTCCAAATACAAATCCCTCACCTTCACCAGCCCCACTTCCCTCCACTTCCTGTATACACTATCCATCTGGGGCTGGTTTAGCTCACTAGGCTAAATCGCTGGCTTTTAAAGCAGACCAAGCAGCACAGTTCGATTCCCGTACCAGCCTCCCCGGACAGGCACCGGAATGTGGCGACTAGGGGCTTTTCACAGTAACTTCATTGAAGCCTACTCGTGACAATAAGCGATTTTCATTTCATTTTCATCTCCCCTGGCTCAAACCCATGATTCTTGCACAGCGGCGTTAGCACCGACATCCCTTCCACCCTAAAATGCCTCCTCAGCTGATTCCATATCTTCACCGTGGACTGCACCACTAGGCTCCCTGAATACCTACTCGGAGCCATTGGCAATGCTGCCATCACCATAGCCCTCAAACTAGACCCCTTACAAGATTCCTCCTCCATCCTAACCCACTCTACCCTTTCTTCTTCCCACCACCGGCACACCTTTTCCACATTCGCCGCCCAATAATAATGAAGCAAGTTTGGCAACGCCAACCCCCCTTGCTGCCTCTGTAGCAGGGTCCTCCCCACCCTCGGCACCCTTCCCGCCCGTACAAAGTCAGAGATGATCGGGTCCACTTTCCAAAAAAAGGCCTTGGTATAAAGATCGGGAGAGCCTGAAAGATAAACAAGAACCTCGGCAGAATATTCATTTTCACCACTTGGACCACTTATGGAGCCCGTCCATTCCTTCGCTACCTGAATCCCCAAATATCTAAACCTAGCCCTCACTACTGTAAATGGCATCCCCCCTAAATTAGCCCGCTGTGCCAGCACATTCACCGGGAATACCTCGCTTTTCCCTACATTCAGCTTGTATCCCAAGAACCCTCCAAACCTCCCCAACAGGCCCATAATCCTTTCCATACTCTCCAACGGATCCAAAACATACAGCAAGATGGCATCGGCATAGAACGACACCCGATGCTCCCTCTGTCCCCTCATTATCCCCTGCTACTCTGCCGACACCCTGAGAGCCAACGCCAATGGCTCTATGGCCAGCGCAAACAGCATCGGCGACAGCGGGCACCCCTGCCTCGTACCCCTGCGTAAGTCAAAGCTTCATGAGCTCATATCATTCGTCCTCACCCTTGCTCTTGGCACCACATACAGCAACCGCACCCAGGCATACCAGAGAATAACTTACGATTACCCCTTAAGGAATAATACTCAATACAGTGATTACAATACCCTTAATTGCGATCTTTATTCCCAATTAAACAAGGAAAACAAATCTCAGCTCTCAATCCACCGTAACTAACAATGGTCCACAAGAATACTTGCTTTACAGAGATGTCCTTTGAGAAAGAGAGATCCCTTGACAATGCTAAAGATCTGACTCCTGTCAGACCCATGCAGAAACTCTGGCTGTATGCCTTCAGAAGCGGCTTCTCAGCTTGTTTCAGTTCCCCCTTGTTCTCAGACAAGTCTGCACTGTTTTAAACACTGTTACTTTCTTTTAACTGAACTGCAGAGAAAAATCTGCCTGACTTGGGGTCACAGCTTCACCCAGAACTGCACTGACCTGTTTTTCCTTAAAAAATGCCTGGTACCTTAGCTCCACCCAGTAACAACATTCACCTGACCAAGCTGAAATCTAATTAACTCCACAGGGAATCTCCCTAATCAAAACAAAATTCCATGAGCTCAAGCTGTTTTTGATGGTTTCATTGCACACCTGGCTTCCAATATATGCTTGCATCTCAAACTAAAATTATTTTAAAACACGACTGCAGCAGTCAAACACACTAACCCAGGTGTTTAACCCTTTCTGCAGCAAATAACTAATACAATACATATGAAATTCCAACATTCAACACTGGCAGTCAAGACTCTGACATCCTAAGCACACAACTGGCCCAGCAGAGTTGGTTCTGGATGAACATGGCCGTGAGGCTGGTGCTCTTGGTTTCTTCATGGGTACTGATGTTAGCATGCCTGTATTCCCAGCTGATGTGGAGCTCAAGTACCCTTGGATTTTGCAATATATTTTAACCTGTGTTGTTTAAGAATTTCCCGGATGTAAAGTTGATCCTTACAAGCCTAAGTGATTACTTCAAATGCTTTCACTAAATGTAATGCCCTAGTTGACATATGCAAGCCTGGAAGCTAATATGAACTATCTCTCTGGCAGGTTTGCAGATTCAAAATCCGGAGTCAGGTTGTGGGGGGTGGCGTGGGCAGGTCTGGCGTTGTGCTTGGGGGAGGGTCACCCTGGATGGACATTGGGGGGCAACTATTACCCCCTTGGCCCATGGTAAGGTCCACCATATCAGGGCCACGCTGGGAATTATCACATGATTCCTGGCCCAGACAATATGGTGCCCGGCCCACAAAGTAGAAGCAAATGCGTCATTAAGACCCCTTTACATCCTCTCACTGGTGCACGGGTAAGAACCCCAATTCTGCCGCCAATGCGGGGGAGGGGGGGGGGGGGGGAGAGAATGGGGGGGGGCAGAGGTGCTGACCCATTTTTACCCCAGATGCATGATTCTCCGCTGCATTGGGGACTGCACTACCAATGGAGAATCCAGCCCATTACTTGTGTTAATAAATGCTTTCCATTAAACTTTACAAATTTCTACAAAAGTCTTAATGAAACATCAAAACACAAAATCTAATGAGATAATTATAAATGAATAAGATAATTGAAGTAAAGGGGACAGAATTTAAAAAAAAATAAAAATTATTTTATAAAGTGCTCAATTCATTTTTCTCGAATTAAGGGGCAATGTGGCCAATCCACCTGCCCTGCACATCTTTGGGTTGTGGGGGCGAAATCCACGCAAACACGGGAGAATGTGCAAATTCCACACGGACAGTGACCCAGAGCTGGGATCAAACCTGGGACCCTGGCGCATGAGGGAGGGGGCAAAAATATAATCATGATAAACATAAATAAAAAATAGATGTTAAAGAACAGTGATAGCTAAAACAATCGGCCTTGGGGGATTTTTTTGACCAGGCCAGAACCATCTTGCAGATTTGCAGATTCAAAATCCGGAGTCAGGCTGTGGGGCGTGGTGTGGGCAGGTCTGGCGTTGTTCTTGGGGGAGGGTCACCCTGGCTGGACATTGGGGGCAACTCTTACCCCCTTGGCCCATGGCAAGGTCCACCATGTCAGGGCCACGCTGGGAAATATCACGTCTGTATGACTCATTTTGCAGGGTCTGTAAGGTGTTATTTACTTTTTGTCCTGTTTCAAGAATCTCCATTGTTAGTGGTCTGAGAAGTTCTGACTTCTCATCTTCCCACCTAAATTTTCAGTTGCCACATTTTAAATTAAAACATACAAGCACTTTTAATAATGCTGCAACCTATTATAATATAGTGCAGATTTAAACAGTTTCCCAGATTTAAAACAAATAACAAAACCTATGTTCACTTATCAAATAATCTTCAATCATATAAAATTTAAAACTTTAAAATATCAAATAATAGTATTGCCTGTATAAAGGAACAAAAAAAAAACTTCAGCATTCCTTTAAAACATCTGTGACACCTGTTGCTTATGGTCTTCAATATA
Source organism: Scyliorhinus canicula (assembly GCF_902713615.1). Lineage (NCBI taxonomy): Eukaryota > Metazoa > Chordata > Chondrichthyes > Carcharhiniformes > Scyliorhinidae > Scyliorhinus > Scyliorhinus canicula. Next base: position 129,396,472 of record NC_052147.1, read on the forward strand.
AACCTGCAGTTTAAACCCTGACTTCATCGTCATTCCCTTAGTTTGTCTGACATAATGGCTACATTCAAACGGCGCCACGCTGGGGCCTGTACAGTGTCCCACCGCAGATCCGAGGCTTCCGCTGAGGCCAGAAGTTTTGCTGCGATTTGAGACTGTAGCGTGCACTTTTTTCACTCAGTATCGGTGGGCAATGGCCTCCTGCCGATACACGAAAGTTATAGGCCATGGCCGATAGAGATTGTTGGTAGCTGAGTGGGGGAGTTGAGGTTAGTGGTGCAGTTAGTGGGCTATGGCATTTGAAAATACATTCCCCAACTGTGACCACTCATGAGATCATCGAACATTTTGAAGTATTGAATCCAGGTGGGTGAGATTCCCACCCTGTGATCAGGTTTGGGGGTTAGAAAGCCTACAGGTGTCCACTTAAGGATCTCATCTTGTCACTGCCGCTATTCAACTATCTGTAATCAGAGAACTCACCATTCAGGGAATCCACCCAGAAAATCCTGTCAGGTTTGTCAGTAGCCCCTTGAAGGACCTTGCATCAGTGTGGTTGGAGGTAGCCACTTTCCTGCCCTTGCATCTGACCACTCCCACCCCTACCAACTTCTCCCTGCAAAACACATCCTGCCCACACTCACTTCTATCTCTTGTTCTATCAGCGATCCTCAAGGTAGACTGTAGTGCTGATAGTGGCACTGCCAATACTGGGGAGCAGCTGGTCTCTGAACGGCTGGCTGCCAGCAAGGTCAGAATTTCCTTAATTCAGTGTAATGTCCATTGTTGTCCAGGCAAATGCCTGGTTACCTCAGAATAATGAAAGGTCTCCCAGAGAAAAGCAACGCGTGGCTCCTACCAGTGGGCAGAACCTCCAATTACTAAATTAAATTCCGGTCACCCTGTCTGAGCTTGCGGATTATTAATCCATTATTGTCTGCTCACTATTGCCAACCTTGTTTTTAAAAAAAAAATTTCTATTGGGTTTTGTACATGATATAAATAGATACATACACATAAAAGCAAAACACATAGGAAGTAGGAACACGAAACAGGAAAGCATCTGGTCTCTCTTCCCCCCCCCCCCCCCTTCTACCAAACTTCGATGCAGTGACCTTGGCTATTGTTTGTTTCTTCGTCCCGTTTTCTTTTTTTTTGGAAAATATTTTATTGAGACATTTATAATTTTAACAATTTTATACATCAAATTTCAACAAGAACAAAAACACAATATACCCAACCCCCCCCCCCCCCCCCCCCCCCCTGAGAACAGACCCCAGCAAACATGGCTTACATAAACAGTGCCACCATCACCTGCCACCCCCCCCACGCCCGTTGGTTCTCCTGTCCTCACTGGTCTCTCCCATGCCTCCCCTCCCCCCCGCTGACAGCTTAATTTTTCTTGAAGAAGTCGATGAACGGCTGCCACCTCTGAGCAAACCCCTGCAATGAACCCTTCAAGGTGAATTTAATTTTCTCGAGTCTGAGAAATCCCCGTCATGCCGCTAACCCATACCCACGACTTCGGGGGCTCCGAGTTCCTCCACCCTAGTAAGATTGGACATGCCCAAATTATATGGACATGGTTCGCAGGACCCCCGCACAGAGCCCATACCTATCTGCCACCCCCTCAAAGAACCTGCTCATCCGGACCATAATTATGTGTGCGCTGTGGACCACCTTAAATGTATCAGGCTGAGCCTGGCACACGACAAGGATGCATTAACTCGCCTCAGGGCCTCCCAACTCAACCCCCCCCCCCCCTCCCCAGCTCTTCCCACTTTCTCTTCACCTCCCTTCGCAGCTCCCCCTCACTTTGCTGTTTTTCCTCTTGAAAATGGTTAAAATTATATCTGCCCTAATAAAATATATATTTTTTAAAATTCCGATAGATCGGACAGCCAGTCTCCAACCGAGCAGTGTTCTACGACGGGGGATCAGGGAGGCAAAGGCGTCAGCCCTCCTCCTCATGAAGAGGTCTGGCTGTTCTGATACCCTGAAGACTGCCACTTTTGGGCATGGCTCCACCCTCATCCCCACCACTTTGGACATTGCCTCGAGGAAGGCTGTCCAGTACCCAGCAAGTCTGGGACAAGACAAGAACAAGTGGCCGTTGTTGGTTCGGCTTCCCTGGCATTGTTCGCATCTGTCTTCCACTCTGGGAAGAACCTACTCATTTGCGTTCTTGTTATGTGGGCTCTATGTACCACTTTTAGTAGGGTTAGGTTGAGCCTTGCGAATGTGGGGGTGGAGTTGACCCTGTGCAGTGCTTCGCTCCAGAATCCCCACCATATTTCGAACCCCAAGTCTTCCAATTCCTCCTCGTCGCGTCCAGTTCGGTGTCAGCCCTCACTATCAGTCTTTCATACATGTCACTACAGTTCCCTCTGCCTACATGTCTGCATCCAGTAATTCTTCTAGTAGTGTCTGTCGTGGTGGTCGAGGGTATGTTCTCGTCTCCTTCCGTAGGAGGTTGTTCAGCTGCAGGTATCCGGGTTCATTGCCCTTTGCTAGCTGCTATCTTTCTGTCAGCTCGCCCAGTGTAGTCATCCTACCGTTGGTATATAGGTCCCTGAATGTCAGTGTACCCCCTCTTGTCTTCACCTTTTAAAGGTGGTGTCAATGAGTGCCAACGTGAACCTATGGTTATTGCTGATGGGGCTTAATTGGATATTTCGGTCAGTCCAAATTGCTGCCGTTGCTGGTTCCAGGTTTGGAGGATGGGTATCACCACTGGGCTGCTGGAGTGTCTTTTGTGTGGGGATGGGAGTGTTGCCGTGGCGAGGGCACAGAGCGAGGTCCCGATGCAGGAGGTCTCCTCGGAGTGCACCCACTCAGCTTGTTTCCTTTGTCCATCCCATCACTCTTTCCGTTGTCGCAGCCCAGTGGTAGAATTGTAGGTTTGGGAGGGCTAGCCCTCCGCTGGATTTTGTTTTCTGTAGAACCTTCTTTGGGATCCTAGCATTCTTTCCCCCCCCCCCCCCCCCCCCCCCCCATACAAACACGATGATTAATTTGTCCAGCGAGTTAAAAAGACCTTGGGGAGATAGATTGGGATGGGTCTACGTAGGAAGAGGTACCTGGTCAGTACGTCCATTTTGATTTTCTGCATTCTCCCCGTGTGAGAGAGTGGGAGTGAGTTCCATCTCTGCAGGTCCTTATTAACTTCCTCCGTCAGAGACTGGTCAGGTTTCATTTGTGGACCCACGTTGTCATGAGCTACTTAAATCCCCAGGTAGCGGAATTTGTGTCAGGCTTGTTTAAACAGCAGTCCCAGCAGAGCTGCCCCTCCCCCTTGCGGGTTCACCGGGAAGATCACTATTGCCAACCTGACCATGACATCTCTGCACCTACAAATATTGCAGATTGCTAGTTTTACAAAGTAGATTTCCAATATTGAGAAATGTTTAGTTATGTTATCAGAACTTTTCAAGTCTTACCCACCCTGTCTACATTCCTCACTTCAAGGTTCAAAAAGATTTATCTTTTTGTTGTCTTGAATCTAAAAACTTTTAGCCAATGCAAACATTTAAATTATATTTAATCTCTTGCCTTTTAATCAAACAGGCCATTATTGTAAGGGAAATTCGTGTTATCATCTGAAATACCAGCAGAAAACAAACATTGTCCTTATCCAAGGATGTTGCCTTGCCTAACACTATCTCCCACCAGGATAATCACCCAGACTGGCAGTGGACTGCCTGCTCAATGCCAGAATTTAATAGGGTTTAGTAGTCTTTTAATGATGTTTTCATAATGTAAGCTGTCTTTTTATGTCGAAGCCAAATTACAGAGTATGACAGCTAATCTTGTCCGGAATATATCAATATGTGGTCAAACAACTGTGGTTGTTCAATAACACTGAACAATCGCAGCAGATCTGACAGCATCTGTGGAGAGGAGCTAACGTTTTGAGTCTGGATGACTCTTTGCCAATGTTCTGTGATATCCTTGACCCTGGCATCAAGGAGACAACATACCATCCTGGAGTAACGTCCACAGCCGCAGAAACACCCGCCTGCTCCCCTAACAATGGAATCCCCTACCACTATAGCACTTCCACTCTTTCCCCCCCACCCCAGTGCAGCTGAGCTAACCGTGGTGCCATGAACGTGGCTCTTGCTACAATCCTCTCAGGAACCACCTCGCTCACCTGTACTCAAAACAAAACAGGTAGAGCGAGATAGCCTCGAGGGATTCCTGCAGTATCTGCCCGTTTCTCTTAAATACTCTGGCAGTCACCCATTCCCTCTTTGCCTGTGTACTTCTTAGCCGGTGTAACTACCTGTCTATATGTGCTATCCACATAATCCTCAGCCTTGTGGGTGCACCACAGCGACTCCAGCAGCGGCTTTAAGTTCCACAAGCTGAAGCTCATTTTTCTGCAGCTGATGACACTTCCTGCAGATGTGGTCATTGAGGTGTCTACATGACTTCCCACATCCTGCAAAATGCACATTCCACATTGCCGAGCTGCACTGACATACCTTCAATTTTACAAAAAAATGTTTACTCACCTGTCACTCAATCATCTCCTCTCCACGGGTTTCCTATGACATTGATTTTCTCCAAATCAGATTGGACCCACCACCAGTAGCAACAGCAGCAGCTAACCCTTTTTAAACTTTATTGATACTAATAAAAATCGCACAATTACAAATAAATAATCAATCTGAAAATCAAACAAGCAAAGCCAATGGATGCTCACCCGTTAATCACCTACCTGCTCCTCTGTGATGTCGCACCTTGATTTTTGTTGTAGAAGGTGGAAACAGATTACAGATTACCCCCGGAATGAACACACACTGTTTCTATCCCTCGCTGTTCTAGCTGACTCTTGGAGTGAACTCCCTCCTCTGTGTTTGTATCCCCCATTGTTCTAGCCAACTCTTCTGGTCTGTGTTTTATCCCCCGCTGCTCTCGGCGAGGACAAAGGAGCCCGCTTGATTGCTCCCCCTTCCACAAACATTGACCAGCACAGTTGCGGTTGGCTGAAGGGAATTTTCTGTGCTAGAGACCGCTATGAATATGACTTGATGACTGTTCTCGCTGACTCAGAGTGTGCTCCCATTCTCTCCATGTTTTTCATCCTCTGCTCTTCTTGTTGACTCTCGGGAGTGCTCTCTCTCCACATTTCTATTCCCCGCTGCTCTCGTCCCCTCTCAGAGTGAACTCCACCTCAATCTCTCTCCACGTTTCTATTCCCTGCGTTCTTGCGCTCAAGAGTGAGCAGTTACGGGTGAGCAATAAATGCTGGTCTAACCAGTGACACACACATCCCATGGACGAATAAATTCAAAACTTGTGGTTCTTCATCGATTCGGTTTTTTTCTGTGAAATTTCAGCTTTCTTTCAGGATACCACATTGTCGAGGTTCCTCGTTCGATACAAATAGGCAGAGAATATGTCCACTGACAAACACTTGGTGTAAGATGATATTTATTCATGCATTGCAATTCTAATAATGTATCAATACTAATCAACACAATCATTTCCAGTACAGTACACAAATATATCATTATCAATATATTAGCCATATGTTATCATGTAAACTAAGTAAATCAGATTAATCATTATCTTCATTTTCTCAGTTCTAGTTCTTCCATGGCAATGAATGAAAGTAGATTTAATTGCTGTCACTATCTATCTCTGGGGATTTACACTTTCAGGTCAGATACTTCATGGTTGGCACTTACCCTCTGACAAAATATAGTTTGATAACTGAAGCAGGACCCCAAAATTTGTATGATGATTGGTCAGTGAGTCAAATGAGAACTAGAGTGCAGATTTAGCTCAGTGGGCTAGACAGCTGGTTTGTGATGCAGAACAAGGCCAGCAGTGCAAGTTCAATTCCCGTACTGACGGAGGTTATTCATGAAGGCCTCAGCTTCTCAACCTTGCCCCTTACCTGAGGTGTGCTGCTCCTCAGGTTAAACCACCAAAGGGGAATTTCCTCAAGAGGGGAAAGCAGCCTGTGGTCATCTGGGACTACAGTAACTTTACATTGACCTTGCCTAGAGCACAGAAGAATTTTGCAGACGCTAGCTAATGGGGTGGTTTGTTACCTCCAGGAGTGAAGGCATGGAAATAGGCAATACTGTGCTTACTATTGGGGATCAGGGGTTAAGGGGAGAAGGCAGGAGAATGGGGATGAGAAACATCTCAGCCATGATTGAATGGCTGAGCAGACTTGATGGACCGAAAAGGCCTAATTCTGCTCCTATGTCTGAAGGTCAATGGAACAGCTAACTTTACACCGCACCAGAGTTTGATGCTGATACCGAGAACTGATTCCTAACATTATAGATACTACAAATCAAATTGCAGCTTATAGCCCAAGCATACAGTTTGTTACAATATTAGTTAACTATCAGACAGAGAGATCAAGCGACCTTCAACTTTGAGTCCAGCGCCAGTCATCGTGGCCAAATATTTTGTATACAAGATTAAATTAAGTTAATGGGGAACAAGAGCTTTTAGCAAAAAGAAAAGTACCGGTGAGAAGCCAAAATAATAGCAAAGTTGTAATGCTTCATTACTATGTTTAACCTTTTGCATTTAAATAAAGCTAATTTCCAGAGACTATACAAACACGAGCTGCAGACACTGAAGATGCCTATTAAAGCCAAATGGAACTATTTGCAGAATATTGCAACTCTGTCTATTTGAAACTGCAGACAGTTTACTTATGCCAAGTCCATTAAGCCAGCCAACATTTAGGTGGGGCGGGACACGACGAGTCCACTTTTCCTGACAGGATAACGAGTGAATTACTAACTGAGAAATGGTATTGCCTTTCCACTGACTGGATATAGAAAAGAGAGAGTTTTAAAAATTAATTTATGGGATGTGGGTGTGGCTGGTTAGGCTAGCATTTATTGCCCATCCCTAGTTGACCTTCAGAAGGTGTTGGTAAGTTGCCGCCTTGAACCGCTACAGTCCTTGAGGTGTAGGTACACTCACTGTGCGGTTAGGGAGCGAGTTCCGGGGTGTTGCACCAGTGACAGTGAAAGAACACCTTGACCCTATTTCCAAGTCAGGGTGATGAGTGACTTGGAAGAGAACCTCCAGCTGGTGGGGTTCCCTGGTATCTGCTGCTCAATCATCTTCCTTTTGTGCCAGGTATGACTCAAATCAGCGGAGTTTTCCCCGATTCCCATTGACTCCAGTTTAGGTAGGGCTTCTTGATGCCATACTTGGCCAAATGCTGCCTTGGTGGCAAGGACAGTCACTCTCACCTCTGGCATTCCGCTCTGTTGTCCATGTTTGAACCAAGGCTGTAAAGAGGTCAGGAGCTGAGTGACCCTGGTGGAACCCAAACTGAGCGTCTGTAAGCAGGTTATTGCTGAGTAAGTGCCACTTGACAGCAGTGCTGATGACTCATTCATCATTTTGCTGATGATAGAGAGTAGACTGATAGGGCGATAATTGGCTGGGTTGGATTTGTCCTCTTTCTTGTGTACAGGACCAACCTGGGCAATTTTTCACATTGCCGGGTAGATGCCAGTGTTGTAGCTGTACTGGAACAGCTTGGCTAAGGGTGCGGCAAGTTCTGGAGCACGTCTTCAGTACTATTGTCAAAATATTGTCAGGGCCCTGAACCTTCACAATATCCAATGCCTTCAACCATTTCTTAATATCACGCGGAGTGACACGTATTGGCTGAAGACTGACATCTGTGATGCTGGGGACCTCTGGAGGAGACCGAGATGGATCATCCACTCAGCACTTCTGGCTTAAGATTGTTGTGAATGCTTCAGCTTTTGCAGATATGTGCTGGGCTCCTCCATTGAGGATGGGGATATTTGTGGAGCCTCCTCTTCGGTGAGTTATTTAACTGTCCACCATCATTCACAGCTGGATGTGGCAGGACTGCAGAGCTTAGATCTGATGCGTTCGTTGTGGAATTGTTTAGCTCTATTACTTGCTGCTAATGCAATCTGGCAGTATGCCTGGTTTTGCTCCTGGCATACTCTCCTGGACTCTTCATTGAACCAGGGTTGATCCCCTGGCTTGGTGGTAATGGTAGAATGGGGGATATGCCAGGCCATGAGGTTGCAGATTGTGGTTGAATACAATTCTGCTGCTGATGGCTCACAGTGCCTCATGGATGCCCAGTCTTGAGTTGCTAGATCTGTTTGAAATCTATCCCATTTAGCACAGTGGTAGTGCCACACGACACATGGAGGGTATCCTCAATGTGAAGACGGGACTTTGTCTCCACAATGACTGTGGTCACTTCTACCAATACTGTCATGGACAGATGTATCTGCAGCAGGGATTGGTGAGGATCCCACACCACCTGCTGCAGTCCCAGTCTAGCAGCTATGTCCTTTAGGACCCGGCCAACTCGGTCTGGGGTGATACTACCGAGCCACTCTTGGTGATGGAAATTGAAGTCCCTCATGCAGAGCATATTCTGCGCCCTTGTCACCCTCAGTGCTTCCTCCAAGTGGTGTTCAACATGGAGGAGTATTGATTCATCAGCTGATGCTGGCCGGTATGTGGTAATCAGCAAGAGGTTTTCTTGCCCATGTTTAACGTGAAGCCATGAGACTTCATAGAGTTGAGTCGATGTTAAGGACTCTCAGGGCAACTCACTCCTGACTGTGCACCACTGTGTCCCCACCTCTGCTTTCTGTCCTGCCGGTGAGACAGGGGCAGCACGGTAGCATGGTGGTTAGCATCAATGCTTCACAGCTCCAGGGTCCCAGGTTCGGTTCCCGCCTGGGTCACTGTCTGTGCGGAGTCTGCACGTCCTCCCCGTGTGTGCGTGGGTTTCCTCCGGGTGTTCCGGTTTCCTCCCACAGTCCAAAGATGTGCGGGTTAGATGGATTGGCCATGCTAAATTGCCCGTAGTGTCCTTAAAAGTAAGGTTGTTGGGTGGATACGTGGGGTTGAGTAGGGTGATCATTGCTCGGCACAACATCGAGGGCCGAAGGGCCTGTTCTGTGCTGTTCTATGTTCTATGACATACCCAGGAATGGTGATTGTGGTGTCTGGGGCATTGTCTGTAAGGTGCGACTATGTCAGGCTGTTGCTTGACTAGTCTGTGAGACAGCTCTCCCAACTTTGGCACAGCCCCCAGACGTTAGTAAGGAGAACTTTGCAGGGTCGATAGTACTGGGTTTGCCGTTGTCGTTTCCAGTACATGGTTCGATGCTGGCTGGTCCGTCCAATTTCATTCCTTTTTTGCAGTGGTTGAATACAACGGAGTGGCTTGCTAAGCCATTTCAGAGTCAACCAGATTGCTGTGGATCTAGATTCATATGTAATCCAGACCAGGTAAGGATGGCAGATTTCTTTCCCTAAAGGACATTAGTGACCCAGGTGGGTTTTTCACGACAGTTGATGCTGGTTATCATTAGACTTTTAATTCCAGATATTTTGTTGAGTTTAAATTCCATCACTTGCTGTGGTGGGATTTGAATCCGGGTCCCCAGATCAATATGCCGGTTCTCTGGATTACTAGTTCAGCAACAATACCATTATACCACTGCCTTCCCAGCCAGACAGTTAAGTCTGGGGTAGGTGCAGAAAGCATAAATTCAGAAGACTGACCAGGAAAAGCTAAAAAGAGTCTATTGGTAAGGATAGTAGGACATATTCTATAAATGTTCTTGTTATATGAAAATTATCAAGTTAAATAGTTCAGATTTGGTCATATGAGAATCCAACTAATTCATCCTGGATTGTTTTATCATTTAGTTAATTTCTTTACCAACACGCCTGCTTCTTAGAAGTTATCCATATTACGGCAACATGCAAAATTCATCACCACTCTACACCAGGGAAAGGAATCTATGATGCAAGATTTTGCTGACATGGAATTAGGCAACTAGTGAATCTTTAACAGGAGTATTGAAAACAACACAGATGGCCTGGTTTGCTATCCTAGCACATATCCTGACACATCAGAATGGAAGGAGCGATAATCAGAATACAAACAAGCACAAGGAAACTCAGATCACGCTATTTGTGAAGGTCTTCAAAAGCTCCCAAACTGAGGCCCCCTTAAGTTCAGGAATTCCTTCTAGTTAGCAGCTGAAAATCTTAAACCAAGGAGGTTGTTCAGAAAATGCATGTCCCAAGTACAGATCACCTAGAGAACAACCCTTTCCCATGCAGTGAGTCACCATGAGCTGAGTGTTTTACCCCTTCTCCCTGCTATGCTGACCTGGAATGGAAAACAGGCAGAAATGAGCTTGGAATAAGTTTCATCTATCATGTACCAGTTGCCAAAATGCCAAAAGTGTACTGGAAACTTTAATTGGGAGACTTTTCCGAAGTCTGCAGTACCATCACTATGATACAATGTACCATCAGTACTGTACAATGTATACCTATTCTAAACCAACCCTTACAAAAGGTGATTGCAATGAAATACAAACTCTGGGAACGGCTGTGGTTATTTCAGAACATGCATCTGAATCCAGGTCTTCTCCATATAGGATAATAATAAGTAACAGCACCGAGAATGCAGAGTTTGGAGAACTATGACGTCCTCAGTTACAAATAATGAGCAACCTTTCCCCTCTTGTTAAACAAAGGCAAGATTCCACAGGAAATCTGTCTTTCAGAGATCAATGTAAAGCAGTGCTTGAACCATATGTTCCCATATCAGAATAATAGCGTTTTGGAAGTTAGATTCACTTCCAGTAATTGGATTAATCATGTTTCACAAACAGCAAGTTCCAATATAGATAAAAGTGTACTTTACGGTAGGAAAAAGCAAGGACGTCACTTATTACTCAAAAGACGCAAATCTAGGTGGCGCAGAGGAATAAAGGGATTGTGGGAGTACAATAACGTCACTAAAGGTTGTGGCATAGATTAGCAAGGTCATAGAAAAAAGCAAATCATGCACTGGACTTTATTTCCAGAGGGATAGCATTGAAAAGTAGAGAAGTTATTCTAAGCCTGCACAGAACCTTGGTTAGCTTACGTGCAGTTCTGGTTGTTATATTCTAAAAAGGATATTGAGGAACAGGAGAGGGTGCACAAAAGATTTACAAGGATGATACCAGAAATATTTGGATATACATACCAGGAAAGGACTGACATCCTGGGTCTCTCAAAAAAAAAGTCTGAGGGGTGACCGAACAGGGGTGTGTAAAATTGTGGAATGGCTTGATAGAGTGGATTCAGAGAGAATGTCTCCTGTTGTGGGGAGAGCATAAGGAGGCCAACAATATAAGATCATCACAAGGAAAACTACAAAAGGAATTCGGAAGAAACTTCTTTACCCAAAGAGTGGTGCAAATGTGAAAATCGCTACAAGTGTTTAAAGTAAACAGTACAAATTAATTTAAGACAAACATATGACGGAGATGGTTATGATGATGGATCTAGATGAGGAAAGATGGAAGGAGGCTCAAGTATAAACACCAGTATGGGCCAAATGGCCTGTTTCTCGGTCAAATGCGATTCTATGTAAAGACGTATTCACCATTGATGACATTTTTGATGGTTCTCGTTTTTTAGAATTCAATAAGCTCAATGCATTTGATGACTTTCAATGCATTAACATGATGCCAAGTGGACAATCACAGTTGACAGATATTGTCAACATCATACGTTTAATGGGAAAGATTCCACAAAGCTGGCATGTGATGGTGTGTAAAAATATCAAATAATACTGTTCGGTATCATTCCCACTAGAATCTTCCAGTTAATGGGGAGGCTCCGATTTGCCCGTCTCACTCCTATTTTTGAGACTATTGTACCAACCATAACAAATGCAGATTATGAAGCTGCAGCTGCACAAATGTAACAATAGTGAAGGCAGGATCGAGTTTGGAGGTGTTTTTTCCATTCCCTCCAATTTATTTCCATTGTAAATATGGATACAACAATGATGAACTCCAACATGCCAGAAAACAAGACCATTATCAAGGTTGGTGAAAAAGCCATGTTTGTAAAGATTGCTCACAAAAAGCTACGGCACACAGTGAAAAACAAAGAACAAAGAAAAGTACAGCACAGGAACAGGCCCCCCAAGCCTGTGCCGACCATGCTGCCCGTCTAAACTAAAATCTTCTACACTTCCGGGGTCCGTATCCCTCTATTCCCATCCTATTCATGTATTTGTCAAGATGTCCCTTAAACCAGTGCTTCCAGCTTGTATGTCTGGTGTCGCAAAATTAAAGCTGATGATAATGTCCAAGGGAAAACTCCCCAAAGGGGAGTTCCAAAAAGACATTGTAACCTATGTTTATAGGAGAGGCTGGATGGATAATAGTGATTGCAAGAAAAGTATCAAAGAGCTGTGGAATTTGAGACCAGGAAGACCAGGCAAAGGAAGGGTTTGCTCACTTGGGATATGTTCAAATTTCACATTGTTGACAAAGTAGTCCATGATAGGAGATCAACTAACAGACATGCCAATTATTCCTGGAAGTCTGATGAGTTTGCTCAGCCCTAGTATATGTGTATATATAAACCCCTCAATGTCAGTATCCAAAATACGTGGAACAATTGGATGCTGGAAGGTGAACACGTTCACTTAAGGGATAACACGCAAGCACTCTCACTAGCAATATTGTGTCAATTGGTCATAGACGTGGAGAATGATTTGATTCCAATATTGCTAAAAAAAGACATTTCTAAAATCTGGGATATCGACTACATTTGATGGTACTGAGGACAATTACCCATGGACTGATGATGCTGAAGTTAGGAATGATAATGCGAATGATGATCAGGAAGAACCATACGATGGTGTTATACAGCCAGTGGATGAGATAATTGCTTGGTTATTTAGATCAGGGTTTTTAAAAGTGCAGGTCGTGATTCGCGGATGTGTCGAGGGTGGGTATCGGGAGAACCACGGAGCAAGCGGGAGGACCAAGTCACGCTACTCCTGCGTTGGTCCTGATGGCGGGAGAAGCGCGCAACGGCTGCTACCGGCTTTTAAATGGAAATATATTAAGATGTGCGGGGTGTTCCAGCCAGGAGTAGTAGCAGAGAGCAGGTCAGGTATATGCAGGGAAGAACTGGCAAATGAAAGGAGAAGTTTCAGATTTTGAAAGAGAAGAGATGGGTGAAAAATTTATTTTGAAGTTGAGACCCCAGAGTCAGTTATTAACTTAGAGCTGACTCCAAATTAAAGAGTACGCTGCTGTAGCTGACCTGTGATATCACATTAAAAATGTGCCAAAAGACCTTGAGGCTGTCAGTATTCAGAAGTAGCATCTTCCAGGAATATCCACTGTGGAGTAAAACGCGCATTTTGTTGCTATTGCCCTTTCACGACAACCTTCATGTACGAGGTTGGATCTTCTGTTTTCCTAAAGATGAATACGCCACAAAGGAACCGGCTGAAGTTGCGCGCATTGCCATCTGCTCCTGTGAACCTGATTCAAGTGAGATTTTGAGGATCAAGCAGGCTCCCCTTAAAGGTAAGCAAACATGGCGTGTGTCACGAAGGTTGGTCAGCATGGATCCCTTAGGTCGGCCAGTTGGCAAAAGTGGATCCCGGGGAAAAGAAGCTTGAACAACACTGATTTAGAGAATTGGTTTTCAAAGTGGGGGTCGTGACCCACCCAGTTTATAAAATGAGTCGCCAAAATTGATTTTGCAAAGATTCCTTGATCTTTTTTCACTAGGTCAATGAAATACATTTTCTTTCTGCAGTTCACAGCTGGACCACGAAGCAATAAACAGGTCAGCATGTCCTGCATGTACAATCAACCATGCTTAATGGAACTAGATAACATGATCATGCATCGTTCACAAGTACACTTTTGCCCAATTGACTCCAATTTTCTTTCCCTTTCTAGTAAGTTGATTCACACTCTTAATGCCACACAAGCTGCATGCAATCCATGGATCATGTTCCATGTGAAAGAGAGGGCCAGAGATGCCAATAGCTGATTAAATGACTGGCCAGGATCTCACATCTGAATTTGTCAGAAAGAACATCAGCTGCTCTACCGAGTCTATGACTGGACAGAGCAGAACTAATGCTAGCTATGAATAGAGCGCCAGCATCTCCGGTGAATAGCCTGCAAAGGAAATACTTTGGAAATGGAGACCTCTGGCCAATTTGTTTAGTAACGGCAAACGGATTTTAACTGTGTCGTACTTGCAGAAACCTTTACGATTCTAGAACGATCTGAACCTAAAATTACAAGGAAAGGGCACTGGCTTCCAAACGTCAGTGAAACTGTGGCAAGTGTGACTAAAAAGCCCAAACATGTTCCCCACAATGCTGTGGCACATCAAAGAAAACAAATGTTAGTTAAGGAAAATGCCATTGAACTGTCCAGCTTTAGTCACTTACATCTGGCTGCACTGATCCGACAGTTTTTGTCACTGCTTTCCAGAAGAGAAATTTGACATTTTGAAAAATCCCTGGGAGGTCGAAAGGGATTGACTTAAAGCTGACCACTACTGAGGAGACTGAGCTACTGCACCTAATCTATGGCAGCACTTTAAAAACATGCCACAAGTCTGTAAGGTTGTCATCATTCTGGATTAGCATTTCCCAGGTGTATCCAGTGCTGAACAAACCAAGCATTTGGTTGCTATTGCCCGTCACAATGACCTACATGTGCGGTGGTATTTTATGCTTTTACAAAGGTGAAGGCAACGCAAAAGAACTGGCTGAACTCTGCACCTGAAATGGGAGTTACCCTCTCATCCTGTGAACCCGGTTGCAATGTGATTGCGTTGACCAAACAGGCTCACACATCACATTAAGTGAATGCGGGGTGGAAGTTGGAGAAACCCAGGGCTTGACCCTGCACAGACGAGACAGAGAGAACATAAGTGAGTTGAAAAGGAAGCTGACCCAAAGTAGAAGCCAAAGCCTGAAAAGGACAGTTGTTTATTATAATAATAATAATCGTTTATTGTTACAAGTAGGCTTCAATGCAGTTACTGTGAAAAGCCCCTATTAGTTTTCCCAACAGGGGCACTTTTGTTTTGTCTGCCCTGTACCACCCTGGTTACTCTAAACCCACTCATGCTAGTGGCGTGTAACAATGAAATATACTTGAAATATATCATTTTCTTACGACACTGCCTTTTCCAAAGTGGTTTGATTGCATCTACACTGAAATTCATGGTTAGCTAGTTATTTTGTTAGGTCACGTGGTTAACCATTTGGTTAAAATGGGTTGCCTAAAAAAATGAACCTGAGGAAGGAGCAGTGCTCCGAAAGCTAGTGTTTGAAACAAACCTGTTGGACTTTAACCTGGTGTTGTAAGACTGCTTACTGTGCTCACCCAAGTCCAACGCCAGCATCTCCACATCATGAAAAAATGAAAACCATTTATTTAAATGGTGATCAGAGTGATTTCAAATAATTTCAACATAAAGTGTTGGGAGTTATTACTGTACTTGCGATTTACAGATTTAATTTAAGGACCTAGTAGTTCATTTGAGATATACCATATTAGGATTTAGATTGCATTGAACGAAACCACAAAATTGTTACAGCACAGGAGGCAGCCATTTGGTCCATTGTGTCTGCATCAGCTCTCCGAATGAGCAATCTACCCAGAATCACTGCCGCTTACTCCCCGTAACCCTATATATTCTTCCTATCCAGATAACAATTGAACTGCCTTTTGAATGCCTTGTTTGAACCTGCCTCCACCACACACACACACTCATTTCAGACCCTAACCACTCGCTCATGAGAAAGCTTTCTTCATATCATCATTGCTTCTTTTGCCAATTACCTTTAAACCCTGCACCTTCTTTTTCTGGATCCTTTCACAAGTGGGAATAGTTTTCCCACATATTGCACATTTCGTTCACAGTTCTGAATACCTGTATCAAATCTCCCCTCAGCCTGTATATAGTTAAATAAAATGAAATGAAATAAAATCCATGTAAAATGTTCGATAATTAATATCGATTATTTCATGTTTTGGATTTCACTTTATTGCATTGTGATAGTCTGTTTTGGATTTCATGCAAGATTTTAAAAGTTTGGGTCTTTGTTTCATGCTGTGTGGGCCCAATCAAGCATCTATGCCAGCCCGTTGAAAACATTGAAAACATTATTCATGGAAAAGTTGACACTTATATTTTTACCTCATTGGTCTCAAAAACTCAACTTTTTTATGGGTATATCAGATTTTGAGCTCTGGTCCTGATCGTTTAATTAATTGTTTCAGAGTGAGGGAGCATTTTGTCCAAAATGGAATGGAGCAAAATCTGAGACGAGAAAGAGGTGGTAACTGTGAATGTATATATTAAGTAGGTGCAAAGTTATCTCAGAATGAAAGACCTCAAACTAAGTATTGCTAGATTCTTCCAGTTTTAAATGCCAGTGCACTGACCTAATAAATAATTATAATCTTTATCAGTGTCACAAGTAGCCTTACATTAACACTGCAATGAAGTTACTGCGCCTGTTCAGATACACTGAGGGAGAATTCAGAACGTCCAATCCACCTAGCCTGCATGTCTTTCGGACTTGTGGGAGGAAAACGGAACGCCCGGAGGAAACCCACACAGACATGGGAAGACCATGCAGACTCCGCACAGGCAGTGACCCAAGCTGAGAATTGAACCTGTGAACTGTGAAGCAACAGTGCTAACCACTGTGCTGCCGTGCCGCCCACCTGTTGCCGTAGTGCACTTGGGTAAACTGTTAGACATTAAAGATTAATTGCTTATTGCCCTACATTAATGTTCTTTGTCCAGCTCTGTACGGCCCAGCTCTGAAAATTCAATCAAGCATATGACTTCACTGATTAAGATTTCCAAGAGAGTCAAGCTTAGAAATTGGGAAGTAAATTCCAAGACAGACAGCAAAACATTACTCTGTATCCATAGACGTGGACACAAACAAAGCTTGCTCAAGTCCCCACTTCCACAGCTATATCCCTGCAAATTCATGATTACGTGTAAATTTGTGTAAAACAGCACATGCCAAACCATAACACACTGTTGATTTACTTGGAGAGATTCCTCTGCCTCTTATCATCGGGAACAGTTCGTGCTCATTTGTCATGAGGACAGATGAGAAAGAAATAGCACTTGAACATAATAAACAGATTGGAGATACGTCAAAGAGTGTATACGAGCTCCAATGTTGTAAGCATTGGCTGAATTTCTTTCACCAAAAGGAACTGAGTTATTGTGGCTAACATAAATTAGTACAAGCGATGGCTGTGTACATTTCCAGAGAGACAAGGAGAGAATATGATGGCGAGGCAGATAGAATTGCTCTCAGAAAATGATTGGCTTCTTGGGCCTAATGGATTTTTCTTGTTCTTAAAACCGGTTCTATTCTTACACAATCGGAATTGGTATAAAGGCACATGCTGATCTATAACCCAACTGAGGAAAATGTACACACTTGACCATTCCCCACATTATTAAAAGTTAATCTGTCAGCTATCTTATTATTTGACATACTCTACCAGTAAGGATGGGTGTTGGAATATATGAACACATTTATCAGCTTCTATCATCAGAGTTTGATAGTCTGTGCACTATTAGGATAAAGTCTTGTGAATCGCCCCAGAGTCCATATGGGGAAGATATTTCTGTAGGAGGTATAGCTGATCGCACAGGTTTTATTGAATACACCAGCAATATTTTCCTGTGGGAATACAAAAGCAAGAGAGTGAAATCACAAGTTGCCGGACAGAAAAATAATTTAAAACAAGAATATGATTCATAGACTTCCATTTAAGTGATAAAGTAATGTAATAATAAACACGGATATCAGAGAAGTTTCCTTCAAAACAGGTGGATTGTAATGGGAAACTTTAATTTCAAATCTTAAACAACGCAAATGTCTTGAATGCGAGACAATTTTCTGGAACAATATATTCTTAAACCAAATACAGGATGGGCCATTTTAGCTTTGATTATGAGCAATAAACTTGAGTTAGTCAATAATCTAACAGTAAGGGAATACCTAGTTAATAGTGACAAGACATAATCCAAAATTAGACTGAAAGGGAGAAGGGGGAGTTCACAAAACAGTTTTAAATTTAAGCAAGGCTGACTTTGGAAGGATGAAGCAGGAATTTATTACAATAAGCTGGACAAGTGGGAGGTGCTCAAAGAATCGTTTGATCAAATACAAACTTTGCATATCGCAAAAGAGCAAGAGCTCTATTCATGCAATTAAACAATTCTGGACAAGAGGAGAGATTTAATTACACTAAAACGTCGTATTCAAAGGCAAAGGACAGTAGGGATGCTGCAGACTGGGAGAGATTTAAAGAACAGCATAGAGATACAAAGAAAGTAACAAAAAGTCAATATGAGAACAAAAACTGGCAAGGCATTGCAAGAACAACAAGGTTTTTTAAAAATTTGTTTTTATTCAAAATTTTACAAACCACTACAAAAAGAAATCAAAAAACATAATAATACAGTAGTCCCCCTTTATAACGCGGGTGTTGGGGTCCAAGACAGCCACCCGCGTTGTATCCGAGCCGCGGATATCCATGATGGGGGTTTTAAATTTATTTAAAAATCTATGCTAGCGCTTCCCATTGTGAGTCTACGGGGCGGGGGGAGAGGTCAGACCCCCGTAGACTCACAATGGGAAGCGCTAGCATAGATTTTTAAATAAATTTAAAACCCCCATCGTGGATCCAATTAAAATTTCAGCGGCCGGCTCACTTTGATCCGGAGAAGGAAGCTGCTCTCACTGAAATCAGCCGGCCGCTGAAATTGACACTGCCCGCTGCTCTCTCCCTCCAATCCAACTTTTAAGTTTTAATGTTTCTGATTGGAGGGAGAGAGCAGCGGGCAGTGTCAATTTCTTTTTTTTCCCTCCGGCTTGCCCCCTCTCCCCCCACATCCTCCAACTAGACCCCTCTCCCCCCACACCCTCCGAACTCGCCCCCTCTCCCCCCCAACACCCTCCGGCTCGCCCCCTCTCCCCCCACACCCTCCGGCTCGCCCCCTCTCCCCCACACCCTCCGGCTCCCCCCTCTCCCCCCACACCCTCCGGCTCGCCCCCTCTCCCCCCACATCCTCCGGCTCGCCCCCTCCCCACACCCTCCGGCTCGCCCCCTCTCCCCCCACATCCTCCAACTAGACACCTCTCCCCCCCACACCCTCCGGCTCGCCCCCTCTCCCCCCACACCCTCCGGCTCGCCCCCTCTCCCTCCCAACACCCTCCGGCTTGCCCCCTGTCCCCCCACGCCCTCCGGCTCACCCCCTCTCCCTCCCAACACCCTCCGGCTCGCCCCCTGTCCCCCCACGCCCTCCGGCTCACCCCCTCTCCCTCCCCACACCCTCCGGCTCGCCCCCTCCCCCCCTCCTCTCCCTCCCCCCCCCTCTCCTCCCCCTCCCCCCCCCCCTCTCCTCCCCCTCCCCCCCCATCCCCCAACACCCGCAGGGTCCCCCTCTCTCCCCCAACACCCGCAGGGCCCCCCTCTCTCCCCCAACACCCGCAGGGCCCTCCTCTCTCCCCCAACACCCGCAGGTCCACCCTCTCTCCCCCACACCCCCAGGGGGGTCTCCCCCACACCCACAGGGGGGTCTCCCCCACACCCGCCCACACCCGCTCCCCCCAACACCCGCCCGCCCACACCCGCTCCCCCCAACACCCGCAGGGCCCCCCTCTCTCCTGCAACACCTGCAGGGGGGTCTCCCCCACACCCGCCCCCCTCCTCTTCCCCCCCCCCAACACCCGCCCCCCTCCTCTTCCCCCCCCAACACCCGCCCCCCTCCTCTTCCCCCCCCCCCACACCCGCCCCCCCCCTCTCCCCCCCCCCCCCCCCACACCCGCAGGGCCCCCCCTCTCTCCCCCAACACCCGCAGGTCCACCCTCTCTCCCCCACACCCCCAGGGGGTCTCCCCCACACCCACAGGGGGTCTCCCCCACACCCACAGGGGGGTCTCCCCCACACCCACAGGGGGGTCTCCCCCACCCCCCCCCCCTCCCCCCCCCCACCCCCCGCCCCCCTCCTCTCCCCCCCCACACACCCGCCCCCCCTCTCCCCCCCCCCAACACCCGCCCCCCTCCTCCCCCCCCCCCCCAACACCCCCCCCCCCCCCCCTCCCCCCCCCCCCAACACCCGCCCCCCTCCTCTCCCCCCCCCCCCCAACACCCGCAGGTCCACCCTCTCTCCCCCACACCCACAGGGGGGTCTCCCCCACACCCACAGGGGGGTCTCCCCCACACCCACAGGGGGGTCTCCCCCACACCCACAGGGGGGTCTCCCCCACACCCACAGGGGGGTCTCCCCCACACCCGCCCCCCTCCTCTCCCCCCCCCAACACCCGCCCCCCTCCTCTCCCCCCCAACACCCGCCCCCCTCTTCTCCCCCCCAACACCCGCCCCCCTCCTCTCCCCCCCCCAACACACGCCCCCTCCTCTCCCCCCCCAACACCCGCCCCCCTCCTCTCCCCCCCAACACCCGCCCCCCTCCTCTCCCCCCCAACACCCGCCCCCCCCTCCTCTCCCCCCCCCAACACCCGCCCCCCTCCTCTCCCCCCCCCAACACCCGCCCCCCTCCTCTCCCCCCCCCAACACCCGCCCCCCTCCTCTCCCCCCCCCAACACCCCCCCCCCCCCTCTTCTCCCCCCCAACACCCGCCCCCCCCTCGGCAGTGTCAATTTCAGCGGCCGGCTGATTGTTTCAGTGAGAGCAGCTTCCCTCTCCGGATCAAAGTGAGCCGGCCGCTGAAATTGACACTGCCGGCTGCTCTCTCCCTCCAATCCAACTTTTAAGTTTTAATGTTTCTGATTGGAGGGAGAGAGCAGCCGGCAGTGTCAATTTCAGCGGCCGGCTCACTTTGATCCAGAGAGGGAAGCTGCTCTCACTGAAATAATCAGCCGGCCGCTGAAATTGACACAACTGACAGTTGGGGTCCATAAGCCCCCCCGCGGTATATCGCGAACCGCGGTATTGCGGAGCGCGGTATAACGGGGGACTACTGTAATAAAGAAAAGCGAAGTAACAACTTAATGCAAGGTGGGGTATCTGCCCTTTACAAGCAAAATCCATCCACCACCCCACCTCCCTCCCCCCCCCCCTGGTTTGCTGCTGCTGTGACCTCCACTTAAAGTTCCGCAAGAAAGTCAAGGAACGGTTGCCACCGCCTGGAGAACCCCTGCAACGACCCTCTTAAGGCAAACTTTATCCTTTCCGAACTTAGAAACTCAGCCATGTCACTGACCCAAGTCTCCACACTTGGGGGTTTCGGGTCCCTCCACATTAACAAGAGCCGTCTCTGGGCTACCAAGGAGGCAAAGGCCAGGATTTCAGCCTCTTTTGACTCCTGCACTCTCGGATCTTCTGACACCCCAAATATCGCTAACCCCCAGCTCGGCTTTACCCAAGTGTCCAAGACCTTGGACATAGCCTTTGCAAAGCATCTCCAAAATTCTGTAAGTGCCGGGCATGCCCAAAACATATGGACATGGTTTGCTGGGCTCCCTGAACACCTCACACACCTGTCCTCCATCCCAAAGAACTTGCTCATTCTCGCCACTGTCATATGCACCCGGTGCACCACCTTAAACTGAACCAGGCTAAGCCTGGCACAAGACAAGGAGGCATTGACCCTGCCCAGGGCGTCTGCCCACAGGCCCTCATCCAGCTCCTCCCCCAGCTCCTCCTCCCACTTGCCCATCAGCTCTTCCACTGATGCCTCCTCTGCCTCCTGCAGCTCCTGGTATATGTCTGATACCTTTCTGTCCCCTACCCAAACGCCCGAGACCACCCTGTCCTGTATCCTCCGGGCCGGGCCAGAAATACCCCCACCTGCTTCCTCACGAAAGCCCGGACCTGCAGGTACCTGAAGGTATTCCCTGGGGGCAACCCAAATTTCTCTTCCAGCGCCCTCGGGCTGTCAAAAATCCCGTCAATAAACAAGTCCCCCATCCTTTAATACCTGCTCTGTGCCAACTTAGGAACCCACCGTCTATTCTACCTGGAGCGAACCCGTGATTGTTCCGTATAGAGGTCCAGACTGAGGCCCCTACCTCCCCCCTGTGCCGTCTCCACTGACCCCAGATCCTCAATGTCGCCATCACCACCGGGCCCGTGGTGTACCGTGTCAGCGGGAGCGGCAGCGGTGCCGTTATCAATGCCCCCAGGCTAGTATCCCTGCAAGATGTCTCCTCCAACCGTTTCCACACACACCCCCCCCCCCCCCCCCCCTCTACTACCCATTTCCGAATCATGGATATATTCGCTGCCCAGTAATAGCTGCAGAAGTTCGGCAGCACCAGCCCACAGCGCCCCCCCCCCTCCCCGACTGCGCTCTAAGAACAGTCTCTTAACACGCGGGGTCTTGTTTGCCCACACAAATCCCGTGATAATCCTGTTCACCCGCTTGAAGAAGGACTTGGGGATGAGGATGGGAAGGCACTGGAAGACAAACAAGAACCTGGGGAGGACCGTCATCTTCACGGACTGCACCGTGCCCGCCAGGGAAAGCGGCAGCATGTCCCACCTCTTAAAGTCCTCCTCCATCTGATTCACCAGCCGCGCTGATTGAGCTTGTGCAGGGCATCCCAGCTCTTAGCCACCTGTATGCCCAAATAGCGAAAGCTCCTTTTCACCATTTTAAGCGGTAGCTCTCCCAGTCTCTTTTCCTGGCCGCTCGCATGTATCACAAAAAGCTCGCATTTCCCGACATTCAACTTATACCCCACAAAGTTCCCGAAATCTTTAAGGATCTGCATTACCTCACCCATCCCCGCCACCGGATCCAAAATGTACAGGAGCAGGTCATCTGCATACAGTGAAACCCGATGCTCCTCCCCCCACCCCTGAACCAGCCCCCTCCAGTTTCTAGACTCCCTCAGCGCCATGGCCAGCGGCTCAATTGCCAGTGCAAACAGCAAGGGGGACAGGGGGCACCCCTGCCTCGTTCCTAGATGTAGCCTAAAGTACTCTGACCGCCGCTGGTTCGTCGACACACTCACTACAGGGGGCTGATACAGCAATTTAACCCACCCTATGAATTCCTCGCCAAATCCAAATCTGCCTAACACTTCCCACAGGTACTCCCACTCCACCCGATCGAAGGATTTTTCCGCGTCCATTGCCGCCACCACGTCTGCATCCCCTCCTTCCGAGGGCATCATAATCACATTCAGGAGCCTCCGCACATTCGTGTTCAGCTGCCTGCCCTTCACAAACCCCGTCTGATCCTCACTGATCACTCCCAGGACACAGTCCTCCATTCTGGTGGCCAGGATCTTGGCCAACAGTTTGGCATCTACATTAAGGAGCGATATCGGCCTGTAGGAGCCACATTGCAACGGGTCCTTATCTTGCTTAAGGATGAGCGAGATCAGAGCCTGCGACATTGTCGGGGGAAGGATTGCCTTCTCCTTAGCCTCGTTGAAGGTTCTCAACAATAACGGGCCCAACATCTCTGAGAATTTCCTGTAAAATTCTACGGGATATCCGTCCGGTCCTGGGGCCTTGCCCGACTGCATATCCTCCAAACCCTTAACCAATTCCTCCATCTCAATCGGGGCCCCCAATCCCTCTACCCGCCCCTCCTCCACCTTAGGGAACCTCAGTTGGTCCAAGAAACACTTCATCACCTCCCCCACCCCCCTCCAGGGGTACCGACTCATAGTTTACCATAAAAGTACTTGAAGACCTCATTGATCCTTGCCGAGCACAGCACCATGTTACCCCCCCCCCCCCCCCCCGTCCCTAATTCCCCCAATTTCCCTGGCCGCCTCTTTCTTCCGCAGTTGGTGCGCCAACATCCTGCTTGCCTTTTCCCCATACTCGTACACCGCTCCTTGTACATTCCTCCACTGAGCCTCTGCCTTCCCTGTGGTAAGCAAGTCAAACTCCGCCTGCAGACTCCGGCGCTCTTTTAACACCCCTCCTTGGGGGATTCCGCATACCTCCTGTCCACCCTAAGTATCTCCCTCACCAACCTCTCCCTCTCCATCCTATCCCTCTTCTCCCTGTGGGCCCTGACTGAAATTAGCACCCCCCCCCCCGATAACTGCCTTCAACGCCTACCAGACCACACTCACTGAAACCTCCCCAGTATCGTTGGTCGCCACATAGCTTTGGGTACTCCTCCGAATCCACCCACAGACTTCTCATCCGTCCACAGACTTTCTCATCCGCCAATAGTCCTTACGTCCAATCTCCACAGAGGGCGTTGGCCTCTCTCCTCCCCCAGCCCCAACTCCACCCAGTGCGGGGCATGGTCAATCTGCGAGTACGCCTTGTGAACATGGGAGAAGAAAGAAAACTCCTTCGCTCTTGGCCTAGCGAATCTCCACGGGTTCACTCCCCCCCATTTGGTCCATGAACCCTCTCAGGACCTTGGCCGCTGCCGGCCTCTTACCCGATCTAGACCTAGACCGATCCAGTGCCGGGTCCAGGACCGTGTTAAAGTCCCCCATTATTACCAGACTGCTGGACTTCAAATCCGGAATCCTACTCAACATCCGCTTCATGAACCCTGCATCGTCCCAGTTCAGAGCATACACATTCACTAACACCACCTGGGCCCCCTGCAGCTCCCCCCCCTGCAGCTCCCCCCCCACCCTCCCCTGCAGCTCCCCCCCCCCCCCCCCCCCCCCCCGACTAGCCACCTCCTTTTTTCGGCCAGCCACGTGCCCGCGCCTCCCGCACACTCCAGTCCCCCAGCCGGAGGCTCCCCGTCCCGACTCTCCCCTTTACTCCGAAAATTGATTCCCCTCCAGTCAGCAAAGCAACATCCCAGCCCTTCCCCCTCCCTCAACCCCCCCGCCCCCCCAACCCACACCCCAGTCAAGTGTTCGCTTAACCCCCCTTCCCCCCCCCCATTGCACTCCTGCAAGTCAGCTGACTCATGCTGACCCCGGCCGCTCCCGCCTCTACCTCCAATGCCCTGTTGGGGGGGGGGGGGGGTTTAATCGTAAATTGCAAAACAGATTGTTAAAGATTTTGGTTGGGAAAGAGCACCATTTGTTATGGAAGCAAGGGATGGGAATTAAGAGGCAGATCAAACATGATCGAATTGTACTGTAGGCTTGAGGGGCTGAATTTCTTATTCCAAGTCCTAATAAAGACTGCAAATCTATTAGAAAATCTATAAATCCCTGTGTCTGTGTGGGCCTCACCCCCACAACCCAAAGATGTGCAGGGTAAGTGGATTGGCCACGCTAAATCACCCCTAAAAGAAAAGGAAAATCGATAAATACTTGGATTTCCACA
Source organism: Scyliorhinus canicula (assembly GCF_902713615.1). Classification (NCBI taxonomy): domain Eukaryota; kingdom Metazoa; phylum Chordata; class Chondrichthyes; order Carcharhiniformes; family Scyliorhinidae; genus Scyliorhinus; species Scyliorhinus canicula. The sequence continues at coordinate 129,421,592 of NC_052147.1, forward strand.
ATTCTATTATTGGTAACTCTGACCAATGTTTTGTTATGGGTATTGACCACTGCAAACTTTAGGACAGCAGTCATATGGAAGCACCCAAGTCCTGCTTTGCCGCAATGTTAAAATTTTCCCTCACGGAAATCGTGTAAATCCTAGAGGCAACCCATGATGTACCATAGTTACGGCAAGAGTTGTTGGTCCTACCAGAGCAAGTGTGTCCCATTTGATCCACATCCAGCCTTAAAGTTCCAATCATGTTAACCCACAAAAGCCTGGAAAACTCATGCCTATTTCCATTTTTTATTTTCTCTTGCTGTTTTTTCCGGTTTGAATTTTTGCAACAACAGAAAATGCTGGAAATACCGTCAAACCTGTCGAGCATTTCCAGGTTTCCAGCATCTGCGATATTTAACTTTTGTATTTTGCAAGCTTGGGAGTTTGGAAAGAGCTGTTTTTAATGCTGCTGTTTAGTGGGTAAACCTTGTATTGGAATAGCTATACAAGCAGCCCAAAATATGTATAAACTATCAAGAGCAACAATTTTGCTGTTAATTATTGATTTCGAGGCTTTATATGGTTTGTACTTAAACAGCTCACAAAGAATAACTTGAAGCCACCTCATGCTCCAAGGATAAAATAACATGAAATCTTCAGAAAATAAGAAAGCAGAAAACAAAACAGACCATCAAGCCATTGTTCATTAAATGTTGTTCACATAGAACTTTTATAAACTTTTATATTTCTTTCATGAGGTGTGGGACTCTCTGGAAAGGCCAGAATTTGTTGTCCATCCCTAACTGTCCTTGAAGGAGTGGCTTGCTTGGCCATTTCAAAGACCAATTAAAAAGTCAACCACATTGCCATGGGTCTGGAGACATGTGTAGGTCAGGCCAGGTAAGGATGGCAGATTTTCTTCCCTAAACGGTATTAGTGAACCAGATGGGTTTTTTAGACAATCAATGATGGTAGTCATGATAATATTCTTTAAAACATAGGATTAAATGGCATTCACAGGTGGAGATGAACCAAAAAACATGAAGCAACCCAGTCACTCGAAAATGTCACTCACTTGTGGCCAATCTCCATTTGGCAGCTGCTTATCCATCAAGAGTTTAATCCCTCTTTCGATTGCCCGTGTACCAGGGTACCTGCACAGAATTGCAGAACAGATAAACAGGACAGAGCAGAATTAGAGGGTACAACAATGTCAAAATGTGATTTTCATTCAGCTGAGCCAGAAAGATGCAGCATTCACACAATGGATTACATTTAAATGCTGCCTTGCAGAGAAGGTTGATACAGCAATTCTTACTTCCATTCCATCGTATTGTGCTATAAAGTAGTACTTGGAGTACTTGCTAATTATAATAAATTATTGAGGCTAAAGAGAATAATAATGAAGCAAATTATTACAATTTCATTATATATTAATATTGGCTGTTTGACTTTTAATATATGTAGCTGAGATTTGCAAGAATGCTTTGAACTTTGACTTCAAGTAAAGATAGAGCAATCTCTATCTAGGCTAAAGGACATTCGGCAAGTATGAAATAGTTCCATTGCTCAGCATTCTTGCCATCCAGCAAATGCTTCAAAGACTGTCATTAAAAAACTCCAGTACTTTAGAGCAGCGTTTTTCAAACCTTTTAGCCCGGGATCCATTTTTACCAACCGGCCATCCTTCGGGACACACGCCGGTAGACAGAGTCAATGAATGGGAGGCTGTTTGTGTGATGGACTGAAGTTCACGAGTCTCTCAAGTTTCTTGCGGGCTTGGGTCGAGCAATTGCCACACCAGACTCACGGTAGCATGGTGGTTAGCATCAATGCTTCACAGCTCCAGGGTCCCAGGTTCGATTCCCGGCTGGGCCACTGTCTGTGTGGAGTCTGCACGTCCTCCCCGTGTGTGCGTGGGTTTCCTCCGGGTGCTCCGGTTTCCTCCCACAGTCCAAAGATGTGCGGGTTAGGTGGATTGGCCATGCTAAATTGCCCGTAGTGCAAGGTTAATGGGGGGATTGTTGGGTTACGGGTATACGGGTTACGTAGGTTTAAGTAGGGTGATCATTGCTCGGCACAACATCGAGGGCCGAAGGGCCTGTTCTGTGCTGTACTGTTCTAAGTCTAAGTCTAAGTCTGTGATTCAGCCAGATAGGATGCTTTCTATGCTGCACCTGCAGAAGTTGCTAAGAGTCAGTGTGGACATGCCGAATTTCCTTTGTTCTCTGAGGAAGTATAGGCGCTGTTGTGCTTCCTTGGTAGTAGCGCTGACGTGGGTGGACCAGGACAGATCTTTGGTGATGTGCACACCTAGGAATTTGAAGCTGTCAACCATCTCCTCCTCGGCCCCATTGATACTGACAGGGGTGTACAGTACTTTGCTTCCTGAAGTCAATGATCAACTCTTTAGTTTTGCTGACACTGAGGGAGAAATTGTTGTTGCTGCAACATTCCACTAGGTTCTCTATTTTCCTCCTGTATTCTGACTCGTCATCGTTCGAGATCCAACCCGCTATGGTCATGTCGTCAGCAAACTTGTAGATGGAGTCAGAACCAAATTTTGCCACGCAGTCGTGTGTGTACAGGGAGTAGAGTAGGGGGTTAAGTACGCAGCCTTGCGGGGCCCCGGTATTGAGGACTATTGTGGAGGAAGCGTTGTTGTTCATTCTTACTGATTGTGCTCCATTGGTCAGAAAGTAGAGGATCCACTGCAGAGTGAGGAGCCAAGTCCTAGGTTTTGGAGCTGTGATATGAGCTTGGCTGGGATTATGGTGTTGAAGGCGGAGCTGTAGTCAATAAATAAGAGATGATATAGGAGTCCTTGTTGTCGAGATGCTCCAGGGATGAGTGTAGGGCCATGGGGATGGCGTCTGCTGTGGACCGGTTGCAGCGGTATGCAAATTGAAGTGGATCTAGGCATCCTGGAAATATGGAATTGATGTGTTTCATAAACAACCTCATCAACAAAATAGCACAGATTCTAAAAAGTGTGCTTGAACAGAGGGACCCGAGGTAAGTGTGCATAGATCTTTGAATGTGACTGGCCAGATCAGGAGAATAGTTAACAGAGCATGTGGGATTTTGGGCTTCATCAATAGAGGCATTGAGTACAAAAGCAAGGGATAAGGTATTGAGTACAAAAGCAATATTGAACCTTTATAAAACTTGATTTGGCCACGAGAGTACTGTGTCCAATTCTGGTCACCACACTTCAGGAAGGATATGACAGTCTTTGAGAGATTTACCAGAATGGTTCCAGAGATGTGGGAGTTTAGCTACAATGTTAGGCTGGAGCAACTGGGATTATTTTCCTTGGAGCAAAGGCAGTTAAGGGGAGATTTGGTAGAAATATATAGGATCATGACAGGTTTAGATAAAGTGGACTTAGCAAAACTGTTCCTACCAGTTGATTGTACAAGGATTAGGGGACACAGATTGGAAAAGAGATACAGGGGGTTGAGGAAGGACTTTTTTGATGCAGAGTATGAGTGAACCTGGCACTCGCTGCCCACGAGTGTGTAGGAAGCAGAGGCAATCAATGATCAAAACAGACTGTTTGGATTGTTCTGCAGAGACCCGCATGGACTTGATCAGCAAAATGATTTCCTTCGGTACCGTAATGACACTCCATGATTAATGAATATTGTTAAGTGTGATTCTGATGAAAGGGATCGGATGTTTTTTTTAAATAAATGTGATAGACCCCTGCCTTACCTGGCAGCCATTAGTCCCAATACTGCCCAACATGTATTGTGAACTTGGGACTTTGCACTCTGCACATACTTCCTTTGCTCACATGATTCGAAATCTTCACCCCAGCCTCCATCTTCCATCTGCTTGGACAGCAGGAACTCGCAGGCCCGGGTCACCGCTCTGCATGCAGCTCTGGACAAGAAACAAAACATTCCATTTAAAAATGGTATTCAAGGCCAAGAAGGGGGAAATTACACAGGATGGGATGTCTGACAATATTAAATAACAATGTTAAAATCCCAGATATAACAAACAGAATACCATACATAGTCAATAAAGCTATTTTTGCCAGACGAGAGCGACGTTATAATCTCAATTGCTGCTCGTCACAATATGTCTTATTCATCAGGAAGAAGACATGTATACAGTAGGTATATGGAGATAAGTTATAGATCCACCACGATCTCGGACTCACAGAACAGGTTTAAGGAGCTAAATAGCTGACTACTGCTCCTTTGTCCAGAAAATAAATGTTTCACATAGTGCTTTGAGGCATAAGAACTAGGAGCAGAAGAGGCAGCACGGTGGCGCAGTGGGTTAGCCCTGCTGCCTCAAGGCACCGAGGGCCCAGGTTTGATTCCAGCTCTGGGTCACTATCCGTGTGGAGTTTGCACATTCTCTCCGTGTTTGTGTGGGTTTCGTCCCCACAACCCAAAGATGTGCAGGGTAGGTGGATTGGCCACGCTAAATTGCCCCTTAGTTAGAAAAAAATGAATCGGGGCTGGTTTAGCTCACTGGGCTAAATCGCTGGCTTTTAAAGCAGACCAAGCAGGCCAGCAGCACGGTTCGATTCCCGTATCAGCCTCCCCAGACAGGCACCGGAATGTGGCTACTAGGGGCTTTTCACAGTAACTTAATTGAAGCCTACTCGTGGCAATAAGCAGTTTTCATTTCATTTCAAATTTATATTAAAAAAAGAACTAGGAGCAGGAGTAGGCAATTCAGCCCCTCGAGCCTGCATCGTCATTCAACCGGATCATGGCTGATCGCATCTCAGACTCAACTCCACTTTCCTGCCCATTCCTCATAACCCTTCAACCAATTACTAATTTAAAATCTGTCCATCTCCTCAAATTTACTAAATGTCCCCGCATCCACCTCACTTAAGAGTAGTGAATTCAACAGACTCATCACCCTTTGAGAGAACTAATTCCTCCTCATCTCGGTTTTAAATCTGCTACCCCTTATCCTCAAACTGTGACTTTTTCAATATCGTTTATCTTCTTTTATACCTCAATTAGATCTCTCTTTCTAAACTCAAATGAGTATACTCAACCTCTCGTCATAAGACAAACCCATCATTTCTGGAATATTGCAATATCTCTAACATTGGTATGACAGTGGGATCCACTTTATGGAGCTTGCATTTTCCTCAGTTAAACTTCCCACGGTAATGATAGTACCAGTAACAAGGACCATTCTATAAGTAATTTAAGATATTTTTTTTCTACTGCTGCTGCAAATAGTGCTTTTGCAGAGTTTCAGAAACAAAACTACCCAGTTATCATCATCATAGAATTTACAGTGCAGGAGGCCATTCGGCCCATCGAGTCTGCACCGGCTCTTGGAAAGAGCACCCTACCCAATGTCAACACCTCCACCCTATCACCATAACCCAGTAACCCCACCCAACACTAAGGGCAATTTTGGACACTATGGGCAATTTATCATGGCCAATCCACCTAACCTACACATCTTTGGACTGTGGGAGGAAACCAGAGCACCCGGAGGAAACCCACGCACACACGGGGAGGATGTGCAGACTCCACACAGACAGTGACCCAAGGCGGAATCGAACCTGGGACCCGGGAGCTGTGAAGCAATTGTGCTATCCACAATGCTACCGTGCTGCCCTCAATTTGCGGCATATGATTTTTGTGCTGTACTGAAAATTATATAGGATTTACACAAGGCAAATATAGCTATTTGGCCCAACTAGTCCATGCTGGCATGAATTAAGTTCAGAAAAATTTTCAAATTAGATGGTAGTGCTGGAATTTTGGGAGCGGTGATGAGATTATACTGGTACTCAGGCACTGTAAGTAATATAGAATGGGCCACTGTCTGTATGGAGTTTGCACATTCTCCCCACGTGGGCTTTACCCCCACAACCCAAAGATATGCAGGTTAGGTGGATTGGCCACGCTAAATTGCCCCTAAAAGTGAGGAAAAAATAATTGGGTACTCTAAATTTATAAAAAACAATCATATAAAATGGGGCCAAAGTGTAACCCAAGAGATCTAAGAATTTATCATGCATTCCCAGTGTATTCTAGCTGGTCAAGAAGAGCGTTGTTCCCTATACATGGCAGGATGGATCTCTCAGAACCCTCAAATGGCTGCAGGATGCATCTCTTTGACAAGACCGCACCCTCCCGTAACTGAAACCAAAGAGAAAATGCTGGAAAATCTCAGCAGGTCTGGCAGCATCTGTAGGAAGAGAAAAGAGCGAACATTCCGAGTCCGATGCCTCTTTGTCAAAGCTTTGACCAAGAGACATTGGACTCGAAACGTTAGCTCTTTTCTCTCCCTACAGATGCTGCCAGAACTGCTGAGATTTTCCAGCCTTTTCTCTTTCGTTTCAGATTCCAGCATCCGCAGTAATTTGCTTTTACCCTCCCGCAACGGGCTGCATTAGAGTAGCTCACAAAGCTGAGCAGCCTCTTATCTCTGCTGACCGCACAGAACCTCACGGTAGCATGGTGGTTAGCATCAATGCTTCACAGCTCCAGGGTCCCAAGTTCGATTCCTGGCTGGGTCACTGTCTGTGTGGAGTCTGCACGTCCTCCCCGTGTGTGCGTGGGTTTCCTCCGGGTGCTCCGGTTTCCTCCCACAGTCCAAAGATGTGCAGGTTAGGTGGATTGGCCATGCTAAATTGCCCATAGTGTAAGGTTAATGGGGGGATTGTTGGGTTACGGGGGTTTAAGTAGGGTGATCATTGCTCGGCACAACATCGAGGGCCGAAGGGCCTGTTCTGTGCTGTACTGTTCTATGTTCTATGTTCTAACCCCCCACTATCTGTCTGTGACATTCACAGATTTGTAGAAAGCCTGTAACCTGATCTCAAAAATGGCTTCCTCTGCATTCTTCTCCATGGCAACCTTGGTAGAAATGCTAATTATCTACTCTTGATTCCACTCCCTTTCATCTTGAGTAGTAAATGGACAATTACAGCACAACCATTTGAAACCTGGTGTTGTCAACTATTATATCTTCAGTATAAATACCTTACACCTTCATCTCAGTCAACCAATCTAAGCCCTAATTTGATCTCTTAACAATAAAACCACCCAGGCTTACTGTCGGACAGAATGTAGAACAGATCACACGACACCCGCTTCATTGACCCTAAAACACAGCCCCAAAATATAAACTTATAAATCTCACAAATTGCAACAGAGCTCCCTATGCTCCATGATATATTTGTCATTTAATCTTTCCACCCATTGGCATAAAACCCATCATATTTCTACACTCCTTCAATTCTGAATAGATATTTGACTCCGATGTTTGACTGTTTCTCTCTCCACAAACACTGCCAGATCGGCTGAGTATTTCCAGCACTTCATTTTTATTTCAGATTTCCAACATGCACATAATTTTCCTTTCTCTCTGCTGTTCTTATTCCATCCTTTATCAGAGATAGCTCCCCTCTTCTGTTCCAGTTTGCCCATCTCTTCTAAAAGTCACATTTCCTCCACTTAATTAGCTTGGTCTTCATCCTTGCAATTTATGATTCTCTATAACAGTCTTATGTTAAGCTTTAGAGGATTTTGTACATGTACAAAATCCTCTAAAGCTTAACATATAGTAACTTTGGAACCACATTCACTCACCCTTTCTGATATGTGTGCCCCATGCAGGCAAAAGCCTCCAGGCCAAACCAGGTCCCATAGGTGAAACACACACCCCAGCTCCTGTGAAAAGAAACGCAGAACTTATATTTACACAGAATCTTTAATGACCTTAGGACATCCCAAAGCAGCTTACCACCAATGAAATATTTATTGCTGCAATGTAGAGAGATGCAGCCGTCAATTTGTGGACAGTAAGGTTACACCAACAGGAAATTGTATTTATATAGCTCCTTTAACATAACAAAATGTCCCAAGACATTTCAGATTCACAGAAGCAGAATCAAAATCACAACTGAGCCACACACGATGAGATTAGGGCAGATGGTAAATGTTTGATTAAAGTAGTGCATATTTTGTTTTTAAAATTGTTTGAAAAGTCACCATAGTCCCAGATGACCACAGGTTGCTTTCCCCTTTAAGGGGGAGAACTGACTGGTGGTGATTTAATGAGGCAGCACGGTAGCATAGTGGTTAGCACAATTGCTTCACAGCTCCAGCGTCCCAGGTTCGATTCCTGGCTTGGGTCACTGTCTGTGCGGTGTCTGCACGTTCTCCCCGTGTCTGCGTGGGTTTCCTCCGGGTGCTCCGGTTTCCTCCCACATGCAGATTAGGTGGATTGGCCATGCTAAATTGCCCTTAGTGTCCAAAATTTCCCTTGGTGTTGGGTGGGGTTACTGAGTTATGGGGATAGGGTGGAGGTGTGGGGTTGGGTGGGGTGCTTTTTCCAAGAGCCGGTGCAGACTCGATGGGCCGAATAGCCTCCTTCTGCACTGTAAATTCTATGAAAACCTGAGGATCACCACACTTCAGACAAGGGACAATGTTGAGCCTTCATGAATAACCTCAGCTGGTACGGGAATTGAACCTCTGCTGTTGGCCTTGTGGAAACATTCTCACGCAACTACCTGTCAAGGCCCTTAAGAATTTAAAATGCTTCCATTAGAACACCTCTATTCTTCTGAATTCTTGGGAATCAGTTTATTGTCAACTTCATGCTGTTTATGTCAAAGTTCTTTCAATACTTGCAACACACAATCCACTTACCCTTCCCATGACCCGTTTGATTCCTGGGTCCTTCGACAGTACTCAAGCCCCTTTTCCAAAGTTTCTCTGAAAGGACAGGATTAATCTGTTAGAGAGTTAATGGTAGTTTAAATTACAGCTATTTAGGAATTCTGAACAGTTCATATCAATAGTGGATTTGATGCCGTGCCCTCAAATCAGGCTCGCCCAATGATTTGTTGGCATGTACTTTACTCACCTGATCTCTCTCGCTCGATGGTGTGGAAATTTTTCTTGGAAATGCTGTAGTGATTGCATTACTGCAGATGTGCACTCAATGTACGTGTAGTCAATCATTATGTCACCTGCAGATGAAAAAAGTAACGCATGAATACTGGAGGCAGTTTGCAGCTGCTCACCATTCAGGCTGAAACATCAATTTGTTTAACATAAGGGGAAGAAAATTACAGATAAAGTATTAAATATGGTTTCAGACAAGGCTCGACTTTGCCATCCCCACCAGCAGCCAGTCGCCTCTCCGCCCCCACCAGCAGCCAGTCGCCTCTCCGGCCCCACCAGCAGCCAGTCGCCTCTACGGCCCCACCAGCAGCCAGTCGCCTCTCCGCCCCCACCAGCAGCCAGTCGCCTCTCCGGCCCCACCAGCAGCCAGTCGCCTCTCCGGCCCCACCAGCAGCCAGTCGCCTCTCCACCCCCACCAGCAGCCAGTCGCCTCTCCGGCCCCACCAGCAGCCAGTCGCCTCTCCGCCCCCACCAGCAGCCAGTCGCCTCTCCGGCCCCACCAGCAGCCAGTCGCCTCTCCGCCCCCACCAGCAGCCAGTCGCCTCTCCGCCCCCACCAGCAGCCAGTCGCCTCTCCGCCCCCACCAGCAGCCAGTCGCCTCTCCGCCCCCACCAGCAGCCAGTCGCCTCTCTGCCCCCACCAGCAGCCAGTCGCCTCTCCGCCCCCACCAGCAGCCAGTCGCCTCTCCGCCCCCACCAGCAGCCAGTCGCCTCTCCGCCCCCACCAGCAGCCAGTCGCCTCTACGGCCCCACCAGCAGCCAGTCGCCTCTCCGCCCCCACCAGCAGCCAGTCGCCTCTCCGGCCCCACCAGCAGCCAGTCGCCTCTACGGCCCCACCAGCAGCCAGTCGCCTCTCCGCCCCCACCAGCAGCCAGTCGCCTCTCCGGCCCCACCAGCAGCCAGTCGCCTCTCCGGCCCCACCAGCAGCCAGTCGCCTCTCCGCCCCCACCAGCAGCCAGTCGCCTCTCCGGCCCCACCAGCAGCCAGTCGCCTCTCCGCCCCCACCAGCAGCCAGTCGCCTCTCCGGCCCCACCAGCAGCCAGTCGCCTCTCCGCCCCCACCAGCAGCCAGTCGCCTCTCCGCCCCCACCAGCAGCCAGTTGCCTCTCCGCCCCCACCAGCAGCCAGTCGCCTCTCCGCCCCCACCAGCAGCCAGTCGCCTCTCTGCCCCCACCAGCAGCCAGTCGCCTCTCCGCCCCCACCAGCAGCCAGTCGCCTCTCTGCCCCCACCAGCAGCCAGTCGCCTCTCCGCCCCCACCAGCAGCCAGTCGCCTCTACGGCCCCACCAGCAGCCAGTCGCCTCTCCGCCCCCACCAGCAGCCAGTCGCCTCTCCGCCCCCACCAGCAGCCAGTCGCCTCTCCGCCCCCACCAGCAGCCAGTCGCCTCTCCGCCCCCACCAGCAGCCAGTCGCCTCTCCGCCCCCACCAGCAGCCAGTCGCCTCTCCGCCCCCACCAGCAGCCAGTTTCTTCCCCTCCCGGTACTTCATTTCCCTCCACCCCTCACATCCAGTACTTACTCCCGTCTCCCTCCCCCAGCCCGCCCGTACTCGCTCCTTTCCCCCTGCTTGGCAGCCACTTTGAATCTTCCTCCCTTCGCATCAGACTCACCGCAACATGTTTTCAGGCCTTAGGCTGAAGAAAGCTGCTCCTCCAATCAGAGACTGGTTCTATCCCACATATGCTGCTGATTGGCTCATTAGTGATTGTAGCAACAGCAAATGTGGGCGAGAAACAGCTTGTGATTGGAGAAGCAATTATTTAAGAATACTCAAATTCACTTACCAACATATTTTGTACAAGGGGTCTGTGGGCCAAATGGATAGGCTGGATGGGCTGGGTAGTGGCCAGCCTTTTGGACAAGCCTTGATGTAGGGAGACGGGAGGGAAAGGATGGAAGTCGTGATAATGGAATTCTTGTTAATAATTCCACGTAAAGGAGGGGCCATCTGGGTGTGGCAGCTCATCTATCAACCTCTTTCCTAAACATTTCCTGTAAAATACTGATCATCTATTTAAAAGTTGCTCACTGACAGACATATCTGGAATATTCCGACAAGCAAGGTAGGGCTAGTGGCCGAATCCACTGCATATATGGTCTAAATACCGGATAGCAATGCTCTCAATGGCTTAAACTTGGATCAAAGCTAACTTTTACTGCATACTCTAAATATAGTGTAAGACCATTTCACTGCTTAGATAGGTAGGTTGTATCGAGCAGTGGTTCCCAACCTTCATGTCATACATACCTTTTATACTATGTGATGTATGTAGGAATTTCAGATGCATTGTATTACATGTATCTGGGGCAAGAGTTAAAAGCCTGAGTTAGTGTGTGTATGACTGCTGCAGTTGTGTTTTCAAAAATCTTGGTTTGCAAGGCAGCTCGGCTTGTTGGGAGCCAGAGGTGCAATTAAAGCATAAAGTTTGGGTTAATGGATTTGTGTTTACCTGAAGACAATTCCCTGTGGAGTAGTTAATTAGATACATTGTGTTCAGTTAGTAAGATGCAGTTAACGGGAAGAGCCCAGGGCTAAAACAGTCAGATGATGAAGTTTCAGTTTAGGTCCTGGATCGGGATGTGAACAGAAGTGAAGCATCTGCTCTCGATACAGTTCAGTTAAAGATCTGTCTAGACAGACTAGCAGTTTCTTTCCAAACAGTTCAGAGTTTTAGTTGGGAGTTGGATGTTAAGCTATGAAGGCAGAGATCCTGCATTGTTCTGACAGGGTCAGGTCACTTTCTTTAAAACAGTCTCAAAGATTTCTCTTTCTCGAAGTGGAGTTTCAAGACATCTCTGTACAGCAGGTATCCCCGAGTACTAACTATTTAAAAGTGAATTGGGATCGGAGATGGTTCTGTTGCTTGGGAGTAAAGACAGCAGTTTTTTTTTTATTCGGTCTTGGGATGTGGACATCACTGGATGGGCCAGCATTTGTTGTTCATCTTAATTGCCTTTGAACTGAGTGGCTTGCTCGGCCATTTCAGTAGGAGGCAGTTAAGAGTCAACCATATCGCTGTGTGGGTCTGGGGTCACATGTAGGTCAGACAGGGTAGGACAGCAGATTTCCTTCCCTCAAGGACATTAGTGAACCAGATGGATTTTTACCACAATCGGCAATGGTTTCATGGTCATCATTAGAGTTTTAATTCCAGATTTTTATTGAATCCAAATTTCACCATTTACTATGGGGGGGATTTGAACCCAGGACCCCAGAGCATTACCCTGGGTTGCTGGATTACCAGTCAAGTTACAATATCACTACGCCACTGCCTCCCCATGACACACTGTGTCACTGTATTCTTGCTTGATATTAAAGATATTTTAATACTGTATTAGTAATAATAAAGTTTGTTTTACATACCATCTCCCTACGGAGCAAGGCATCCTTTCCTCACGGTCTTACAAAATTAAAATAAAATATTGGGGTTTCTGCCCAGTATCCTAGCCATTGTTGGGGTCTGATCCAGGATGTAATAACTGAAAAAATATTTTCTCCAACTGATCGGCCCTCTCTCTAAAGACCTTTGTCTCTAAAACCTCTTTGTCAAGCCACCATTTAATACTATTTTCATTAGTTTAAGATGTTTAGAATGAAAGCCAGATACTATTTGCATGTGAAATTTAATGTTGGAGCCTGTTTCTCACTTTCTTAACTTTATTGATTTCTGTTTCTTACCTGTCTTCTTTTACTTCTTCCCGTCTTCTTCCAACTTGTTTCTCTCACTACTCTCGGGTTTTTACGCCCTTTTTGTGTTTGCTTTTTGTGCGGGTGTACGGGTCCTTTGTCTTCACCTCCATGATCGGCATTTCCAATTCCCAAAGAACCTGGAATCTCCTGCACATGCGTCAGCCAGGAAAGGGCTGCGCAGGCGTGGTTTGGAATGTTTCATGTTGCCAATTCAAACCATGCATACACTAGCCAGGAAAGAGCCAAGCATGCACAAGTTGTGATTTTTTTTCCATCAATTCGGCCTGTGCGCATGACCAGCCCAAAGAATCTGAACTGCGCAGGTGCAGTCCATTCCCAGCCGGCCCATGTGTGGCAGGCTTGGGCTTCATTGGGGCTTGGAGATGCCGACTGGAGTTAAAAACAAAGATTAGATTTAGCTCATCTGCATTCATGTTTAATCATTTTGAATCTTATTTTGCAGGGCAGCATGGTGACGCAGTGGTTAGCATTGCTGCCTCACGGAGCCGAGGACCCGGGTTCAATCCCAGCCCGGGTGGAGTTCACACATTCTCCCCGTATCTGTGTGGGTCTCACCCCACACAACCCAAAGGTGTGCAGAGTAGGTAGATTGGCCCACTAAATTGCCACTTAATTGGAAATAAATAATTATTAAAAAAAGTATTTTTGTGGCATATGTAAGGAGCCTTCACGGCACACAAATGTGGTTGGGAACCTCTGGTATAGAGCAACACCTGGTCTTCAAATTTCAGTCTTAAACAATTCAATCCACCAAGGGGCTGGAGGCCTCAGACATCAATTCAACTTCAAAGGAGAGACGAAATGCACCAACAGAATCAAAATGGCATCGAAATTGCTCCACAAACTGCATTTTTTAAAAGGGAAATCTCATGTTCTACTTCACACTTGGTGTTCTAGACATCATTGTCTACACTTGCTGTATAAGGAACTGGTCTACTTGAGAATTTATTCTATAAAAGCAAGCTTTAAAAACAAATCTACGTTGAAGAAACTTACCAAAAACCTCGGATGGATTCAGAAGCTCCAGCAGTCGTCCCCCACGCTTTGTCTCGTATGTGGCAAATCCACCATCAGGGTTTCTCATACTAAGCAGCTGTAATGAGAAAAGTCGGATCAGATTAGGTGCAATAAAACTTTAAAGTTCTGAAAGTATTTCGCAGATCAGGGAGCACCTGTGGGAAAGTTAACATTTCAAGTTGGTGACAATGTTATGATGTAACGCCATTGATCTGTTTCTCTCTCCTGTGACGCTGCCTGAACTGATAAGAATTTCAAGAACTTTTAGCTTTTATTTCAAGTAAATGCTTGCCTCACCTGGAAAGGCGTGTTTGACCACGTCTGATGGTAAGGGAAGAGGTGAAATAGCAGGTGTTGCATATCCAGCCCCTTTGTGGAAAGTTACCATAGGCAGGGGAGAGGGTGATTGAAGATCGAAGAATAGACCATGGTTTCACCACGTTGGAAGTGGTGAAATAGTGATTTGTTGAATGTGGTAGCTAGTGAAGTTAAGGGAAGGACAAAGGGAACTTTGTGGCTCCAGCAGAGAAGGTAAGGAGTGAGAAGTGTGAGAAATGGAATTGACACAGTCAAATGCCCTGACATCCACAGGGGAGGGAATCTTCAGTTGAGGAGAAACAAAATCCTATCAGAAGCACCAATCTGGAAGATGGCATCGTCAAACAGGACAGAGGACCTGGGAGAATGAAACAATCTTTCCAGGAAATGGAGTGGGAAGGACTGTAATCAAGGTAGTCAGCCGGCAATACCCTATTTCCAGAAATGGAAACAGAGAAGTTGAGCAAGGCAAGGGAATATTGAGAGATTAATCATGCAAGGGAAGAAATGGAATTGGAAGCAAAGTTGTTTAAATATTGCAGTTTGGGAAATAGCAGGAAATGACAATCATGCAGTCATCAATGTTGTGGAAGAGGTGAGGGAACGACCCGTATAGGGCTGGAAAAAAAAGAATGTTCCCAATATCCCACAAAAAGGCATGCATAGTTAGAACCCATGCAGGATTCCAAAGCAACACCTGTTATTTGGAGGAAGTGAGTGGTGTCAAAGGGCAAGTTGGTCAATGAAACGTGATTTCAACCAAGAAGTTGATGGTCAATGGAACTGGTTCGGCCTGTTTTCTAGGAAAAAATATCCTTGTAGAGGATGAAAGTATGGAGGCTTCAGAGTCAGTTAGGACCAGGAAACTGTAAACTGTTAAAGTGATGCGGGGAGTTCTGGACATGGGTGGCAAGGGGCTGCGCAAGGTGAGAAAAAGTAGAGTCAAGACAGGAAGGAATCAGTTTTGTGGTGAAAGAACAAGCTGAAATGATGAGTTAGTAGGTAGTCATGTTTGTGGATCTTGGGAAGAAGTGGGTTTTGTGGGGTTGGGACCTATTAGGTAAGGATGCCACGGAGGAAGAAGTCCAGAGCACGTGAAGTCAGTGGTTGACTGGGAAATGGTGGCTTCAGCAACATGTTCATGGTCCAGGGGGAGGTAAAAGATTGTGTCAAGAGTTGGCATGCCGTCTCAGCAAGGCAAAGTTCAATTCACCAAATGATGCATAACTCTCCTCAATAATGACGAAGCTAGAGTTTAACATGAGAGAATGGAATTCTGCAAGCTGAGAGGGAGGAATGTTAGACTGAGTGAGTGAGTGGAGTAGAGAGATTGAGACAGCTGATGCCACACCAGGGGTTCCCATTACATGATCTAGAGATGGTAAGAGGGCAGAGGGAAGAGTCCATGTGGAATGAGAATTTCAAATACAGATGAAGGGGTCTGCTGAATGAATGGAACACTCGTGGCCAAAGAAGTGGGTGAGGAAGCAAAGGTGGCAGAAGAAAGGTTCAATGTTGTGCCGTGTTGAAGCGTTTGCGGAGGACTGATCATTTGGGGCCAGATCAACTCATCAATGACCCCCCCAATACCAACTCCCCTCTCCCCGGTACATACCAGGCAAGCGCTGAAAGTGCAACATCTGCTTTTTAACCTCCTCCCTCCCGCCTTCCACAGCCCAAAACACTCTTTCCAGGTGAAAATGATTTACTTATTTAAACATGGTATACTGCTATGCTACACAGTTGCCTCTGCATTGGGGAAACCAAACATACATTGGGTGATCACTTTGCCTCTGCTGTCTGCCAGCTGACTCTCAGCTTGCAATTGCCTGTCATTTTCAATTCTTCACCCCAATCTTAGTCTGACCACTCTTGTCCTTGGGCCTCCAACACTGTTCTAATAAAGCTCAGTGGAAGCTCAAGGAACAGCACGTCATCCTTTGAGTGGGATTTTACTTCCTTCTGTTATTGGTGAGTTCAACAAATTAGAACATAACTACATCTTTTCTGCTAGCAGTTGTTGGTAATAATTCTGCAGTTACCATTTAAACCTCTTGTTTCTTTGCTTGTCCCGTAACTATTGCTTGTTGCCTTACACCATTAAACTTTTATCTCTTTTACTTTCCTCCTTTCCCTCTCCTCACCCTTTGCCTCTCGAGTTGCTTTAAACCCATCACATCTCCAACTGTCTCCAGCTTTGATAAAAGGTCTTTGACTTCTCCCCCAAAATATGCTGCAAGACCTGAGTATTTCTAGAAATGTTGTTTTATTTCAGATTTCCAACGCCTGCACTATATTTCACTAGGGAACGTGAAATTGTCCCCAACTTCCCTGAAATAAAGCAAAATCTGAACATATATATATATAGTCATGAATCTGCCTGGATTAGAACGGCAGTTTAGATAATAATCTAGTGTGAAGTTTATAAAGGAGAATCAGATAACAGATCATTGGGAACGTCCGAGATAGACGTATGTTAATGTTTGGTCAAGAAGGTTGACGGGGCAGACTGCAGAAAACCCAAAAAGCATAATCAAAGGACAACAAAGGTATAATTGTCCAGACCCTGAAAAGCTGGGAGAGGCAGTCACCATCTAACAGGCTCAGAAAAAGGGCAGGCCAGTTTCCAGCCATCAAGCCTGAAGGCCAGGTTTACAGCAAACAAGCATCTAAGTCTTAGAGTCAAGGCAGCGCAGAAAACCTTTTGTGACAGCAGTTTCAAAATATCTTCGCTTGACGAGGAAAAAGACGATTCCAGATTTGAGTATCATCCCTGTATTGTGTGTAACTACAGCTGGTTATTCAATTTGTATGTTGTTTCCAGAACAGGGGAAATCTTAAGAGTTCAGCTATCATAGATTTTAAGTCGCTATAGTCCCAGATGGCCAGAGGCTTTGAGGGGGAGAATTGACTGGCGGTGATTTAACCTGAGGATCACCGCACCTCAGATGATGGGCAAGGTTGAGAAGGTGGGGCTTTCATGAATAACCTCAGCCGGAACAAGTGCTGTTGGGCTTGCTCTGCATCAAACTAGCTGTCCAGCCAACTGAGCTAAACCAGTCCCCAGCCGGTTATACATTGTACACGTTATAATGTGTAACAAGGGGATGGTGTATAGAAACTGTGTGTGTGTGTGGCGGGTAGGGATCGAGAGATTTGGGAATCTCATTATTGATGGAGGAGGAGTTTGAGTTGCCTGGGGGAATGGGTTCCGGTATCTGCGAGTGATAGATTTTGTGCGGAGGCAGGTTTCGACCTTCCCGCACCTGCTGCCCCAGGGCTACAGGATAAGGTGGCGTCGAGAACAGGAGTAGGAGAAGGGAAGGATCCTCCCCAATAGTTTCGCCAGCATCGCAGCAAAACACTCAGTCGGCCTCAGCCCTTCAACTTCTTCAGGCAGCCCCACAATCCTCAAATTCTGTTGCCTGGATCTGTTTTCCAGGTCTTCCATTTTTCCTCGCAGATCCTTATTAATCTCCACCACCTTCCGCATCTCCTTCCCCATCGACGTAAGTTGATCACCATGCTGCAATAATGTTTCCTCCACTTCCTTCAGCGTCTCCCCTTGCTCCCGCACCTCCGCCACTGCACTCGCCACCGCTGTCGTCACCGGGGAAATCGCCTACTCCACCAGCAGCCTCAAAACCTCCCTCATCTCCTTCCTCATTGTCTCCATGTACTTTGTAAACTGCCTTTCGAATTCCGCAGCCATCAATTTAGTTATTTCTTCAGCCGTAAGCAATGCGGCCCCCCCTGGTGCTCCAACCTCCATTTTCCTTGGTGACCCCACGGTGACCTTTTTACACCCCGACGAACTTTCAGCTGTTTTCACAGCCGTTTTCTTACTGGACCTCGATATATACCTTCCCTGTGCTTTCTCCTGGCCTTCATCGCCTTTGCTGCCTCTAGGACTGGGCGTCAATCCCCGACAATGCCGTTCCCGAACGGGAGCCCTCCAACCCGCGGCTGCCTCCCGCCCGCCGTCAACGGAAGTCAGCCGTCACCGCTTCTTCAATGGCCTTGGTGAGATCTTTTCACAGTTATTCCCTCTGCTGCTAGAATTCAGCTTTAATAAAGGCCCTCAAGTCAGCTCGAGGCTTTTAAGCCCGCCCTGCCCCCGCTTGCATGCTGGAAGAGGCTTTTCTCTTTGCTGCAGCTTCAGCCAAATCTTTCACTGTTTCTGCCGGGTCTGGTAACCAAGAGACATACCATTCCTGGGGGAAATGTACTCCTCCAACATTCACCTACGTCTTTTCATAAAAATTCCACCCCGTATTAATTAAAAAGGAGCTCTTTTCTGTAACCTTGGGCAGATCTAGGAGGAGTTGATGGAGTAGGAGGGAGCCCCAATAGGGTAGGTGAAGAGATAGTGGGAAGAAGTGCTGGGGGGAGAGTTGGAGGCCAGGTTATGGGAGGAAGACCCGAGGAGAGTTAATGCATCCTTCTCGTGCGCCAGGCTCAGCATGATACAGTTTAAGGTGGTCCACAGGACATACATGACTGTGGCCTGGATGAGCAGGTTCTTTGAGGAGGTGGGGGATAGCAGTGGACGCTGTGCAGGGGGTCCTGCGAACCATGTCCATATGATTTGGGCATGGCCGAGGCCGAGGGGTTTCTGACAGGGATTTGCTGACATCATGTCAGAGGTCTTACAAGTGAGGGTGGAGCCGAGTCCAGAGGTGGCAATCTTTGGTGTGTCGGAAGACCCGGGAGCCCAGGGGATGAGAGAAGCCGACGTCCTGGCCTTTGCCTCCCTGGTGGCCCGGAGGTGAATCTTACTAGGGCGGAGGGACCTGGAACCTCCGAAGTCGGGAGTGTGAATTAGCGACATGGCGAGGTTTCTCAGACTTGAAAAAATTTAATTTGCCTCGAGGGGTTCGTTACAGGGGTTTGCTCGGAGGTAGCAGCCATTCATCAACTTCTTTGAGAAAAATTAAGCTGTCAGAAGGGGCGGGGAGGGGGAGGCATGGGAGAGATGAGTAAGGATAGGAGAGCCAACGGAGGGGTAGCTGGGGAAGGTGGCACTGTTTGTGTAAGCCACGTTGGTTTGTTGGTTATATTGTGTTTTTGTTGAAATTTGGTGTTGGAAATTATTACAATTATAAATGCCTCAATAAAATATTTTCTTAAAAAAATGTGTTTAGTAAATCATAATAGCATGAGGGTACAGTCACTACACTGCTGGTGTGTTACTGTAGTGTCAGTCACTACATTGCTGGTGTGTCAGTGTAGTGCCACAGTATCTACGCTGCTGGTGTGTTAGCAAAGTGTCACATTCACTACACTGCTGATGTGTTAGTGTAGTGTCAGTCACTACATTGCTGTTGTGTCAGTGTAGTTTCACAGTCACTACATTGCTGTTGTTAGTGTAGTGTCACAGTCTCTACACTGCTGTTGTGTTAGTGTAGTGTCAGTCACTACACTGCTGGTGTGTCAGTGTAGTGTCAGTCATTACACTGCTGGTGTGTTAGTGTAGCTTCACAGTCACTACACTGCTGGTGTGTTTGTGTAGTGTCAGTCACTACACTGCTGGTGTGTTAGTGTAGTGTCAGTCACTACATTGCTGTTGTGTCAGTGTAGTGTCAGTCACTACATTGCTGTTGTGTCAGTGTAGTGTCAGTCACTACATTGCTGTTGTGTCAGTGTAGTGTCAGTCATTACACTGCTGGTGTGTTAGTGTAGTGTCACAGTCCTCAGGATCTGCAATTTCAAGGTGATCCTGTTCATTACCATTTCTGTTTGGATGACCTGTAACTAGTTTGATGGTTTCATGATGGAACTTGGCCCCCACCAGCTTTGGCAGATTTTAAATCCGACAGAAAACATGGCTGTCTCATCATGTGACCCAAGTCCAAAGTCCTTTTCCAAATAAGGTGAGTGGTTAGGTCAATAATCTATCCTGTTTTGTGGATTCCACACCTTCAGAGCTGTCTTTGAGGGACCCATTCAACTTGATATACCTCCTTCAAATGTGTTTCAGGATAGGGCATTAAGTCAACATCAGTCTGGAATGTCCCGTTGATCCCTCTTGATACAGTCTTAACCCACTAAAGTCATGTGACCCTCAGGTGGCCATCTTTGTGCCGCGCTTTGTGGCCAGTTATAAAATCTAAATGTTAGGTGGAAGTGCAGAATATATTAGGACATAACAAATGCTTCTGTTTCATGTGCAGTAATGGTATTGATTGTTTCTCTACTGGTTCTAGAGCTGACAATCCCTGCTCGGTTCCTCATGCCCTCTCGTCCTTCACTCGTAACTCCCTCTGCTCCACATGCAGTATGTCCTTCTTACTCCATATTTAATTCCCTCTTCCATTTATGTTTGTCAATGGGTGGAGGTGTGGGGCAAATGAGTTTGAGTGTGATTCAATCCTTCCATTATACCCTGTGGCCTTTCCCACTAATGATCCCTGCTTACCACGTTGACAGCATCAAACAGTCGTTCCTCAGAGATGTGCTCTGTTATGAAGGGACACTTCTCTTGCAACAGCATTATAGATTTCAAGCCTTCTGCCGTACAATCTGCTACAATCCAGCCACAGTCACGAGTGCTAAATGAGAAACCACCCTGCAACACACATCACCAATAAAGTTATAATGAGCATTAACCTCATGTCGGAGGGGTAGCAGGACAAGGAAGCAAACTGACGACTGAGAAGGAAACCCATTGAGAGTGATCATCGGAGTATTTCATTTTTCATCTGCTGCCAATTAGAAAATATATTTAAGTCCTACTTTCTATCACATACCTCCCAACCAATGTCACAATATGACTTGCCCTTGATTTGCTAATAATCTCTTGTAAAATGGCTTCTGAAAATCTAGCCACGCATTCAACACTCTGATCTTATTGACCCAATCCCATTTTGATCATAGCTCAGGTGGTAATCCAGATTCCTTTGTCCTCATATTCCCTCAGCAGAACTTCTTTCTTAGTCTGAAAAATAGGGGGAGTTGGTCATTAGCCCACTGAGCCTGCTCTGCCTTTCAATAAGATCATAGCTGATTTGATTGTGGCCGGAAACTCCATTTTCCTGCCTGTTCCCCAATAACCCTCAACTCCCTTGACAAATCTGTCTCATTCAGTCTTGAATATATTCAATAACTCAGTCTTCACTGCACTGTGGGGAAGAGAATTCCAAAGACTAATGACCCTCAGAAAATAAATTTCTCCTCGTCGCTGCCTTAAATGAGACACCCCGTATTATCAAACTGTTCTCAACTTGTGCCACTGTAGTTACTGAATCTTTTCAAAACTATTTATCTTTCCACCGCCACATAGTCATCTCTGCTGCCCCCAAAAGTACTATTATTGGATATCCTTCCATTAAACATTTACACAGTTACCCTTCAACAATCACTACAATCATCGCCACCACAGTCAATTACTATCAATAACACCAGGGCTACTATCCACTTGCCACGTCTTTCTTACTATCCCACATATCTATCTGTTGTCAAGTCCTTAATGAGCTCCGATCTTCTATAGACTTCAAATTCAGTAGGGGCTCTTCACTCTTGCTGATCCTTCAAATATCTCCTAGAAACTCGTACCATTGGCCTGTGGGCACCTCCCTCCTCATCAAAATCCTTACTGCGTGCTCAATGTCCCGCTCACTTCGCCCAATTCAAGCACTCAAGACAATTTTGTACAAAAGATGCGCCATGAAAATACAAACTGCTGTTCACTTTCACTCTGACTTCTAAGGAGAGCCACATTATTTAAAAAGAGACAAAAATGGTGATTTCAATTTCACTGCAGGAAAAAAAACTTCAAATGACAACACATTTTCGATCGAAGGAATATGGCTTTGGAACTTTTGAGTTTGTGAATCAGCATCTGCAAACAAATTACCTTATTCATCTGACGGTAATACTTGTCATAATTGGGAGGATTGTCTTGGACCTGTGAAAAAAAACAATACATTTAAGGTGGGAGATGTTGACGTTTATTCAGTTCTCACACTAGCCTTGCTTCGTTCCCTTTTCTCTCCAGTGTCTTTAAGGAGAAATTCAGTAGCATGTAGGGTTAGTTAGCCATAAGCCTATTTCACTAGCTCATAGTGACTTATAGCGTGTGGCAGCTCCTTTAGACCTCCACTGCTAAATATAAATCATGAGGAAAAAGTAGATACTTTCACCCAGTGCTTCATAATACAGCGATTCAAAGTAGGGGCACTCAATGATCTTTTGATGACTCTTTTTTGGCATAATCCTGTGCAAACTAATATGGTTATCAAGTTGAATATTGTATGCTGTCTGACCATGACCATTTGGGCAGTTTCAAACTAAAAACTTAAATTTGTAGCTGAGGCATTTAAGGCACACAAAAATATATAACTTGCCGTTGGACCAATATTTATTTATCTAAAACAATCCACGGGGCATATGTAACCAGCAACAATGGGGGAAGGAACTGCCGATGGTGGTGGGGGACCTGGGAGGGGAAGAGGGGGATAGGCGAGTGAGACCCAACACTGACATAATAGTCTGAATAGGACTCTCCTGCCCCAGAGATATGTACTAAAAATAACACAGGGCAGTTAACTGGCTTTCAAAATAATCAGCGTGGCAAATTGGTAGCACTATCTCCTCCGAGCTAGGTTTGGATTTAAAGAAGACCATGGCAGAAATCCCTGACATAGCGACGCACCGACTAATCATGGGGGCGGGGGAACGGGGAGGTCTCACCCTCCACGTTCTGGGAAGCGCTAAAGGCCTTACTAACAGGGGAAATCATCGCTTTCAAAGCGCGAAGAGATAGGGAGGAAAGGGCGGCAAGGCAGCAGCTGGTCGACTCCATAATGGAGGTAGACCACAAATACTCCGAGGCCCCAACCGTAGAGTTCCTGGCGGAGAGGAAAGAGTTACAAAGGAACTTTGATCTGCTCTCCACCAGGAAAGCAATGCATCAACTCCGCCAGGCACGTGGGACCCTATACGAACACGGAGACAAAGCCAGCCGCCTGTTGGCACACCAGCTGAGAAAGCAGGCAGCCACCAGAGAAATTGCACAAATCAGGGATACCAGAGGCACATTAGAAACAGAACCAGAAAAGATCAACAAAACCTTCAAGGCCTTCTACCAAGGGCAGTACAACTCAGAGCCCCCAATGGGGGAGTCCGGGTTGAAACGGTTCCTAGATTGATTGGACATTCCAGTCGTGGGGGAGGGCAGAAAACAGGGCCTGGAAGCACAACTAGCACTGGGAGAGATCATGGGCAGCGTTAGCTCCATGCAGGCGGGGAAGCACCGGGACCGGACAGATTCCCGGCGGACTTCTACAAAGAATTTGCGACAGCACTGGCCCCGCACCTGCGGGAATATTCACAGACTCGCTAGCCAGGGGCACACTACCACCCACGCTAGCACAGGCCTCAACCTCGCTGATACCTAAGAAAGACACATCGGAATGTGGGTCATACAGACTCATCTCATTGCTGAACGCGGATGCCAAAATACTGGCCAAAATCCTAGCCAAAAGGCTAGAAGACTGTGTACCAGAGGTGGTCGCAGAGGATCAGACGGGCTTTGGCAAAGGAAGACAGCTTACCTCGAACATCAGGCGCCTGCTGAACGTGATAATGACCCCCTCCGGGGAGAGAACACCAGAGGTGATTGATGCACGATCAATTGCACAAAAGACTCAGATTGGTACAACTGTGGCTTTATTGCAGTCAGATGCGCAGCCTCCTACTGCAGCTGGCGAAATGGCAGCTCAGAGGAGGACACGCATATTTATACGGCTCCTTGTGGGCGGAGCAAGCTGGCAGGGGCTACCGGCGAACCTGTAGTGCAGGTCCTACCTTACATCCCCAATACAGGTGCACACAGTGGTCCACAGTGATCATCTCCCTAGACACAGAAAAGGCCTTCGACAGAGTCGAATGGAAATACCTCAGAGGTACTGGAGCGGTTTGGGCTTGGAACAGGGTTCACCTCCTGGGTCAAGCTCCTATACAACGCTCCCATGGTGAGTGCACGGACCAACAACAACAACTCCCGACACTTCCAGCTGCACAGGGGTACCAGGCAGGGATGCCCACTGTTCCCGCTGCTGTTCGTTCTAGCGATCGAACCACTAGCAATCGCACTCAGAGCAGCAAAAAGCTGGAGGGGGATCCGAAGGGGCAGCAGAGAGCACAGAGTCTCACTCTATGCAGATCACCTGCTCCTCTACATTTTGGACCCACAATGCAGCATCGACGGAATCATTGCGTTCCTGAAAGAATTTGGCGTCTTCCCAGGCTACAAACTCAACATGAGCAAAAGCGAGATCTTCCCGATACACCCACAAGTTCCGGGGGGGGGGGGGGGGCACCACTAACGGGACTGCCATTTAAAGAAGCCCGACACAAATTCCACTTCCTGGGGATCCAAATAGTCCATGACTGGAAAGGGATCCACAAATGGAACCTAACCAGTCTGACCGAGGAAGTAAAAAAGGACCTGCAAAGATGAAACACACTCCCACTCTCCCTCGCGGGGAGAGTCCAGACGATCAAAATGAACGTACTGCCCAGGTTCCTCTTCCTACTTAGATCCATTCCGATCTACATCCCCAAGACCTTTTTAAAGCGCTGGAGAAACTAATCAAATAAAAAGGATAGATCAAGGATCCAGAAGCCGAGTGGGTGCACGCGGAAGAGGCCTCCTGCATGGGGACCTGCCTCCAGGCCCTCGCCACGGCAGCACATCCCACCCAAAATACACTCCAGCAGCCCGGTGGTGATAGCCACCCTCCAGTCCTGGAACCAACTACGGCAGCAATTTAGCCTGACCAAAATGTCCGAGAAGGCTCCCATCTCCCACCAGCACTGACTGACGCCACCTTCAAAAGGTGGAGGCAGGACGGGGGGACACTGCCAGTCAGGGACCTATACACGGACGCCAGGATCGCAACACTGGACGAACTGACAGAGAAATTACAGCTAGCCAGGGGGAACGAGCTAAGGCATCTACAACTCAAAAACTTCTTACGAAAGGAGACAAGGACTTACTCACAACCGCCATGACAAACATTACTGGAAGAGCTACTGGATGCAAGCATCCTAGATAAAGGGAACTGTAGCGACATGTATGACCGACTGGTAGAAAGGGCCGACACCGTACTGGACGCAACAAGAAAGAAATGGGAGGAGAATCTGGGGATTGAAATAGGGTGGGGACTCTGGATTGAAACACTGCACAAGGTCAACTCCACCTCCATGTGTGCAAGGCTCAGCCTGACGCAGCTAAAAGTGGTAAATAGAGCCCACTTAACAAGAACCCGTATGAATAGGTTCTTGCCAGAGGTGGAGGCTAGATGTGAACGGTGCCCGCCAACCATGCCCACATGTTCTGGTCTTGTTCCAGACTTGCCGGATACTGGACAGCCTTCTTCGAGGCTATGTCCAAAGTGGTGGGGGTAAGGGTGGAGTCATGCCCGAAAGTGGCAGCCTTCGGGGTTTCAGACCAGCCAGATCTATTCCTGGGGAGGAGGGCGGACACCCTTGCCTTTGCCTCCCTGATCGTCCACCGTAGAATCCTGTTCGGCTGGCGGTCAGCAGCACCACCCAAAGCTGCAGACTGGCTGTCCGACCTCTCGGAATCTCTCCAAATGGAGAAAATCAAATTCGCTATCCGAGGGTCAGACGACGGCTTCCACAGAATGTGGGAGCCATTCACCCAATTGTTCCGGCACCTGTTTGTGGCCAACGAACAAGAAGAAGAATAGCCAGGTAGCCAAGAATCAGGAGAAAGTAGCCAAAGCAGGAGAGGGAGAGATAGACTGGGAGAGGGGCAGGGGGGGGGGGGAAAGAACAGCTAAGCCTAAGAGGAAAGAAAGGCGAACCACAGGAGAGGGGGAAAAGGGGGAAGGGACAGGGAACAAAAGAGAAGAACCAGGGAGGTGGGGGAGAGGCAGGGAAATGACAGTCGGAAGGAGGGCACGGGATACGATAACAAACTTGGCATTTCCAGGAACAGAGAACAAGGAGAATACAGGCGAAAGACGAGAGGAATGGCTGAAGCGGAGGTGAGGGCGAGACGACAATGGCAGCGAGATCCGTCCGGGAGAAGCAAGTGACGACACCGAACCCATTCGAATATTGCCCACTAAAAATTTTTCTTCGACACCCAAATGTATATTTACCTCCCCAGACTCCACCCCCCCCCCTTCCCTCCCCCCCACAAAAAGTCGCCTACTTATGTGTTGTAAATAATTTTGCCAGTTGTACAGAGTTGCTGCTGTTGAGCTGGTGCACAATACCCTACCAGTTATTCTATTTCATTTTTTCTTTTCTTTTTTATCATTACTTTTTTTTTGGTATGTTTGGGTTTGCCCTCCTCTATATATATTTCTTATTCTGTGTATATAACAGTAAATATACTTTGTTCAAAAACCCAATAAAAACTTTTATTAAAAAAAAGGTTTGGATTTAATCTCCACTTTTGTACTGCATTATATTGATCTATTTATCAGCCTGGATTCGTCGCTTACGTCCCAACGTTGGTCTTTTGGATAAGATATTAAACAGAGAGCTGGTCTACCTTTTCAAGGTAGATTTTAGAGATCCCCTGTCACTATTCAAAGAGTTTTCCTGATATCACAATCAACTTCTGTTTACATCCACGAAAAGACATCTATTGGTCACATCTCACTCTTCTTGCTTGTCAGTTGGCTGCAATGTCAGCATATCTCAAAATTGCTACCTGAAACAGGAATTGACTGAAGAAGCGTTTCTGGGCATCCAGATAATAGGAAAAACATTATTGAAATACAGTTCTTTTCTTTCTGGATGTGGTATTTCACTGCAAAAATCTTCAGTTTTAGTACTCCTTAAGGCCAGCTGTGGTCCACGGGCTCATCCAAGACCAGCTTTTGCAAGCACTGTGTGCCCTCTGCAGCAAGTTGATTGCAAGACACAAATTGCAGGACTGCAAAAATCAGAGCCCAAGTGTCTTCTGGAATGTGCAGGGCTGTCTGCTCCAATGATGGACTATCAGTGCAGTCAATTCTCATGAAAAATGTTTATCTCCCTCTTTATATTGATTTAGGTTTAGTACAAGAGTTCCTAGTTCTACACTTGCATTGAAGTATTTTTGTGGTGTTCCACCAGAATTTCTGTGCCACTTACTGAACATATAAAAATACATTTTTTAAAAATCAGTCACAATATCAAGCCTGAAAAACACATAGTAACCAGATTCCACATACAGTTAAATTGCCAGCTTGGCAGTGCCAATCTGGCACCATAGCAGTGCCCCTGCCAGCTGGCAGCACATCCTGGCACTGCCATGGTGCCAGGCTGGCACTGCTAGGGTACCCAGGTGGCACCAGCAGTGCCAGGGCACTACCCTGCCCAAAGGGCATGCAAGTGGGGATCTCCGATCCCCTTGGGCACCCCCACGAGTGTCGTTCCGCCTGGTTCCTGTTTGTGGGGATCAGCATCAAACGGCGCTCGCCCGAGGTCCCCGATGCGAAGGGATTAAATTCCAAAGCCTCAGGTACCTTGGCAGTCTTAGAGTAAGGCTGACTGCCTCGCTCGAAGATGCAGATTTGCCAAAAAATGATCCCGCCCGTTGTGGGCGGGATTCTCCTTGCAACGTCTCGCGAGATTGCGTTGAATTTCACAGGGCGTTGTGAGCCGGTTTGATCCCAGGAGCTGGGACTCCTGGCTTTCACGGGCCACAGTGCGCCGCAGAAAGATGCTTCTCCGGTGCAGCGTGGCCGGAAGATCACGCTCTCAGTCGCCTCATCAAAGTCATCGATATAAATTGTAGATTGCTGAAGTCCAAGCACCGAGTCTTACAGCACCTGCTAACCCAAAAATGACCAGCTTATTTTGACTTAGTTTTCGGCCGTTAACCCAACTTCAATCCATGCTATTGCATTAGCCCAATCACATGAGCCCTTACCTCACGTAAAACATCTTGCCGTCTGAAAATATAAATATACAACAGCCACTGGTTCTCCTTTATCTACCCTTCTAGTTATACCCTCAGAAACTCTAGGTTGGTCGAACACAATTTCCCTTTTATAAATCCATGTTCACCCACTAATTTGCCAAATGCTCTGTTACCATGTCCTTAATAGATTCTAACATTTTCCTGATTAGTAATGTCAGACTAACTGACCTTTTCTCTCTATTCCCTCCTTTCTTAAACAAAGATGTTACATTTGCTACTCTCCAATCCACGGGCACCATTCTAGAATCTAGCTGAAAGAGCCAATCCAATACATCCAATATTTCGGCAACTGCCTCTTTTAGAACCCGAGAGCGTAGCCATCAGGTTCAGGGATTTGTCCTCACTTAGTCCCATTAATTTCTCCGCGACCTTTCCTTTGCCCATATGAATTAGCTTAAGTTCCTAACTGTTAACAGACCCCTGGTTCCCCACGAATTCTGGTATGTTCTTGTAGATTCTAATGTGAAGCCAGACAAAATAATTGTTGCCATGACTTTATTCTTATAATTTTTCCTGTCCCTCTATACAGGACCCACATTTACTTTCACTAATCACTTCCTTTATGCATATTTGTAAAAGCTCTTAAAATCTGTTTTAGGGACTTCCGGTGGCGGCGATGACGTAGGAAGCCGCACATTTGGGAGCTCCCGTTTCAAACGGACTTTTCGGCTCTTTTTAGAGCCCAAAACGGAAATTTTTCGACGTCTCCCGGTGGGAGAAGGTGTGCTGATCGACTTTCCCTGCAGTTCATGACTCGAACTCGGAGTGGAAAGGGGGAAAAAACGGCAGCAGCTCCCCAGAAAAAACGGGGGAAGGAATCCAAGATGGCGGCCGGCGGAGCTCCAGAGGAGTGGAAGCAGTGGGCCCTGGAGCAACAAGCTGCTCTCCTGCGCTGTTTTGCAGATTTCAAGGCTGAGGTACTGAGCTCTCTGCAGGAAACAAACAAAAGGCTCTCGGAGATTCAGACGACCCAGGGTGCTGCCATCAAGGAGCTACAGACGCAGGCCACTGAACGAGAAGAGGAGGCCGGGATCCTCGTGAGTAAGGTGGAGGGATACGAAGCGCTCCACAAGAAGTGACAGGACCGCTTCGAGGAGCTTGATCACCGCATGAGGCGGAAAAATCTGCGGATCTTGGGCCTTGCGGAGG
The DNA here is from genome assembly GCF_902713615.1 of Scyliorhinus canicula. Lineage (NCBI taxonomy): Eukaryota > Metazoa > Chordata > Chondrichthyes > Carcharhiniformes > Scyliorhinidae > Scyliorhinus > Scyliorhinus canicula. The sequence goes on from NC_052147.1 coordinate 129,450,633, forward strand.
GGCTGGAGGGGTCGGACCTGACAACCTACGTGTCTGCGATGCTGAACTCGCTAGTGGGGGCCGGGTCTTTCCATCTGCCCTTGGAGCTGGAGGGAGCACACAGAGTACTGGCCAGGAGGCCTAAGGAGAATGAACCCCTGCTTGCGGTGCTGGTGAGGTTCCACCGGTTCAGTGATCGGGAGTGTGTGCTGCGCTGGGCCAAGAAGGTAAAGAGCAGCAACTGGGAGAATGGGGTAGTACGGATCTACCAGGATTGGAGTGCGGAGGTGGCTAAGCGGCGGTCCGGGTTTAATCGGACGAAAGAGGTGCTTTACAAGAAGAAGATTAAGTTCGGAATGTTGCAGCCTGCGCGCCTGTGGGTAACTTATTCGGACCGGCATTATTATTTTGATTCCCCGGAGGGGGCGTGGGCCTTCGTGCGGACGGAGAAACTGGACTTGAACTAGGAGTTAGGGGTTGCGGGGTCGGTTGTAATACTTTATTGCTGGATTCTGCTGTTGCTGTGTTCTCTTTTTCTGTACTTTTACAATTTTGATATGGTTATTTATGGGGGTGTTGTTCTGTTATGTTTTTTGCTGTGGGGCATTGTTTGAGTTGTGTATCTTGCGGGGAGGGTTGGGGGGGGGGTCTGTTGTATTCTATGTCGGGTTGGGGGTATGGAGTGGGGCTGGTATTTGGGGGCTGCGTCAGAAGGGTGTGGTGGGGCAGTGCGAAAGCGCGGGCTTTCCTCTGGCTGGGGGGTGGAGAAGATGACGGGGGGAGGCGGGGCCTTAACTGGTTCTTCCCCGCGCTGGAGCGGTGCCTGGAGGAGGGATAGGATGGGGGATGATCCCACTTTGGGAGGGGTCGGGTTATTGGCGGGTGTTTCCGGGGTCAGCAGAAGTTAGCTGACCCACGGAAGTACAATGGAGGACGGTTCGCGGCTGGGAGGGTTCCTAGCCTGGGGGGAAGGGAGGGGGGAAAGGGGGGGTTGCTGCTGGTAGGGTCAGGAAGGAGCTGCTGGGGGCCGGGGGGACAGAGGTGAGGTGTTGTCGCTGTGGGGACTGGATCGGGCAGGGGGTGCTGGCCTGGGGTGGGCAGTCGACGGGCTATGGCTAGTCGACGGGGGAGGGGGGCGGTTGGTCACCTGGAATGCGAGAGGATTGAATGGGCCGGTGAAGCGGTCGAGGGTACTTGCTCATCTGAGGGGGCTAAAGGCAGACGTGGCAATGCTTCAGGAGACCCACCTGAAGGTGGCGGACCAGGTCCGCCTGAGGAAGGGATGGGTGGGGCAGGTTTTCCACTCTGGGTTGGATGTGAAGAACCGGGGAGTGGCGATTCTGGTGGGGAAAAATGTGTCGTTTGAGGCATCGGAGGTGGTGGCGGATAAGGGGGGTAGGTATGTTATGGTTAGGGGCAGGCTACAAGGAGAGAAGGTGGTACTGGCTAGTGTGTATGCCCCAAATTGGGACGATGTGGGCTTTATGAGGCGTATGTTGGACGGGTCCCAGATCTAGAGGCGGGAGGTCTGATCGGGGGGGGGGGGGGGGGGGACACACGACTTCAATACGGTGTTGGATCCTTCACTGGATCGGTCCAGCTCTAGGACGGGTAGGAGGCCGGCGGCAGCCAAGGTACTGAGAGGGTTTATGGACCAGATGAGTGGGATGGATCCATGGAGGTTTGTGAGGCTGAGGGCACGGGAGTACTCTTTCTTCTCCCACGTACATAGGGTCTACTCTCGGATAGACTTCTTCGTGGTGAGTAGGGGACTGATTCCGAGAGTGGAGGAGGCCGAGTATTCGGCCATTGCAATCTCCGACCACGCTCCGCATTGGATGGAGTTGGAGATGGGGGAGGTGCGGTTGGATGTGGGGTTGTTGGCGGAGGAGGAGGTGTGTAGGAGGGTCCGGGCAAGTATTGAGGGATACCTCGAGGTGAATGATACGGGGGAGGTTCAGGTGGGGGTGGTCTGGGAAGCCCTGAAAGCAGAGATTCGTGGGGAGCTGATATCCATCCGGGCACACAGGGAGAGGAGCGAGAGGAGTGAGAGGGATAGACTGGTGGGAAGGATGCTGGAGGTACGCAGAGGCACCAGAGGAGGGACTGTTGGGGGAGAGGCGCAGCCTGCAGGCTAAATTTGATTTGCTGACCACTAGAAAGGCGGAGGCACAGTGGAGGAAGGCACAAGGGGCAGTGTACGAACATGGTGAAAAGGCGAGTAGGATGCTGGCTCATCAGCTCCGCAAGCGGGATGCGGCAAAGGAAATTGCTGGAGTGAGAGACAAGAGTGGGAATGTGGTGCGGAAGGGGGTAGAGGTGAATGAGGTCTTCAAGGACTTTTACGGGGAACTGTACCGGTCGGAGCCAACGGGGGAGAGGAGGGGAATGAAGAGGTTCCTCGACGGGCTTTCTTTCCCGAAGGTGCAGGAGGAGCAGGTGGAGGGGTTGGGTGCGCCGATTGAGCTGGAGGAGCTAGTTAAGGGGATCGGGCAGATGCAGTCAGGGAAGGCACCGGGGCCGGATGGGTTCCCGGTGGAATTTTATAAAGAGTTTGTGGACCTAGTGGGCCCCTTGCTGGTGCGGACACTTAATGAAGCGTGGGAAGGGGGGACTTTGCCCCCGACGATGTCGCGGGCGCTGATCACGTTAATCTTAAAGAGGGACAAGGACCCCCAGCAGTGTGGTTCATACAGGCCCATATCTCTCCTCAATGTGGATGCCAAGGTGCTGGCAAAAATCCTGGCCACCAGGATAGAGGACTGTGTGCCAGGGGTTGTACACGAGGACCAGACAGGTTTTGTGAAGGGAAGGCAGCTGAACACGAATGTGCGGAGATTGTTGAATGTCATCATGATGCCGGCGATTGAGGGGGAGGCAGAGATAGTGGTGGCGCTGGATGCGGAGAAGGCCTTCGATAGAGTGGAGTGGGGGTACTTATGGGAGGTGTTGGGGAGGTTTGGATTTGGTGAAGATTTTATTAGATGGGTGAGGCTGCTATATGAGGCCCCGATGGCGTGCGTGGCCACGAATGGGAGGAGGTCGGAGTACTTCCGGCTTTACCGAGGGACCAGGCAGGGTTGCCCCCTGTCCCCCTTGTTGTTTGCATTGGCAATCGAGCCGCTGGCGATGGCGTTGAGGGATTCAGAGAGGTGGAGAGGTTTAGTGCGAGGTGGGGAGGAACATAGGGTGTCGTTGTATGCCGATGACCTGTTACTGTATGTGGCAGACCCGGTGGGAGGGATGCCGGGGGTGATGGAGCTGCTAGCTGAGTTTGGGACCTTTTCAGGTTATAAACTAAATTTAGGCAAGAGTGAGGTGTTTGTGGTGCACCCTGGAGACCAGGAGGAAGGAATTGGTAGGCTCCCGCTTAGGTGGGCAGGGGAGAGTTTTAGGTACCTGGGGGTGCAGGTGGCCAGGGACTGGGGGACTCTTCACAAACATAATTTCACCAGACTTGTAGATCAAATGGAGGAGGAGTTCAAGAGGTGGGACATGCTGCCATTGTCATTGGCGGGGAGGGTGCAGTCTGTCAAAATGACGGTGCTTCCAAGGTTCCTGTTCCTCTTTCAGTGCCTGCCCATCTTTATCCCCAGGGCCTTCTTTAGGAGAGTGACTAGCAGTATCTTGAGCTTTGTGTGGGCACATGGGACCCCGAGAGTGAAGAGGGTTTCCTGGAGCGAGGGAGGGATAGAGGCGGGCTGGCGCTGCCCAACCTTTTGGGGTACTATTGGGCAGCCAATGTGTCAATGGTGCGTAAATGGGTGATGGAGGGGGGAGGGGCGGCGTGGAAAAGAATGGGGATAGCGTCATGTAGAGGTACGAGCCTGGGTGCCATGGTAACGGCGCCGTTGCCGCTCTCCCGTAAGAGGTTTACCACGAGCCCGGTAGTGGCGGCGACCCTAAGAATCTGGGGACAGTGGAGACGGCATCGGGGGGAAACAGGGGGCTCGATGGAGGCTCCACTGGGTGGCAATCATCGGTTCATCCCGGGGAACAAAGATGGGGGATTTAGGGGGTGGCAAAGGGTGGGCATCAGTAAATTGAGGGACCTGTTTATTGGCGGGAGGTTTGTGGGCCTGGGGGAACTGGAAGATAAATTTGGGCTTCCCCAAGGGAACATGTTCAGATACTTGCAGGTAAAGGCGTTTGCTAGGCGACAGGTCGAGGGATTCCCTTTGCTGCCCTCGCGGGGGACGATGGACAGAGTGCTTTTGGGGGTGTGGGTCGGAGAGGGGAAGGTGTCTGACATCTATAAGGTAATGCAGGAGGTGGAGGAGTCGTCAGTGGAGGAGCTGAAGGCTAAATGGGAGGGGGAACTTGGGGAGCAGATAGAGGACGGGACTTGGGCGGATGCCTTGGAGAGAGTCAACTCTTCCTCTTCATGTGCGAGGCTTAGCCTCATCCAATTTAAGGTGCTGCACCGGGCCCACATGTCCGGGACCAGGATGAGTAGGTTCTTTGGGGGTGAGGACAGGTGCACCAGGTGTTCGGGGAGTCCAGCGAATCATGCCCATATGTTCTGGGCATGTCCGGCACTGGAAGAATTCTGGAAGGGGGTGGCGGGGACGGTGTCGAGGGTGGTTGGATCCAGGGTCAAACCAGGGTGGGGACTCGCGATTTTCAGATTTGCGGTGGAGTCGGGAGTGCAGGAGGCTAAAGAGGCCGGTGTCCTGGCCTTTGCGTCCCTAGTAGCCCGGCGGAGGATCTTGCTACAGTGGAAGGATGCGAGGCCCCCAAGTGTGGAGACCTGGGTCAATGACATGGCAGGATTTATAAAGTTGGAAAGGGTTAAATTAGCCCTGAGAGGATCAGTACACGGGTTCTATAATCGGTGGCAGCCTTTTCTTGGACTTCCTGGCTCAAACAAAGATAGGTATCTTGGTCAATAGCAGCAGCAACCCGGGGGGGGGGGGGGGGGGGGGGGGGGGGGTATTTTATTATGGTTTGATGTTGTTGTGTAAATTCAACATTTTTCAATAAAATTATTTAAAAAAAAAAAAAATCTGTTTTAAACTTCTTGCCAGCTTATTCTAGTTTAATTTTCTCACACATTATCAATGTCTTGATCACCTTTTTATGATTTTTAAAACCTTCTCTATCCTCAGATTTACAACTCTTTTTGGCAATATTGTATGCTTCATCAAATCTAAAAGTGTTTTTTTTTAATTTAGTCTACCCAATTCATTTTTTCCAATTAAGGGACAATTTAGCGTGGCCAATCCACCTAGAGTGCACATCTTTGGGTTGTGGGGGCAAACCCCGCGCAAACACGGGGAGAATGTGCAAACTCCACATGGACAGTGACCCAGAGCCGGGATCGAACCTGGGACCTCAGCGCCGTGAGACTACAGGGCTAACCACTGTGCCACCGTGCTGCCCACGAATCTAATAGTTGTGAACTTCTCGAGTTGACCATGGTTGTGTCACTTTTGTAGGGTATTTTTTACTCCGTATCTGCCATTACCTGTGAAATTTGGAAATACTTGTGAGCACATTTGAGACAGTCTGTAAATTCTGGGATATCCTGAGCTCCTGCCTGCATCAACAGAAAATATAAGTTATCAGACCATTTTGAGAATAAAAAGCACGCACACATAAAGGGGTGAGAATCTATGGAAATTAGTACAAATGTAGCCAAGACAAAAGGTGTAGATTTCGCTCAATTTTTCTTCATAGATTTTCTGCAGTTTTGGAATTGATGGAAGGGTATATTTTTAAAATATACATATGTCATCTTATGTCACAGATGTCAGTGTGAGCTCAGTTGCTTTTTTAGTCAATTTTCAGAAACTACCAAAACATTTAAATATTCACATGCTTCCAAAAGTTATTATTGTTTCCCTTAACATTGTAATGGGATATGTTGAATCCATCTGATAGAATGAGAATGTAACTCCCTATTGTGTATGCAAACTTTGGGGTCTTGGGAATTTCACTCCTTCAGGAGTCAAACAGTCACTATATGGGTATCTGAAACATTCCAACTAAGGTCAAGACTTATTTCTACATTGTGTTACGGTGTGTCTGAATTCATAGAATTTACAGTGCAGAAGGAGGCCATTCAGCCCATCAAGTCTGCACTGGCCCTTGGAAAGAGCACCCCTACTTATGCCCACATCTCCACCCTATCTCCGTAACCCAGTAACTCGATCTAACCTTTTGGACACTAAGGGGCAATTTAAAGTGGCCAATCCACCTAATCTGCACTTCTTTGGACTGTGGGAGGAAACCGGAGGAAACCCACGCAGACACGGAGAGAAAGTGCAAACTCCACACATTCACCTGAGGCTGGAATTGAACCCGAGTCCCTGTGTTAACCACTAATCGCTATTCAGGTGGAGTTAGTTTAAACTCATTTCCTTTCCCAATGGAAGAGTAAAATATTAAGGCCTTAAGAACCGCACTCCTACTTCAAAAAGGTCCCTTGTACTGGAAGAATTCAATGGATCTCATTATCATTTCATTTGACAGCAACATCCCAGTAGCCAAGCTCACAACAGGCTGAAGTACCGAGATCACTACTTCCCCATTCAGCCCCAAAGTCAGCACAGCAAAAGTGCAACAAGCAGTACAGGAGCTTGTTGCTGGTCACCCCTCTCACAATGTGATGGATATAGAATCTCAGAATGTTTACAGCACAGGGGACCATTTGGCCCATTGTTCCTGTGCTGGTTCTCGGAAGGAGCATTCACCTTGTCCCATTCCCCCTCTTTCTCCCTGCATTCTTCCTTTTCAGATTCAATTCCCTCTTGAATCCCTTGATTGAACCGGTCTTCCCCACATTCTAGGGAACTACATTCCAGATCCCAACCGTGAAAAAGATTTTTCTCACTTTGTCATTGCTTCTTTTGCCAATTACCTTAATCTGTTACATCATAAGCTAGCCCACTGTATGGTGTTACTTTTCAGTTGTTACGTTTCAGTCTAACGTCTTAATCAATCGTGTTGCTACAAACAGGGTTTTATCCATTAAACTATTGGGCAATGAATGAAATGTTGTAAGTTATGAGCAATACAAACCAGGAACCAAGGAACTTTGTTTACTCCTGCTTTTGTGCTGCATTGGCTAATCAAAGTTGGCTAATTACTGGAAATGCTGCAAGACCCCAGGGTCTTGGGTCACAGTTGGGGAGGAGAGGGATACTGTATTGTAATAGAAATTACAGACCAAATAAATTCAATAACTAGTCATCCCACATGATAACTGGATCATTCAAAAATCGCTCTCAGTAAACAGAACATTTTATGCTGAACAAGCGGTTCAGTTCAGGATTAATATTTTCATTATTAAATTAATTTTGCTTGTTTAACCAATCAGATTGCTTGCGGATTTGCAGTAGTTTTGATTGCTCACCTCAATATAAGCCTGGACAGCAAAAGCTGTATCCCACAGCTGAGAACCATTGGTACCCTAGGGCAGAGATTTAGATAATTTAGTGTGCTTCTTGAATATCCAAAAGAGATATTTCAGTGCCTTATGTGAATACCCAATACCCATTTCATTGATGCACTGCAGTGTAGAAATGTGCAGTTATTAAACGTCATAATTATAAACAGCTTCTTTACACCTCTAATTAATAGCTGCCAAAAATTAAAGGCAATTCAAGTGTCTTCGGCCCGTCCCGGCGAGCTCCCGACCAGCCCCGGGGAGTTCCCGACCAGCCCCGGAGAGCTCCCGACCCGCTCCGGCGAGCTCCCGACCAGCCCCGGCGAGCTCCCGACCAGCCCCGGCGACCTCCCGACCAGCCCCGGCGACCTCCCGACCAGCTCTGGGGAGTTCCCGACCAGCCCCCGACGAGCTCCCGGCCCGTCCCGGCGAGCTCCCGACCAGCTCCGGGGAGTTCCCGACCAGCCCCGGCGAGCTCCCGACCCGCCCCAGCGAGCTCCCGACCACGGCGAGCTCCCGACCAGCCCCGGGGAGTTCCCGATCAGCCCCGGGGAGTTCCCGACCAGCCCCGGAGAGCTCCCGACCCGCCGAGCTCCTGACCCGTCCCGGCGAGCTCCCGACCCGCCCCCGGCGAATTCCCGACCAGCCCCGGGGAGTTCCGACCAGCCCCGGCGAGATCCCGACCAGCCCCGGCGACCACCGGGCCCGCCCCGGCGAGCTCCCGACCAGCCCCGGCGAGCTCCCGACCAGCTCCCGGCGAGCTCCCGACCAGCTCCGGGGAGCTCCCGACCAGCTCCGGGGAGCTCCCGACCAGCCCCGGCGAGTTCCCGACCAGCCCCGGCGAGCTCCCGACCAGCTCCGGGGAGCTCCCGACCAGCTCCGGGGAGCTCCCGACCCGCCCCTGCCCCGGCGAGCTCCCAACCAGCCCCGGCGAGCTCCCGACCAGCCCTGGCGAGCTCCCGACCAGCCCCGGCGAGCTCCCGACCAGCCCCGGCGAGCTTCCGACCAGCCCCGGCGAGCTCCCGACCAGCCCCGGGGAGTTCCGACCACGGCGAGCTCCCGACCAGCCCCGGCGAGTTCCCGACCACGGCGAGCTCCCGACCAGCCCCGGCGAGTTCCCGACCAGCCCCGGCGAGCTCCCGACCAGCTCCCGACCAGCTCCGGGGAGCTCCCGACCAGCTCCGGGGAGCTCCCGACCAGCCCCGGCGAGCTCCCGACCAGCTCCCGGCGAGCTCCCGACCAGCTCCCGGCGAGCTCCCGACCAGCTCCGGGGAGCTCCCGACCAGCTCCGGGGAGCTCCCGACCAGCCCCGGCGAGTTCCCGACCAGCCCCGGCGAGCTCCCGACCAGCTCCGGGGAGCTCCCGACCAGCTCCGGGGAGCTCCCGACCAGCTCCGGGGAGCTCCCGACCCGCCCCTGCCCCGGCGAGCTCCCGACCAGCCCTGGCGAGCTCCCGACCAGCCCCGGCGAGCTCCCGACCAGCCCCGGCGAGCTTCCGACCAGCCCCGGCGAGCTCCCGACCAGCCCCGGGGAGTTCCCGACCACGGCGAGCTCCCGACCAGCCCCGGCGAGTTCCCGACCAGCCCCGGCGAGCTCCCGACCAGCTCCCGACCAGCTCCGGGGAGCTCCCGACCAGCTCCGGGGAGCTCCCGACCAGCTCCGGGGAGCTCCCGACCCGCCCCTGCCCCGGCGAGCTCCCGACCAGCCCCGGCGAGCTCCCGACCAGCCCCGGCGAGCTCCCGACCAGCCCCGGCGAGCTCCCGACCAGCCCCGGCGAGCTTCCGACCAGCCCCGGCGAGCTCCCGCCCCGCCCCAGCGAGCTCCCGACCACGGCGAGCTCCCGACCAGCCCCGGCGAGCTCCCGACCAGCCCCGGGGAGTTCCCGACCAGCCCCGGAGAGCTCCCGACCCGCCCCGGCGAGCTCCCGACCAGCCCCGGGGAGTTCCCGACCAGCCCCGGAGAGCTCCCGACCCGCCCCGGAGAGCTCCCGACCAGCCCCGGGGAGTTCCCGACCAGCCCCGGAGAGCTCCCGACCCGCCGAGCTCCTGACCCGCCCCGGCGAGCTCCCGACCCGACCCGCTGAGCTCCCGACCAGCTCCGGCGAGCTCCCGTAAGGAGCTCTATGTAAGGAGCAAGCACTGACAATATAAATCAAATGCAGCAGAACATTTTACAATAATTAAATGGCCGACACCACTGGAATTTGGTGTTCCTGTAAGTGAATAACACATAAAAAAGTATTCAAACTAATTTCAATATTGAAAAAGAAATGCACTGTCACACACCCTCAGGGAAAATTGATTATAAAGAGAAAACTACTGGTTCAATATGTCAAATGTCAAACATTCCTGCCAAACAGAACCAGAACTGCAGGTCTCCTTAAACCCAGAGTACTTTAAGCAGGATCCCTCGCCAGTGTTCTTTATACATCACCTCATAATAAATTTTAAAACTTTACCTGCATCTTCAGTCCATCAAGACCAAGCCTGTGAAATGAATTAGAAGATGGTGAGGCTGCAATGAACTGGATGTTGTTTGGCTGCTGTTCAGTGGTCAGTGAGATGCTGCAGTCACCAATAATTTTGGCACTGCTCCAAGCTCACCTCACTGCATCAAGGTACACACATTACTGATATTACAATGGCAATTAATAATAAGTCAAATTAACTACATTATAAAGTAAAAGGTGAGGTCAGCTTTGCGTACAACCAGTGGCAGAAGCCCCATCCGGAATGAGACACAGCCAAAGTAAGTTTAAAACTCTGGAATTTGAGTAGGAATTGAATTGTTAAGTCTTTCCCTCTTTCCAACTTTCTAAGTTGAGTAGTCCAGTTAAACGGTTAATAAGGAGCTGCCTGCTGCTCAGATAGCAAGGTGAGGTAGCAAAACCCAGCATGAAAACAATGGGGAACAGCAGTGGAAAAAGGGAGGGGTGGGGGGTAAGAGAGGATTGTAGGCTGAGCCAGCCAGACAGCTACAGACTGTAAATACAGAAACCCACGAAGGAACCCTTGTGACTGTACAATAAATGAAAGCGAACAGCAACGTCTATAATTTTGAAAATGCCAATAAAAAGATATTTTTAAAATTCTGGTTCCAATAGTTCTAGTAAAGGACCAAACTACCACAAATATCCATTTGTAACAGGTTGGTTCCGGAGCACCTCAAAATGAGCAACCCCAGTAGAGAGGTGGTACTGTGTTGCCATGCTCTATCCTGCTGCACCAGGTAACGAAAAGGACATTACTTTACGAGTACTGCTACATTCTCATCCTGAGATCTATTACACATACTAAACAGGAAGATTTTCTGTTTCCCTACATACATTCTCAGACACAGCTCTGACTCACTTATAAGGAGTGGATAGAAACTAAGCAATCCATGAGGCCAAAATAACATATTTTAGGGGTTTGAATCTTGGGAAAGGGATCTAAACAAGCCACATTTATGAGAAAGATGTGATGCCCAAGGGGCAACGATCTTTACAAACATTGGGCCTTCAAGATCAGGGCAGTCCATGATGAGATCATCAGTTTCTTGCAAATTCTCCTAAATACTTACTTCTCCTGATGATCTTTAACCTATGACTAGATATTGAGTCACCAACTAGTGGAAACTCAACATCAAAACTCTTAAATGATTTTAATTGGATTAGTCAAGATTACACAGTAAGAAATTAGGGAGGGCATTGATTAAACAGAAAAGCTCCGATCAAGTAGAGTGTAAGTCAGTAAACAGCAGATCAATGGTACAAGGAGACGTCCCTGTTCTCAGTTGGTCTTTACTATCGCACCCCAAAACAACCCAGACAGATGACTTACCAGAGATAATCTGGGATACGAGAAACATGCTCCTGAAAAGCAGGAGCCTTGTGACCCTCCACATGCCAGCGAACTAACATGTTGATGGTTTTGGAAATCTAAAAAGACAAATAGAATCATAGATAATAGTGAAACAGAGACGTTCCGACTTTAGTTCCTCCTGCTCTTATTCACTTGACCTTATCCACGCTAACAGCATCAAATGACCATGTGGCCCTTGCCTACAGCAAAATCACTGTGCACTCACAATAGGCAGAACCGCAGAGTCTTTCAGATTTTCAGCATTCACAGTATTTTGCCTTTATTTGAGATAGATGAGAATACTGTTCCCATGGGAAAAGTGCTACTATTCATTCAATATTGAAGAAAGCACTGTTTGAGAACTTTTAAGTGTAATGATCCAAAGTGATGCAAGAGTTCACAGCTGTTTAAATTTGGGGGAAAAAATGGTCTGCAGTTTTCACTTAGAGGGAAAAAAAAAAGAGGCAACTGCTCTGGGATTGCATTGATTAACTGGACATCTGATGCGGCTTGAAAAAAGGCAGCCCTGTTTTTGCCATTTCAATAGGCTTCATTGTTTGTGAGCAGTACTGGTTTGTTTTGCCAGCTGAGGTCAATACAAATGCAGAGTATCAAAAGCTCCAGCATCACTTAACTCAACAGGGGTGAAGTTCACAGTTCGGAATTAACCGTTTTAAGAAGTTATTAAAGCATTATTTGTCTTTGGTGTGATTTTGTAATAGATGTTGCTTGTTTTAACAATAGATTAAGCACTTGAGGGGATTTAAAAAATTTGAATTACTTCTTTTGAATCAGTTTTTCCCCCACTGTATGATCCATGTTTGAATGTCAGCTATTAGGTTTTCGAATATTGATTTTTCAATTCCCATTTCAAAGACATGGCTCGAGATCTGCCCACGGTGGATACTGGGCGAGCGGCTAATGGAAGATACATGGGATAGAACATAGAACAGTACAGCACAGAACAGGCCCTTCGGCCCTCAATGTTGTGCCGAGCCATGATCACCCTACTCAAACCCACGTATCCACCCTATACCCGTAACCCAACAACCCCCCCCCCCCCCCCCTTAACCTTACTTTTATTAGGACACTACGGGCAATTTAGCATGGCCAATCCACCTAACCCGCACATCTTTGGACTGTGGGAGGAAACCGGAGCACCCGGAGGAAACCCACGCACACAGGGGGAGGACGTGCAGACTCCACACAGACAGTGACCCAGCCGGGAATCGAACCTGGGACCCTGGAGCTGTGAAGCATTTATGCTAACCACCATGCTACCCTGCTGCCCCGTATATATGAATATATGAGGGTGCATGGGTGTATGAGGGGGTGTAAAGGGGACATGTGGGTAGATGTGGTGGGGGGGGTTAAGGGTTTTAGAGCCTAACATTCATCACTACAACTGGACTGATGTCCCAGTATGCAGAGGAGGGTGCTCTAGCCCGTTAGCCGTACCATTGTCACCTCTGTTGTCACCTCACACCTGCCTCTGCATCCATCCCACATCTACCTCTCATTAGACACATAAATATGGCAGGCGTTGGTCTTTTTAAAAAGGGACTGGTCTATTGAGTCAGAAAGTTTCAGAACTCAATCTTTCTCCCTCATCCACATAAATCTGGCCCCTGATGTCTATTACTTTCATCCTTACTGTTAACGATTTCATTTTGTCCAAAGTCAAAAGAAAACCTCGATAATTCTCATTTTTCCTTCTGTTCACCTGAACTGTCAGCATTCTGTCACAGCTAGTATAATGGTTTATATCTCATTCCATTCAGTATTGTCTCTTTCACAACGGTGTGAAATTAATTAACAGATAAAAAACTGTGCAAGAAGAAACATTGAAAATACTTGGAGACCACACAAAAACTTAAAATTTCATCCAAACCGAAAAATAGTAAGATATTAATCTCAATCAAATATACAACCTCTTTGAAAATTAATGGCATCAATACTACACCTCGATAAAATCCTTTGAGATAAATACTTACCGGCCCAATACTAATGCACTTGGTGAATCGGTCGTCAGCTACGATGTGGTCATAGAGTTCTGTGACTGCCCGCTTCCTCAGGCTGGTGCTGTGGTGACCTTCGTACACATTCAGCAAAGCTGCAAAAGCACAAATTTAATGACTTATCACCTCGGGTGGAACACAATAAAAGTTAGTGGTACAGCAGAATGGCACATTTACATTTATATCAGCTGTGGAACCTACATTTACAAACAAGATATTCTTCACATCTGTATTTGGGGTGGAGGAGTGGGAGAGGGGGAACAAAAAAGAAACATTAGGAATGTTCTTCCATTAAATCAAAATTTCTCCCACTTTGACAGATTTCTATCTATCAATGGGCTGCTTTATATATTTTACCCTCAGTATCAACATAAAGCAGAGTGAAGTCCCCCTTTACTCTTGTTGTGTTCCAATCTACGCACCCCATCTGGACTAAATGTGAACCATATCTTGAGGAGAAACAACATTATTTAGTACAGAGCAGTTCTAACAACAGTGCAACTTCTAACCCCATCACCTGAAATCAAGCAACTAGATGTTTTAAGAAAGCATTTATTTTTTGTAAATTGAGCATACCCAATTTTTTCTTTCCCAATTAAGGGGCAATTTAACGTGGCCAATCCACCCACCCTGCACATCTTTGGGTTGTGGGGCGAGACACAGGCATGGGGAGAATGTGCAAACTCCACACGGACAGTGACCCAGGGCCGCGGTTGAACCCAGGTCCTCAGCAACGTGAGGCAGCAGTGCTAACAACTGCGGCACCGTGCCGTCCCCTAAAAAAGCATTTAAGGCTTCTTTGGAAACAATTGAACACATGATAGTTCAATGGGAGCAACAGTTTCAAAAGTGGAGGATTATTGTTATTGATGAGCATTCCATATTAGCTTGCTGATGTCCTCAAAAAATGGTAAAACACTGATAATGGGCCCATCCGGGGAGAGAACACCAGAGGTGATCATCTCCCTGGACGCAGAAAAGGCCTCTGACAGGGTCGAGTGAAAGTATCTCTGAAGCAGTAGAATGGTTTGGGTTAGGGCCAAGGTTCACCAACGCAAGCGTACGAACTAAAGCCACCAGCTCTGAATACTTCCAGCTGCACAGAGGCACAAGACAGGGATGCCTGCTGTCCTCGGTCCTATTCTCTCTGGCAATCAAGCCGTTGGTGTTCATCCTCAGAGCGACGAGAAGCTGGAAGGGAATCCAAAGAGGAGACAGAGAGCACAGAGTCTCAATCTATGTAGATGACCTGCTCCTCTACATCTCGGACCAGCAAAGCAGCATGGAAGGGATCATGAAGCTCCCGAGAGAGTTTGGAGTCTTCTCGGGCTACAAGCTCAACCTGAGCAAGAGAGAAGTCTTCCCCTTTGAACCCAAGAGGGGAAGGGGGCAGAGCTGGAGGGACTACCACTCAAACAACCCAAAGTGAATTCCACTCCCTGAGGATCCAGATTGCCCACAACTGGACATGGATCCACAAGTGGAGCCTGACTAATCTGGAGGAGGAAGTAAAAAAGGACCGACAGAGATGGTATACATTCCCGCTCTTCCAGGCGGGGATGGTACAGACAATCAAGATGAACGCACTGCCCAGGAACCTCTTCCTGTTCAGGGCCCTATGGATCGACATCCCCAAGGCTTTTTTCAACTTGATAGATAAGATGATTATGGCGTTTGTGTGGGGTGGGAGAAAGAATCAAAGGATCCCCAAAAAGTCATATGAAGAAGATGAAACATGGGGGGCCTGGACCTCCCAAACCTAGAGTACTACCACAGGGCAGCCACGGTACAAAAAGTGAGGGGATTGGTGAAAAAAAAACAGACACAGAATGGGTCAGGATGGAGGAGATCGCCTGTACGGGAACAACTCTCCGTGCCCTCGCCATGGCAATGCTCCCATCTCCGCCAACAAAACACTCAATAAGCCCAATAGTGGTAGCCACACTCAAACTTCAGTTTGACTGAAACGTCCACCATGGCCCCCATCTGCAGCCATCATAGGTTTCCACCAGCTATGCTCGACGCCACCTTTAGGAGGTGGAGACAGGAAGGGGGCAGTGACGGTTAGAGACTTTTACCCAGAGGACAGACTAGAGACCCTAGAGGAACAAACGGAGAGACTGGAGCTACCCTAAAGGAAACATCTAGGAGGTCAAAAACTCTCTCGTAAGGAGACGGTAGCTTACCCACGAATCCCAAGAAACGCAATGTTTGAGGAGTTACTGGACGCGGACAGTCTGGGAGGGGAAACTGCAGGTACCTGTATGGACGGCTCTTAGAAAGGACACACTCCCCACTGGATGAAACAAGGGAAAAATGGAAGGAAGAGTTAGGGATGGAAATAGGATGGGAACTATGGAGCAAAACACTTCGCAGGGCCAACTCCACCTGCTCCTGTGCAAGGTTAAGCCTCATGCAGCTGAAAGTGGTACACGGAGTGCACCTGACAAGAACCCGAATGAGCAGGTTCTTCCCGGAGGTGAAGGACAAATGTGAATAGTGCCAGGGAGGCCCGGCCAACTGTGCCCACATGTTCAGGGCATGCCCCAGACTCTTCAGGTTTTGGACAGCTTTCTTCGAGGCAATGTCCAAGGTTGTGGAGGTGAGGGTAGAGCCATGCCCAAGAGTGGCAGTCTTCAGAATATTGTACCAGCCAGAGGTATTCATGGGGAGGAGGGTCGACTCCCTTGCCTTTGCTTCTCTAATCACCTGCCGGAGAATCCTACTCGGCTGGCGATCAGCAGCACCACCCACAGCTGCAGATTGGCTGGCAGACCTATCGGAATTTCTCCACCTGGAGAAGATCAAGTTCCCTATTCAAGGGTCAGAGGATGGCTTCCACTAAGCGTAGATTGACACAGAGGGTAATGCCTTGTATGGTGTAACTGACGCATATACCTTTGTTGAATGTACAGTGTACAAAACGTTTAAAAACTTCAATAAAAAGTGGTAAAACACAAATAACTTTGACCTTTCTGTAACGGAGGAATCCTCCATACCATATGCAATAGTGAGAAGCCTGCTGTGTGGTGTATACAGGTCACAAACTGCCACATTGTTTCGTTGGGCAGGCCAGTCAATGGTACTGTAATCCTGAACATAGAGCTCCTGGAGAAAAACAAAGTTAGAATTAGGAAGGGGCAACACAAACTTTATTGGTGAGTGAGAAGTGAAACACTAATATGCAAAGCACAATCGTGGCACTTGCAGTTAAAAAACACCATAAGAAACTATCCCAGCAAGATTTCCTCATTAACAGGGCATTGATTCATCTCTAGTAGGTTGCATTCCAAAGTCAGATGCTTCTGTTTCTATCTCTCATCTACCACCTCCAGATTTCAGATAAATCTTACAGAAACTTGGTTTTACTTACAGCATAACCACAGCATCACTGTATTAACAGTAAGTTGTAATGGAAACGCAGTCTCGGGAGCCTAACCAAATTCTGGCACAAGAATCTCTCTTCCAAAGCATCACCCTCTGTGGGATTCTGGAATTAGGATGGGCTGTGGCATCAGGAATGCGTTCAGAAATAGCAGGGAACTTATAATAAAGACAATTACAATGTGTTTTATCAGGAGCATAATGACCAAAACCAGGTTTCTGACACACAAGGAAATCTATTGTCCAGTAAGAAGTGTACACTGACTTTAAGAAAGCAACAATTATCTAAGTTTGGAAAACTAGCATAGGTGGGAATAGCCAAGAAGACATAGGAACCCTCGGGTGTACACTGGAGTACAACCAGCTAACCAGCAAAAAACATTGGATAACTTTCCACTTCTTATCAATTTAGGACAACTCTCGATAATGCTCTCGATAATTTCAGTAAGGCATTTAATAAGGTTCCCATGGTTGGCTCATTCAGAAAGTCAGGGGGCATGGGATACAGGGAAATTTGGCTGTCTGGTACAGAATTGGCTGGCCGAAAGAAGTCAGCGAGTGGTAGTGGATGGAAAATATTCCTCCTGGAAATCGGTGACCACTGGTGTCCCGTAGATTTGTTCTGGGACTTCTGCTCTTTGTGGTTTTTACAAATGACTTGGATGAGGAAGTGGAAGGATGGGTTAGTAAATTTACCGATGACACGAAGGTTGGTGGAGTTGTAGATAGTGTCGAGGGCTGCTGCAGGTTGCAACAGGACATTGACAGGATGCTGAGCTGGGTTGAGAAGTGGCAGATGGAGTTCAACCTAGATAAATGTAAAGTGATTCATTTTGGACAAACTAATTTGAATGCTGAATACAGGGTTAAAGGCAGGATTCTTGGAAGTGTGGAGGAACTGAGGGATCTTGGGGTCCACGTACATAGATCCCTCAAAGTTGCTAACCAGGTTGGTAGGGTTGTTAAGAAGGCGTATGGTGTGTTGGCTTACATTAACGGGGGATTGAGTTTAAGAGCCGCGAGGTTTTGCTGCAGCTTTATAAAACCCTGGTTGGACCACACTTGGAATATTGTGTCCAGTTCTGGTTGCCTCATTATAGGAAGGATGTGGATGCTTTGGAGAGGGTGCAGCGGAGATTTACCAGGAAGCTGCCTGGACTGGAGGGCATGTCTTATGAAGAAAGGTTGATGGGGATAGGACTTTTCTCACTGGAGCGAAGAAAGAAGAGAGGTGGCATGATAGAGGTGTACAAGGTGATGAGAGGCATGGATAGAGTGGATAGCAGAGACTTTTCCCCAGGGTGGTGATAGCTGTCACGAGGGGACTTAATTTTAAGGTGATTGGAGGAAGGTATAGGGGAGATGTCAGGGTAGGTTCTTTACAGAGAGAGTGGTGGGTGTGTGGAATGCACTGCCCCAGCGGAGGTGGTGGAGTCAGAGTCATTCGGGACATTTAAGCGACTCTTCAACAGGCACATGGACAGCAGTAAATTGAAGGGGTGTAGGTTAGGTTGATCTTAGATTAGGATAAATGGTCGGCTCAACATCGTGGGCCGAAGGGCCTGTACTGCACTGTACTCTTCTATGTTCTAATGTACATGGACATAAACATGGACTTGATGGGGTTGAATGACCTACTTCGGTGTCATAATGACTCGGACAGTGGCTCTATAACACCAGAAAAGGAGAAAATATTAAGTGGGTTGACCAAGAATTTGGTAAAAGGATGCACTTTGGGGGAGCAGAGGAAAGAGATGGTGAGGCTTAGTGAGGACATTTCAGAGCATTAATTGTAGGGAATGCAGAATAGGAGAGGGTAAGAGGAAGGGAATTTTTGGGAAAGGGGTGGATATAGCATTGAAGGGCATTCCAGACGTAAAGAAGGGTGAAGAAATGGAAGGCCTTCAACACAAGGATGAGAATTTTAAATTGTCGGACCAGGAGCTAATGTAGGTTAATTAAGACAGAGGGTGATGCAGACATTCCTCTGCTGGGTAAGAAGAAAACATCATCCCCTCAGAGTGAAATCAACTAAAAAAAAGATTTGTATTTCTGCAGTACATTTCACAACTTGAGAGTGGTTGAGAAAGTGCTTGGCAGTCAATGAAGTATTTGTGAAATGTGGCCACCATTGTCATGCTACTATTTTCCTTGGGAAAGACAGGTTGGGGTGGAGGTAGTTAATAATAATAATAATCTTTACTAGTGCCACAAATAGGCTTACATTAACACTGCAATGAAGTTACTGTGAAAATTCGCTAGTTGCCACATTCCGGCGCCTGTTCAGGTACACAGAGGGAGAATTCAGAATGTCCAATTCACCGAGCAATACGTCTTTTGTGGGAGGAAACAGGAGCACCCGGAGGAAACCAACACAGACACGGGGAGAACGTGCAGACTCCACACAGACAGTGACCCAAGCAGGAATCAAACCTGGGACCCTGGCGCTGTGAAGCCACAGTGCTAACCACAGTGTTATAGTTAGGTGGATGAAAGGCATTTCTTTGGGATCAAAGTGGCTCTGAGATGGCGTATCTGATTGAGGAAGTTTGAAACCCAGTTGATCAAGTAATGCATAGGCTGAGCAAGTCAAGTCTTCAATACCCAGCCACTGTTGACTATCCAGTTCCCTAGGCCAGCTAGTGGAACCCAGAGTGATAAATCTGCCACTCAGGCCTGGGATTTTCCGCCACTCAATGTTAGATATCGCTGCAGGCCAAAATCTTAATGAGTTTGATGCCTTCAGATGGATGAACAAGGAGTTTGCAAGATCAGCTGCAAGGTCTTAGCTAGTTGATCACTAGCAGGACCACTGCACAGGATTGGCAGGTCCTTAATCCCAGCGCTGCTAACCTAGACCTAAATCTCTGCATACAGACACGTGTCTAGTACCGAGTAATAGTGCTCCAACACAAAGTGAGCAGCTCAGCATTCTGAATTGGAGACTTAAATATAATGGTGGGCACAATGTCTGTTAGGACTAACATGATTCACACGGTTCCATGAGAAAAGAGCTTTGTGCAATATTCAATCAGGTAAAATCTCCCTTAGTTTAGGAATATGTTCACCCGCCATTGGCAAGGCCACCATCTATGACAAAGAACAATGGAATAGAACTCCACAGATTCTATATTCTCATGTTTTGAACATAATAACTTAGTCCAATGCAGATTAGCAGCCTTACCAGACCCACCCATGTTGAATTTGAAAAGTCCAAGTCCTCCAACTGTGAAAATATAAACTCAGTTCAAAGATCAGGGATTCTAAGCAGTTGGTCCTTACCTGGCGCAGGCTGAGAATAAGCTCGTCTTCCTGTGCAGTGAGCCGCACAGCATAGCAGTAACTCATAGGGAGGTAGACCTGCCGACAGTGACACCACAAGGTGGAGGGGTGGGCTGGCACCCATCGAGGAAAGAGCCTAACATAAAATTACAATACACATAAGCTCAGTAACAGGTAAAGCATCTGCATGGAAAATTAATATTTTCTATTCCTCTATTTGGTATCTCAGCACATTTCACTCCTCAGTTAAGACAGCAGGCAAGGAGCAGAATGGTGCCATGGTTTACTTTACACATGGCCATTTCCTCTCTGCATCCCAGGGGAAGCATCCGATCTCTGATCTAAACCTCTCATTTACAGGTGGTCAAAATTGGAAACTTTCAAGTTGAAATTAAAATATATTTTGTTGTTTTCTCCGCAGTTTTCTTCATTGCTGCTGTATAGTTCCATGCACACTAGGTACTCTCTGGGATCTTGGTAAAGAACCCAAGTTTTTGCATGTGAAAGTAACACATCACTGACCAGCAATTCAACTGTCGATATCTTCACAACTGAGCTTGATCCTGTTCTCATACCCACCTTCCAATAACAATCAATAAATAACAATTGGGAATGGGATCCTGGCTGTGTTTTGCTTTTTCTCTTCTGACGCAGTCCCTTGGATTGATGGGTCCTGAGATGGCTGATAAATCCAATGCATAATCTGCAGATTCTACCACATGTGGGGCAAATGGTGCTTGGAGGGTCAAGTAGGAGTTGTTTGGAGGCGAGTGTGCTCTCTCTGACGTCTCAACTTCACCTCTGCGAGTTCATGACAAAGTCTCTTGACGGCTTTGGTGTATTCCTCAATGAACCATCTCCATTTTGGTTGGTCACAGGCCAGGATCTTCTATAAATTGGCAGGGATGTTTGACCTCTTCAGGCATGCGTCAAGAATGTCACTAAAGTCTTTGTTCTGGGAGTCTCCTGCAACAATTAAGTTCTTAGTACAGCCTCTCACCCCCAGCAAATTATCCCAGGCAAGGAAGTAACTTACAGAAATGGAGGGAAACTGTTCAATCTATACCAATCTACACCATCTTCAATAGGGGCTGGTTTAGCATACTGGGCTAAATCACTGGCTTTTAAAGCAGACGCAGGCAGGCCAGCAGCACGGTTCAATTCCCGTACCAGCCTCCCTGATCAGGCGCCGGAATGTGGCGACTAGGGGCTTTTCACAGTAACTTTATTTGAAGCCTACTTGTGACAATAAGCGATTTTCATTTCATTTAATTTAATTTCATTTCCAAAACCAAAAGCAAACTAACTCCAACTTCAGTCATTGAGCATACACTTGCTTATCAGCTCACTCAGAAACTGAGCTCCAGCTCGTTATTGACCCCTTCTCTGAAGCATGTGAGAAAATGGGCCTTTGGGAAACCCACATAGACATTTGGGGGGGGGGGGGGGGGGGGCGTTAATATGCAAACTCCACACAGTCACCCAAGGCTGGAATTGAACCAAGGTCCCTGGTGCTGAGGCAGCAGTGCTCACCACTGTGCCGCCATGCCACTTGGGCCGATATTTATTGGCGCGCAGATGAATGAGTGGTGATCTCATTGAAACATAAAAGATTGTGAGGGACTTAACAGGGTAAATGCTGAGAAGGTGTTTCTCCTCATAGGGAATCTAGAACTATGCAGTGTAGTTTGGAACCAACTGCACTCGGGTGTCTCCCAGACCATCGGAGGCCACTGGGTGGTCAGGGATAGTGCAGAGTGGCCCCCTGGAATGAAGACACCTCACCACTGCCACTGGAGTTTACACGTTCTCCCCGTGTCTGCGTGGGTCTCGCCCCCACAACCCAAAGATGTGCAGGGTAGGTGGATTGGCCACGCTTAATTGCCCCTTAAATTTATATAAAAAGAAATGCAATGCACTGATAAAGGAAATAGTCGTGGTTCCGATCCAATTTTTGTTTCATCTTAAATTCTTAAGCATTCTCCCGATTACAACAATTCATTTTCACTGCAAAACTTGCTCCAGAAACTCAAAGCATTATTGGTTATTTACAGGACTCACCACATCTCAGGAAACAAGGTGTTCATCCCTTCCCAGCTGTAGACATTAAGTATGGCCAACCAGAATTTACCCCAGGATGGAATTCCCACTGCGCCACCTGAAACCAGGGAAAAGACAATTGTGGCATGTGTTAAACATTTAGCGAATGATGAGAAAGCACTTCCTACCCTCAATATCGGATTATGTTAAAATACATACTGACAGGAACATGTAGCACCCTCTCATCCTCGAACAATAACAGCTGGTATATGTATACTGAAGGCAAATACAGTAGGATAGCAGAGATAGCTGCAAATGAGGGACTAAAGAACAGCTGAATCAGAGTGGCACAACTGTAAAGCCTCACTTTCTATATTAATGTAATAATAAAAAATATATATTGTTAAGACTTTCTTCCAGGCACAGAGACAAAGAAGGTGCTGTTAGCTTTCAGCTGAGGCAGCTGTCCACATTATCCGAGATTTAGGGAAAAGGCCTTCTAACTCCAACTGATATTCAGTAAAAGTGTTGTGGATACCGGATGAGAATAGAATCATGTCCTTCAATTGGATAGCTTGCTGTTCCAGCTCATGCAAATAATATAATGATGTCTTATACAAGGTTCTGCTGCGTGTGGCGAGTTGAAAGGGGAGTACAGACAGTCTTAATGAAAGGACCAAAGCATCTATGGACCTGGAACTAGAGGGGTTTTCAGAAATGAATGGGGCAAGCTGTGGAGTAATTTGAAAAGGAGTATAATTCCTTAAATTTCACTGCAAGTTAGCAAAGGCTGAGTGGCATCGTTTGGCAAGGGACAGTTATTGCAGATTAAGATATGTACGGTTAAGATTTGGGCAAGTTCCATTTTTTTGCGAGTGGTGGATTGAGGGGCCATTGAGGAATGATTGGAGAAATAGGATCTAAAGTGGATGAAAGCTTGAATGCGGATTCCAGCAGCAACAGGAAAAGCTTTGTGCAGAGGCAGCTGTCAACATAAAGCAGAAAGTAGTTTAAGATGTTAGCTGGGATGTGGATTTTGAAATTCAGCTCTGGGTCAAACATGATAGAGGTTTAGCCTGGGGACACTCAGCTCATTGGTGTGGCTGAACAGAGGGTTGGAGTCACTGGAAAAGCTGGGAATAATTGTTTTGTTCTTCTGATGCTCAGCTGAAAGAAATTTTAATTCACCCGTGACTCCATATCAGAAGGCTGTCTGACTGTACAGAATTGGCTAAGTGTATGAGGGAAGTGTTAGAAAGGTGACCCAGCTGTAGTCAATATATATGCTATAAACTAAGGCTGTAATCTCAGGATTACTCCCTGTGCCTTATGCCAGTGAGGCTAGAAATAAGAGGATACTGCAGCTAAATTCATGGCTAAACCGATGATGTAGCAGAGAGGGTTTCAGATTTCTGGACCATTGGGATCTCTTCCGGGGCAGGTGGAACCTGTACACGGACGGGTTGCATCTAAACTGGAGGGGCATCAATATCCTGGCTAGGTTTGCTAGTCACTTGGGAAGATTTAAACTAGTATGGCAGGAAGGTGGGAACCAGAGGGTTAGCTTAGGAGGTGTGATGGCTGAAGGGAAAATAGAGAACAAAAATAAGAGAACACCATTACCCTCAGGCAGAGCAAAAAAGTGTGAGAAGGGGGGTGGTCAATGCAGGTCTGAGGGTGCTGCACGCAGTATACTGAACAAGGTAAATGACCTTGTTGTGCACATCGAAATTGGCCGGTACAATGGTGTGGGCATCACAGAGACGTGGCTGCAAGGGGATCAGGGCTGGGATCTAAATATACAAGGACATGTGTCCTATCGAAAGGACAGGCAGATGGGCAAAGGGGGTGGGGTTGCATTGTTAGTAAGGAATGAAGTTAAATCGATAGCAAGGAGAGATATAGGATCAGAAGGCATAGAATCTCTGTGGGTAGAGTTGAGGAATCGCAAAGGTAAAAAGACCCTGATGGGAGTTATGTACAGGCCCACGAGTGGTAGTCAGGTTGAGGGACAGAAAATAAATTAGGAGACACAAAAGGCATTTTAAAAAGGCAATACTACAATATCATGGGGGACTTCAATATGCAGTTGGACTGGAAAAATCAGGTTGATAGTGGATCCAAAGAAAAGGAATTTGTGGAATGTCTAAGAGTTGGTATTTTTGGAGCAGCTTGTGACAGAGCCTACTAGGGAACAGGCAATTCTGGATTTGGTGATGTGGAATGAGGCAGACCTGAAGGGAACGTAAGGTGAAGGAACCCTTAAGGAGCAGTGATTACAATATGATAGAATTTACCCTGCAGTTTGAGTGGGAGAAGCTGGAATCAGATGTAACAGTATTACAATTAAATAAGGGTAACTACAAAGACACAAGGGAGGAGCTGGCCAAAGTTGATTGGAAATGGAGCCTAGCAGAGAAGACAGTGGAACAGCAATGGCAGGGGTTTTTGGGGATTATTCGGGAGGCACAACAGAAATTCATCCCAAGGAGGAGGAAATATACTAAGGGAAGGACAAGGCATCCATGGGTGATGAGGGATGTCAAGGACAGCATAAAAGCTAAAGAAAAAGCATACAAAGTGGCGAGGATTAGTGGCTGCCAGAGGATTGAGAAGCCTTTAAAACTGAGCCGAGGACAGCTAAAAAAGCAAGAAGGGGAGAGAAGACGAAATAGGAGTGCAAGCTGGTTAGTTATATAAAAGAAGATAGGAAGAGTATTTTTTCAATATATAAGGTAAGAAAGAGGCAAAAAATAGACATTGGACCACTGGAAAATGTGGCTGGAGAAGTAGTAATAGGAAACAAGGAAATGGCAGAGGTACTGAATAATTACTTTGCATCAGTCTTCATGGTGGAAGACACCAGTGGGATGCCAGAGCTCCAGGAGAATTAGGGGCGGAGGAGTGCAGTGGCCATCACTAAGGAGATGGTTCTGGGGAAACTGAAAGGTCTGAAGGTGGATAAATCAACCGGACTGGATGGACTACAGCCCAGGGTCCTAAAAGAGATAGCTGAGGAAATTGTGCAGGCATTGGTGGTGATCTTTCAGGAATCACTGGAGGCAGGAAGGGTCCCAGAGGACTGGAAAGGGGCTAATGTAACACCGCTGTTTAAGAAGGGAAGGGGGCAGAAGACGGGATATAAGCCAGTTAGCCTGACTCCGGTCATTGGTAAGTCCACTATTAAAGATGAGATCACGGAGTACTTGGAAGTGCTTGATAAAATAGGCCTGAGTCAGCACGGCTTTGTCAAAGGGAGGTCATGTCTGACAAATCTGTTAAGTTCTTTGAGGCGGTAACAAGGAAGTTAGACAAAGGAGAACCAGTGGACGTAATTTATTTAGATTTCCAGAAGGCCTTTGACAAGGTGCTGCATAGGAGACTGTTAAATAAGTTAAGAGCCCATGGTGTTAAGGGCACGATTCTGGCATGGATGAAGAATTGGCTGACTGGCAGAAGGCAGCGAGCGGGGATAAAGGGGTCTTTTTCAGGATTAGAACATAGAACATAGAACAGTACAGCACAGAACAGGCCCTTCGGCCCTCGATGTTGTGCCGAGCAATGATCACCCTACTTAAACCCACGTAACCCGTATACCCGTAACCCAACAATCCCCCCATTAACCTTTACATTACGGGCAATTTAGCATGGCCAATCCACCTAACCCGCACATCTTTTGGACTGTGGGAGGAAACCGGAGCACCCGGAGGAAACCCACGCACACACGGGGAGGACGTGCAGACTCCACACAGACAGTGACCCAGCCAGGAATCGAACCTGGGACCCTGGAGCTGTGAAGCATTGATGTTAACCACCATGCTACCGTGAGGCCCCGTGATGGCAGCCAATAACTAATTGTGTGCTTCAGGGGTTGGTGCTGGGACCACAACTTTTCACAATATGCATTAATGATCTGGAAGGAACTGAAGGCACTGTTGCTACGTTTGCAGATGATACAAAGATCTGTAGAGGGACAGGTAGTATTGAGGGAGCAAGGGGCTGCAGAAAGACTTGGACAGGCTAAGAGAGTGGGCAAAGTGGCAAATGGAATACAATGTGGAAAAGTGTGAGGTTATGCACTTTGGAAGAAGGAATGGAGGCACAGAATACTTTCTAAATGGGGAAATGCTTAGAAAATCAGAAGCACAAACGGACTTGGGAGTCCTTGTTCAAGATTCTCTTAAGGTTAACGTGCAGGTTCAGTCGGCAGTTAGGAAGGCAAATGTAATGTTAGCATTCATGTCGAGTGGGTCTGAATACAAGACCAGGGATGTACTTCTGAGGCTGTATAAGGCTCTGGTCAGACCCCATTTGGAGTATTGTGAGCAGTTTTGGGCCCCGTATCTAAGGAAGGTTGTGATGGCCTTGGAAAGGGTCCAGAGGAGGTTCACAAGAATGATCCCTGCAACGAAGAGCTTGTCATATGAGGAACGGTTGAGGACTCTGGGTCTTTACTTGTTGGAGTTCAGAAGGATGAGGGGGGATCTTATTGAAATTTACAGGATACTGCGAGGCCAGGATAGAATGGACATGGAGAGAATGTTTCCACCAGTAGGAAAAACTGGAACCAGAGGACACAATCTCAGACTAAAGGGACGATCCTTTAAAACAGAGATGAGGAGGGATTTCTTCAGCCAGAGGGTGGTGAATCTGTAGAACTCTTTGCCGCAGAGGATTGTGGAGGCCAAATCACTGAGTGTCTTTAAGACAGAGATAGATAGGTTCTTGATTAATAAGAGGATCAGAGGTTATGGGGAGAAGGCAAGAGTGGGGATGAGAAAAATATCAGCAATGATTGAATGATGGAGCAGACTCAATGGGTCAGGTGGCCTAATTGTGCTCCTATGCATTTTGGTTTTATAGGACAGCCTTGCATTTTCAGACTAGGTCACTGAAGAGCGGCATGCAGATAAGCAAAAGGAAGAGGCGGAGGATAATCCATGGGAAGCATGAGGGGTAGCTGTATTGGAACAGGTAGGATAAATAGTGCCATCGAAAAAAAGACTGGCAATGGAAGAGGATGGCATTGTTGATTATGTCAGATGCCACAGAATGTTTGACGGGACTAAGTAAAACAAATCACCAAAGTTTTAATCAGAGACATTGTAATTTGTATATTTTGACCAGGAGTCTCAGTGCTCTGAGCATCAGTTTTGGGGTCTATACAAAACCCCCACTAATGTTTTTTGCCCCTAGGGCAGTATGGCAGCACAGTGGTTAGCAGTTGCTTCACAGCTCCAGGGTCCCAGCTTCGATTCCCGGCTTGGGTCACTGTCTGTGCGGAGTCTGTACGTTCTCCCCGTGTCTGCGTGGGTTTCCCCCGGGTGCTCCGGTTTCCTCCCATAGTCCAAAGACGTGCAGGTTAGGTGGATTGGCCATGATAAATTGCCCTTAGTGACCAAAAAGGTTAAGTGGGGTTATTGAGTTATGGGGATAGGGTGGAGCACAAGCAGTGCGCTCTTCCCAAGGGCTGGTGCAGGCTTGATTGGCCGAATGGCCTCCTTCTGTAGTGTAAATTCTATGATTCTCAGCTTTACCCATACAGATTCCACATTGTCGGAGCTAATATTCTTCCTCACTATTTTGTTAATTTTCTCTTTAACCAGCAATGCAACCGCACCACCTTTTCCTTTTGTCTGTCCTTCCTAAATACTGGATACCCCAGGACATTCAGTTCCCATCTCTGGTCACCCTGCAGTCATGTCTCCATAATTCCAACTATACCATGCCCGTTTACATCTATTTGTGCGATTAATTCATCCACTTTGCTGCGAACGCTCCGCACGTTGAGGCACAAAGCCTTAAAGACTCATCTTTTTCACATCACCTGTCCCGTTCACACAATTTTACACTGCGGCCCTGTTTGTTTCTGCCACTTGATTTCTCTGTCTATCACTTTTCTTAATCCCCTTTCTGTATTTTGTTCTCGTCCTTGGTTCTCCTCCTCTGACTCCTTGCTTAGGTTCCCATCCCTGCCATTTGAGTTTAAACCGTCTCCAACCAGTCTAGCAAATACTCCCCCTAGGATGTCAGGGCTAGAAGGCTGGGAACAGACGAAGCCTGTGTGGAATAGAAGGAAAATAAGAAGGAACTTAAGCAAGGAGTCAGGAGGGCTAAAAGGGGTCACGAAAAATCATTGGCAAATAGGATTAAGGAAAATCCCAAGGCTTTTTACACGTACATAAAAAGCAAGAGGGTAGCCAGGGAAAGGGTTGGCCCACTGAAGGACAGGGGAGGGAATCTATGTGTGGAGCCAGAGGAAATGGACGAGGTACTAAATGAAGTTTGCATCAGTATTCACCAAAGAGAAGGAATTGGTGGACGTTGAGTCTGGAGAAGGGTGTGTAGATAGCCTGGGTCACATTGAGATTGAAAAAGGCGAAGTGTTGGGCGCCTTGAAAAATATTACGGTGGATAAGTCCCCAGGGTCTGATGGGATCTACCCCAGAATACTGAAGGCGGCAAGAGAGGAAATTGCGGAGGCCTTGACAGTAATCTTTGGATCCTCACTGTCTTCAGGTGATGTCCCGGAGGACTGGAGAATAGCAAATGCTGTTCCTTTGTTTAAGAAGGGTAGCAAGGATAATCCAGGGAACTACAGGCCGGTGAGCCTTACGTCAGTGGTAGGGAAATTACTGGAGAGAATTCTTCAAGACAGGATCTACTCTCATTTGGAAGCAAGTGGTCATATTAGAGAGACGCTGCACGGTTTTGTGAAGGGGAGGTCGTGTCTCATTAACTTGATAGAGTTTTTCGAGGAGGTCACAAAGATGTTTGATGCAGGTAGGGCAGTGGATGTTGTCTATATGGACTTCAGTAAGGCCTTTGACAAGGGCCCTCATGGCAAACTGGTACAAAAGGTGAAATCACACAGGATCAGGGGTGAGCTGACAAGATGGATACAGAACTGGCTAGATCATAGAAGGCAGAGAGTAGCAATGGAAGGGTGCTTTTCTGATTGGAGGGCTGTGACTAGTGGTGTTCCGCAGGGACCAGTGCTGGGACCTTTGCTGTTCGTAGTATACATAAATGATTTGGAGGAAAATGTAACTGGTCTGATTAGTAAGTTTGCGGACGACACAAAGGTTGGTGGAATTGCGGATAGCCATGAGGATTGTCAGAGTATACAGCAGGATTTAGTTCGTTTGGAGATTTGGGCGGCAAAATGGCAGATGAAATTTAATCCGGACAAACGTGAGGTAATGCATTTTGGAAGGTCTAATACAGGGAGGGAATATACAGTGAATGGTAGAACCCTCAAGGGTATTGACAGTCAGAGAGATCTTGGTGTACAGGTCCACAGGTCACTGAAAGGGGCAACACAGGTGGAGAAGGCAGTCAAGAAGGCATACGGCATGCTTGCCTTCATTGGCCGGGGCATTGAGTATAAGAATTGGCAAGTCATGTTGCAGCTGTATAGAACCTTAGTAAGGCCACACTTAGAGTATAGTGTTCAATTCTGGTCACCACACTACCCGGAGGATGTGGAGGCTTTAGAGAGGGTGCAGAAGATATTTACCAGGATGTTGCCTGGTAAGGAGGGCATTAGCTATGAGGAGAGGTTGAATAAACTTACTTTGTTCTCACCAGAACGAAGAAGGTTGAGGGGGCGACCTGGTAGAGGTCTACAAAATTATGAGGGGCATAGACAGAGTTACGTTTAAGGTGCGAGGGGGCAAGGTGTCGAGGAGATGGGTGAGGCAAGTTTTTTTTTTTTTTTTTAAAACACAGAGGGTAGTGGGTGCCTGGAACTCGCTGCCGGAGGAGGTGGTGGAAGCAGGGACCTTAGTGACGTTTAAGGGGCATACATGAATAGGATGGGAAGAGAGGGAACGGACCCCGGAAGTGTAGAAGATTTTAGTTTAGACGGACAGCATGGTCGGTGCAGGCTTGGAGGGCCAAAGAGCCGGTTCCTGTGCTGTACCTTTCTTTGTTCTTTGATATCAGTCCTGGTCCTGCCCAGATGTAACCCGCCCAGTTTGCACTGGTCCCACTTCCCAGTGCCGCTCCCATTGCCCAGGAATCTGAAACTCTTCCTCTCACAGCATCTCTTCAGCAATGTATTCATCTGATATATCCTGTTATTTCTACTCTGACTAGCACTGGTAGTAATTCTGAGATCACTACCTTTGAGGTCCTACTTTTTAATTTACTTCCCAACTCCATATATTCTGCTCTTAGGATCTCATCCCTTTCTTTTTAACCCATGTCATTTGTACAAATGTGTACCATGACCACTGTCCGTTCATCCTCCCCCTTCAGCCTTTAAGCCGTTCTGAAGCATCCTTGACCCTAGCACCAGGGAAGCAACATAACATCCTGGAGTCTCGTTTGCATCAACAGAAATGCCTATCCATTCCCTATAACTATTGCATTCCCATATTTTTTACTCTTTCCCTGTGCAGCAGAGCCAATCATGGTGCAACAAGTTTGTCTGTTGCTGTTTTCCCCTGCGGGGTCATTCCCCTCAACAGTATCCAAAACGGTATATCTGTTTTGCAGGGAATAGCCAGATGATTCCTGCATTGTCTGCCTAGTTCTCTTGCTCTGCCTGGGGATCACCCATTCCATTCCTGCCTGTTGACCCTTTAGACTGAGGTGTGGCCGCCTCTCCATACGTGCTATCCACAATACTCTCTGCCTCTCAGATGCTCCACACTGTCTGCAGCCGCCGCTCCAGCTCAGAGGGCTCCCAGGAGCTGTGGTTGGAAACTCTTCCTGCACACATGCTGGCCTCGGGCACTGGAAATTTTCTGGCTTCCCATATAGAGCAGGAAGAGCACACCATGGTTTTGAGCTCTCCTGCCATGACTTACCCCTTTAGATTAAATTAAATCTTTTGGAAGATACTTAATATCAAATCATATAAATTACACTGTGGTCCTCCTCCCCTGCTCTACACTGTTAGAGAATATAGCCCTTACAAATGATGAACCACAAAATAAGACCTTAAAAACTACAAGCTATACAAGTAGGAAATGCTTAACTGACATTGCTTCCACTTGTCCTGCATCACTTTTGACTATAAACTCGCACTGCACTCAGTCTCATTCGCTCTGTCGCTCCTTTATCCACACAGCTCCACTCTCAGTCTTGCTCTTTCTGTCATACTACTAGCTGCTGCTCCATACCCTGGCCATTTGTTCATTTATTACCTTAAAGTGATATCAGAACATCATAATTCCAGGGAAACAGGCCCTTCCCACTTCACATTCCTTGTGCCTGACCCCGTCCTCTATCCTCCCTTGGATCCCTCTGGTGCTCCCAACTCCAATCCACAGCCATCAAATCCCTTACCCATGTTGGGCCCGAGCCTCAACGCAAGCTGCCATCCTCCTGCTCTCCTGCCTTGTGTTGCAATGTTCAACAAGGAAGACCTCAGACAAAATGTAAAAAGCTGCCTGTCAACATGCCACTTTAAATGAACGTAAACTGAATGTCACAAGATTTTTGTGATTTTGTTAACTTTATAAGAAGGTCGGTGTGGTGAATGTAATATATGTTAATATATATGTTAATTCACGCTGTTGTTGTAAGCGCAGTAGCGCAGTCCTACCACTAGGGGGAGTAGCGCTGGGAGCACTTAGGAACTTGTACTGGGCTCCACCCTTGGTTCCGCCCACGACTCCTCCCCCTAGTGCAGCTGTATAAATACCCTTGTCCAGAGTCAGCCTGAGTTCACTACGAGTTCATCGACAGGTAACAGGCTGGCTCTGAAGTAAGTCGATTAAAGCCTAGATTTACATCGGAAACACGTGTCTGGTGAATTGATGGTTCCATCAGTAGGTAATCACAAACATTTTTAGATGAGTATTTATGGCATGCAAATGTATTCCAAGTAGTAACTCGCTTCAGAATGGTGCAAGGCCCTTTATCATTTTTTGTTCTGCCTCAAGCAGCTTTCAATATCTAGAAAATCAAAGGTCGTTAGATTCACACTCTCCTTTTGTTTATTCTTCCTGTTCTATCCAATCGGCCTCTTGTTGCAGATTTACCCACTTTATTATTTCAAATTAATAATAAAAGCCTCTTCCTGAATCGTCTACAGGCTTTGTTTTGGAAGCGTTACGGAGTACTGTTGCTTAGCATTTGTAATCATTTTACCTCAGGCAACTATAAATCTTGAGGAAAAAGTTCCTAATGCACTGGTTTAAATTATTTGGACACCTAACCTTTATCATGAAGGATATTTCTTGCTCGCACCAGGTTGGGGTCATCTGGCCCAACCCCAAGGATTCGGAGGGCTGTGTAATTCAGTGCTGTTCCAAAAACCGTTGACTTGTCCTCCACATGCCTAGCAATCAAATCAAACACATGGGTCATATTTGGCATTAAGATACAGCAAAGTGCCAGAAACAAAGCAAAGCACAGGTTTAATATTAACCCAAGAACAGCAGTGCTGACCTCAGCATTGGTGAAATCACAACAGTCGGTCATTCTACATCTTACTGAAGATGTGGGTTTCCTCCAGGTACTCTAGTTTCCACCCACAGTCCAAAGATATACGGGGTAGCATGATAAATTGCCCCCTAAGTGTCCAGAGATGTGCAGGTTAGATTATGGGGTTATGGGGATAGGGCGGGGTGAACGGTGGAGTGGACATGGATAGAGTCAGCTCCCTTGAAGGGTCAGTGCCGACTCATTGGGCTGAATGGCCTCCTTCTGCACTGTAGGGATTCTATGATTCCATGAATGACATTAGCGAGCCACTTGGGTTTCAATAACACTCCCAGCAGGTTTCATGCTCATTTTTATTTCGATGCCAAATCCAGAATGAGCAAGTTTGCCAAATTAAATTTGACAACATCTCCAGTTGGGATTTCAACCCACAACTTTGAGATTGGTACCATAACAGCAACATGACATCCATTCCACATGGTAGCCATCTCAGTCACCGTTTGGCAATGGCAGTATTGAAATCGAGAGAGAAATAACATCAGTCCAGGACTATTCTCCCCTTTCTTTGTAAGGGGAGGATAGTTGGCAGGGAGCAGAACTGGCGCGAATTTGAGGTGGTGGTATAGCTTCAGAACAGTAAATATAAATAACTTACCTCGGGGATTTGCGGCCACGTCGTCAGGGAGCGGAGTTGGCACCAACTCGGGAAGGCGGAGCTTTGGAAAAGTATGCATAAATAACTTACCTGTTGGGTATCGGGGACTGTGGGGAAAAAACTAAATCCTGAAAAATGACGTCTCAGTAAAGCTATGACCTGGTTGTTTGGTTGGGAATCTGTTCTAAATTTGAAAAACTAGAGTAATTAAGTAGAGGAGTAACTGGGAGATTAGTGCATTGAGCATTTAATATTTATTGGAGAAATCTAGCACAAGGGACCATATAATTAATTTTAACTTAACTTTAATACATATTTATTTTAATGTAATTGATCAATTAGTGTGAAATTTAATAACTATTTATTTTGAGGTACTTAATTAATTGATGCTAGCAGTCAGTCAGTAGGGTGCAGTGCTCTAACTAACTGTGAGATGTGGGAGGTCTGTGCTTCCAGCGTTCCAAAGGCAGCTCCTCACAGACCGTGTGGTTCGTTTGGAGCAGCAGTTGGATGCACTAAGAGAATGAAGATAGCAGAAAGCATCATAGGCAGGAGTCATAGAGGCGTGGTCACACCCAAGGTGCAGGCAGATAGATGGTTGACCACTAGAAAGGGGAGGGGGGGGGGGCAACAATAGCAGTGGCACCATCTGTTGCTCAGCAAGGAGGATCAAAGCGCAGTAGAGCAATAGACATAGGGGACACCATAGTTGGGGCACAGATAGGCGCTTCTGTGGTCGTGAAAAAGACTCCAGGATGGCATGTTGCCTCCCCGGTGCCAGGGTCCAGGATGTCACTGAACAGCTGCAGGTGGTCATGGTACGTGTTGGTACCAATGACATAGGTAGAAAGAGGGATAAGGTCTTACATCAAGAATTCATGGAGTTAGGCAATAGACTAAAGAGCAGGAACTCTTGGGTTGTAATCTCTGGATTACTCCCAGTGCTACGTGCTAGTGAGTACAGGAATAGGAGAGTAGCATAGATGACTGCGTTACTTAAGAATTGGCGCAGGAGGGAGGGTTTTAGATTCCTGAACCATTGGGACCATTTTCGGGGAAGTAGGGACCTGTACAAGGATGACGGTCTATATCTAAACCAGAGCGGGACTAACATCCTTGCTGGCGGGTTAGTTAGTGCTGTTGGGAAGGGGAGCAGGTGGATAGCAGAATAGGGACACAGTATAACAGAAAAGCAATCAGGTCATAGGGAATACAGGGAGAAAGACAAGGCTGGATGGCCTCTATTTAAATGCCAGGAGTATTTAAAAAAAGTAATCACTTATTGTCACAATTAGGCTTTAATGAAGTTACTGTGAAAAGCCCCTCGTTGCCACATTCCGGCGCTTGTTCGGAGAGGCCGGTACCGGAATTGAACCCGCGCTGCTGGCATTGTTCTGCATTACAAGCCAGCTGTTCAGCCCACTGTGCTAAACCAGCCCACTGTGCTGAACCAAAGGTAAAACGGATGAGTTAAGGCAATGATTGACACATGTGATTATGATAGAATAACTAGCACAGAGACATGGTTGAGTGGGGGACAGAATTGGCAGCTCAACATCCCAGGATATAGAATCTTCAGGCATGACAGAAGAGGGGGTAAAAAAGGAGGCATTGCATTATTAGTTAAGGAGGCAGTTACTGCAATAAGGAGAGATGATATCTTGGAGGGAGCCATCAAATGAAGCTTTGTGGGTGGAGCTTAGGAATAAAATAGGGACAGCTACGTTGCTAGGTGTTTATTATAGACCCTCAGATAGTCAACGGGAAATTGAGGAGCAAATATGTGCGCAATTCGCAGAGGTATGTAAAAATAAGAGGGTGATTAGGTGAATTCAACTTTCCCCAAATTAATTGGGATAGCTATCATGTTAAGGTCTTGGATGGAGTAGAGTTCTTAAAATGTATAGAGGTGACCCTTTTAGCTCAATATGTGCAGGATCCAACAAGGGATGGTGCAGTGCTGGACCTAATTCCGGGGAATGAAGCCAGACAGGTGGTTGATGTGTTGGTGGGGGAGCATTTTAGTGATAGAGACCACAAAATTTAAATTTATTATGGACAAAGAAATAGACAAGTTGCAAAAAAGTTTTTGGATTGGGCGAAGAGTATGCTTTAACAAAAAAAGGCAGGATCAGGCCAAGGTAAACTGGAAAGAGTTACTTATGGGGAAATCTACAGAAGAATAGCGGGGAGCATTCAAAGGTGAAATGGGGAGGGTACAGGTCCAATATGTTCCCTCTAGGGTAATAGGAAGGTGTAACAAACACAGAGAACCAATGATGACTAGAGACATTCAGGATACGATAAGGAAAA
This sequence comes from Scyliorhinus canicula, assembly GCF_902713615.1. Lineage (NCBI taxonomy): Eukaryota > Metazoa > Chordata > Chondrichthyes > Carcharhiniformes > Scyliorhinidae > Scyliorhinus > Scyliorhinus canicula. Next base: position 129,485,933 of record NC_052147.1, read on the forward strand.
GTATAAGGGGAACAAGACTACAGAGGCATTTGTGGCATACAGAAAGTGCAGGATAGAGCTTAAGAAATCAATAAGGAGAGCAAGAGGGGATATGAGAAAGCTCTGGTTGGTAAAAGTAGGGAAAATCCGAAGATATTTTATAAGTATAACAATGGAAAGAGGATAACCAGGGAATGAGTAGGACCAACAGGGAGGAGTGGGTGGAGTCAGAGGACATTGGTAGGGTGCTGACCGAATATTTCACATCTGTCTTCACCCAAGAGAATGAGAAGGTAGGTATGGAACTCGGAGAGAAAGATTGTGAAGTTCTTGAGAAAATTGTCATCTGGAGTGACAAAGTATTGAAGGTATTAACGGGATTAAAAGTGAACAAATATCCAGGTCCAGATGAATTATGTCCCAGGATGCTGTGGCACACGAGGGAGGAGATTGTCGGGGCTCTGACCATGGGGGAGGTGCCAGAGGACTGCTGATGTGGTCCCACTATTTAAGAAAGGCTGTAGAGATAAGCCAGGGAACCGCAGACCAGCGAGTCTCATGTCAGTGGTTGGGAAACTACTAGAGAAGATTCAGAAGGAGATAATCTATCTCCACTTGGAGAGGCAAAGTTTGATCAGGAATAGTCAGCATGGCTTTGTCAGAGGGAGGTCAGGCCTAACAAATTTGATTGAATTTTCTGAGCATGTAATCAAGTGTATAGATGAGGGTGGTGCTGTCAATGTAGTTTACATGGATTTCAGCAAAGCCTCTGACAAGGTCCCAGGTCTTATTAAGAAGGCAAAAGCACATGGGATACAGGGTGATTTGATGAGGTGGATTCATAATTGACTTAGCTGTAGAAGACAGAGGGTGATGATAGATGGCTGCTTTAGTGTCTGGAAGCCATTGATGTACCACAGGGATCCGTGGTCGGCCCCCTATTGTTTGTCATTTCTATAAATGACATAGATGACTATGTAGGGGTAGGATCAATAAATTTGTGGATGACACAAAGATTGGCTGAGTGGTTAACAGTGAGTTTGAGTGCCTTGGGTTACAGGAAGATACAGATGGCATGGTCAAATGGGCGGTAAGTGGCAGATGGAATTTAGCCTTGAAAAATGTGAGGCGATACACTATGGAAGGAGTAATTTGATAAGGAAGTATACTATGAAAGGTCTGACACTGGGAAGTTCCGAAGAACAGAAGGACCGTGGCATGTCTGTCCATAGATCTTTGAAGACAGAAGGGCAGGTTAATAGGGTGGTGAAAAAGGCATATCAATCAGGGCATAGATTACAAAAGCAGGGAGGTCATGATGGAGCTGAATAGAACATTGATGAGGCCACACCTGGAGTACTCTGTGCAATTCTGGTTGCCACATTATAGGAAGGATGTAATTGATAATCAACCTGTTTGGCAATGTTGTGACCACACTTTCCATGACCATCAAGTTCTGAAGTGGAATTTGAAAGTGGAACCTGTGGCTCTGAGGCAGGGACCCACTGTGCCACCTGACCTCTTTATAAAGAGTGTGGAGTTGAAAAGGAATGATCAGAATTGGATCTTGCAATGTGACTAAACCCCATTCTTCACACCAACATGGCATCTATCACCTTGTTACTCCCATTTCAGAGTGAATTGCTAGCATCTCTTTGCAGGAAATACTGATTTTGTGCAAGGACTGTAAATTCTGGTCCATTATATATTATTTGGATGGCACAGGAATTCAAATAATCAGTGAAGCACGGTTCAGTAAGTGAGCCCTTCACCTCTTTTCCCTAGGTTAGACCAGTCTGCAGCACAAGGTGGCACAGAAGGGGTGCAAACGCAAGATCAGGTCATTAACAAACTTGATCTCTACTCAATGTTGTAACTTGTAACAAATTTATTTGTACTTACAAACCCCAGCCTCCATCTGGAAGTTGCACTGATCGCAGATATCGAACCATTTCCTTCTTCTGAGCCTCGGTCAGCGATATCTTTGCGACATGACATGTAATCAGGAGCCCTAAAAAGGAGAAAGAACGGTTTTTGATTTGTGAAAATCATTATATTTAACGGTCCATTCCCAAAATTGAAACTATCCTTCTGGGGTTAACGTGGACTGCGCCACAATTATTCGAGTTCCTCATTTCCCAATCTCAGTCACGCCATCAGAAAACATGGAAGACATATCTCTGGACAAAATAGAAAGCGTCAAGAAAGTAGATGATGTTCCTCTTGCTTCTCTCTCCTTACTTTTCCTGATGAGATATGGGGTGTGATGCAGGGAGATACAAAAAGATCAAAATGAATCCCTCAAACCCCAAGCCTATACACCAACACTATACATTACACCTCAACAGTTCAGTTCCCTCTCCAGTTGTTGTGGTCTCATCTTCATTGGAAATATTGGGCTTCAAGGTGGATTTATTTGTTCCGCAAATTCCTTTCCCTGGCCTCAGAAACAAGTGCCCGATAGAAGTGTATCCAAGGTCCATTTCCATAATGTTGCTGACTAACCTGGTAGAAGGAAGAGTGGTCCACCATAGTCACCAGCCCAATGTCCATCCTCCGCCTGTAATTGTGCATAAAACCTCATTCCTTGTAGAACTGCCTCTTGTGGTGCACCAGCACTTGATAAATCCCTGGTAAATTTACTCTGAAACATCAAGACACGATACACATTGATTTATTTCAGCATTGCCCCACCCCAGAAATTTGCAGCTTAAATATACAATTTTGATTCATAACATCTGGAAAACAGGCTTGCAAATGAAAAAGATGAGGGGAACTCGTAATGCTGGGTCGTGATGTATAATTTTAATCTCTAGTTCTATATACAAAATTATATTTATAAATGACAATTTGAGATCTTTGCCATTTCTGAACTGTTCATGTCTGGTTGAGAATGGCATAAGTTGGTTGATTTCAGAGGGCACTCCTATGCTGGGTCACGTTTTACTTTTTCTTCAAGGTATCCAGTTTGTTTTAAATCCTCGATTATTACTGCTGCCGTTTCCTTTTTCTTTCATCAGTGAGAAAGATATTGCAAAAAATAAATAAATAAATAAATAAATGGACAGGTTATGAGGTTGAAGACTTTATGGTGAGATTTAACATTTGCACTCCCAAAGCGAAAGCAAGAATTTTTACTGATATGAACCAAGCTGCTAGGCTCAGTAATATCCCCAAAGGGTACTGATGGCAGCTAGCTTCCTTACCAACAGGTTCAGTAATTCCTTCCAGGTTTTGTCCTGCATATTGTTGTCGGCTCGATAGTGACATGCATTAATCCAGCTCTCTCTCACTCTTTGGGATTTGGGTATCGCTGGCAAGGCCAGCATTTGTTGTCTCTTAATTGTTCTTGAGCGAGTGGCTTGCTAGGCTTTCAGAGAACAGTTAAGAATCAACGATATTGCTGTAGATCTGGAGTCACATTTAGACCAGACCATCCGCAATGGACATTAGAGAACCAGATGGGCTTTCTATGACAATTGATGGAAGTTTCATGGAGGCTAGGTTTTCCATTTCAGATTTCTTTATTGAATTTAATTTCCACCAGCTGCTTTCTTGGATTTTAACCAGAGTCCGCAAAGCATTTTTCTTAATCTGAGTTACTAGTCCAGTGCTATTACCATAACACCACTATATTCCCTATTGGTTCTCGTGTGCTCTTTCCTCTCAGCATTGGCACGTTTCTGACCTCAAGTTCATTGATCTGAAATGGAGGGTCCTCACAGCAACTGTTCCTAATCTGCATCGTGTGTTAAGAATTGCATTTCTATTAATGTTACTCCAGTGACCCTGCGTGTTCAGATTCAGTATCCCTTCTCGGTTATATTCCAACTGGGTTTTCAACTCTGATTGGATGTATTCAGGTTTACTCACAGGACCTCCAGCCACACTTCCATGTTCCTGCCAATGTTTGCTTGGCACATGCATCATTGGACCGCACCCGCTTCCCACACCAATTGGAAAGATAATACTCTTATTTCAGCTGGTGACTTTTGGCTGGAGTCAAGCAGCCTTCCTTTCCTGTTGTTTTTTTGATAATTCAAAGTACTTTGAAAAAACAATGTTTTTAATGCTATCATTTGTCTCCCACAATGCTTACAGCAGTGCCCTGGGTGATTAATATTTAATTCCTGGAGACCACAGGGCAATCCACGAGGATTTGGTAACAATACTCCCAACATAGCTACAGGATAATGGTTTAAACAGTCACTGCCAATTAAATCATTCAAAACGTTGCAAATAAAATGCTGACTGTCAGCAAGGATAATGGCACCGTGGGGGAGTGCAGCCTACAGTATAGCCACAGCATCATGGGGCAAATGACAGGCCAAGGTGAGACACAGAAAAACACAACTCAAAAGGGTTCCATAATTACGGGAATAAAATGGTGTTTCTATACCCACTGTGTAATTGAAAATATGGAAAGATGTGTCATTTGAAACATGGACGTCTGGCAATATCTGGTCTGAGAGAAACATTAGAGAATACAGGGCAAGATCCCACGAAGGGTTAACATCAGCTGCAAAGAGCAGGATTATAAAATGCAGATTCCTTCTCCCAAGCAAACACACAGGGTTTTTGTATGAAGCTAAAAACAATGGCTCACACCTTAATTGAAAGTAACTATCTGGAAAAGCATGGATGAAGGTTTCAGTTGAATTAAGTGACGAATGTTTAAAACAGGCAGGTCTTTCAAGTAATAAACAAGTGGATTTTAGCATACAGCTAAAAACAATGTTTCACACCTTCATTGAAATTAACTCTTAGCAAGCAGCTGGAAAGGAAAGGATGAGGTTCAGTTGAATTTGGTGATATTTCTAGGTGTGAAATTCTGGTAACACCAAGTAAATTAAAGAAAATTAAAGTCTATGAGAAACATAATTTAAAGCCAAAATCAAAGTCAAAATTATGAGCTGAAGAAATAATTGGAAAATAAAACTATAGGAATGACAGGAATTAAAAGTAACACCTATTCAAACCAAAGCATTTTTGAAAATCACAAAGGAACTTTGAACATCACAAAGGACAATGTAATCAGATCTGAGGGCTGAGGCCATGCCCAAAATGAATACTTAGTTGTATTAGAATGTTTAGATCAAAGATACTTTTTACAATCAAAGTGAAATAAGTTACTTTACAATAAAGTCATAAAAACTTAATAACTGTTAGAAAGAGAATATAAACCCAAAGACCAGAGCAGAACCAGAACTGGGAGAGAAGGAACAAGAGAAGCAGAGTCAGCTTACAGCCAGCTCGGTCATGGGAAAGATAAGACATAGCAGCCGAGCTAAATCAGCTAATACATCTAAGGAAGACTAGAATTTAAATAGGAGTCAGAGTCAGCTCAGAGATAGCCAGCTGTCATAGCTCAGTACATGGGATCAAGACATAGCAACCGAGCTCACCAGTGAATACATCTAAAGAAGACCAGACTTTAAAGAAGATTAATTGTCAAGTTGGGCCTGAAGGTCCCTTCAACCAACCAGAAGGATCCAGAAGCAAGATCCTTTTACCTTTCTGTAAAGAAAGTGATTGCAGCTTTTAAGAAAAAATATTATAAAATAACTTAATTTAACCTGAAACAGTGGTTATTCCTAAGTCTACTTTACTTACTTAGCAATGCGGGACCCATGATCGGTGCTGCTAAGTGGCAAGTAGATGAAATCTTCGGTGAAGGTATGGGTTATACCGGGGGATAACTTGAAAATATAGTTTGTCCCGAATAGCACCCACCGAAGCCTACATCGGAGTCAGGGAGTGAGAATCCCTGTTCACCATTTAGAATGTCGGCCCTTTTTGGTATAGGGGGAATTCTAAGAATAGTGGTGAGTGTTCAACAACTGGTATGACCCCCATGTGTTGTGTTGCTCCCTGACGCAGTGCAAAGGATGATGGTGAAGGGGCAATTTTGAAGGGATGGAGAGAAATAGAGAAGTCGTGGGCTGTAGTCCACATCGGAACCATTACAAAATACTGAGAGGCCTAGATAGAGTGGACTTGGAGAAGATGTTTCCACTAGTAGAACCCGAGGACACAGCCTCAGACTAAATGTATGATCCTGTAAAACAGAGATGAGGAGACATTTCTTCATCCAGAGGGTGGTGAATCTGTGGAACTCATTGCTGCAGAAGGCTGTGGAGGCCAAATCAGAGTGTCTTTAAGCCAGAAATAGATAGGTTCTTGATTAATAACGGGACTGGGTTACGGGGAGAAGGCAGGAGAATGGGGATTTGAAACGTCAGCCGTGGTTGAATGGTGGAACAGGCTCAATGGGCTGAATGGCCTAATTCAGCTCCTAAATCTTATGGTCCAACCACTGACATGGATAGGAAAATGGTTGAGAATTTGTAGTCAGACTTTCAGGAGCTCGGGAGGAAATTAAAAAGTAGTGCCTCAATGATTGCGATCTCTGAATTAATCCAATTGCTACATGTAACTAAGTATGAGATGCAGAGGATAAAACAGATGAGCATGAGGCTGGTGTAATTGTTCAGGAGGGAAGGGTTTCGGATTCCTGAGGCATTGGGATCAGTTCCAGGATCTGTTAAAGGTGGATACCTGAGCAGTATTGCGACCAATATCACATGGAAAGGTTAGCGAGTACTGTGGGGGAAAATTCTAACAAATTTGGCAGGGGTGTGGACACGTGAATGAACATTAGAGAGGAGAAAAAGAGTGAACAGATAACAACTCGAGTGCTCTTTGCCTCGCCTAAAGAATAGTTCAGGAATAGAAGAGTTCAGACAACAGGGAAAATGCAGGCAGTTTAATTAAGGTAGATTTTAAAGTACATGTGCATAAAAATGCACGTGTTGTAGTAAATCAGCTTGTTCAGCTGCATGTGCAAGTCGCCACATAAGAGACCAGGCTCAAATAAGTAAAGGGTGAGGAACTGAATATTCCTGTCCACAGGATATTCAGCAATGATCGGGGCAGATAAATGAAATGGCAGGCAACTTTGATCAAATTAACTATTAAAGCAGTGGAGATGGATGATGTAGTCAAGGAATTAGAGTTATTTGAGTTTGATTAAAAGAATTGAGGAGCTATCACACTAGAGAGCATACTATAGGCCATTAAATAATGGGAAAGAGATAGAGGAGCAAATTTGCAGACAAACTCAAATAAAATTCAAGAACGATTAAGTAGTGATAATGGCACTGCATAGGGTCAACTCCACCTCCACGTGCGCAAGGCTCAGCCTGACGCAACTAAAAGTGGTACATAGAGCCCACTTAACAAGAACCCGTATGAGTAGGTTCTTCCCGGAGGTGGAAGACAGATGTGAACGGTGCCAAAGAGGCCCGGCCAACCACGCCCACATGTTCTGGTCTTGCCCCAGACTCGTGGAGTACTGGACAGCCTTCTTCGAGGTTATGTCCAAAGTGGTGGGAGTGAGGGTGGAGCCATGCCCGATAGTGGCGGTCTTCGGGGTTTCAGAACAGCCAGATCTATTCCTGGGGAGGAGGGCGGACGCCCTTGCCTTTGCCTCCCTGATCGCCCCCGCCGTAGAATCCTGTTTGGCTGGCGGTCAGCAGCACCGCCCAGAGCTGCAGACTGGCTGTCCGACCTCTCGGAATCTCTCCAAATGGAGAAAATCAAATTTGCCATCCGAGGGGCGGACGACGGCTTCCACAGAACGTGGGAGCCATTCATGCAACTGTTCCGGGACCTATTTGTGGCCAATGTACAAGAGGAAGAATAGTCGGGGGAAGGTAGCGGGAGGGGGGGGGGCTACAGGTTCGTTACGGGATTTGGATGGCTAGCTAAGGCCCAAAACCAAACTAAATAAACATGTTGGGGGGGGGGGGGGGGGGGGGGGGGGGGGGGGGTGCAGTTACTACTACGAAGATGCTTACCTGTAAATATGTATGTTAATTTTTGCGTGTTTGTTTTTTTTTTCTCTCCTAACAATTTGTAATTTGTTCAATATAAAATATGAAAACTGAATAAAAACATTTATAAAAAAAAAAGTAGTGATAATGAAGGACCATGTCTCCAAATATAAACAGCATAGCAGCAATCAAAAGGGCAAAGAACACGAGGAATTCCTGAAATGGATGCAAACGCATAGCAGTATAAGGAGTTAATTCTAACGAACTTTGTGATATGCTAATGAGACATTGTATACATCATCACTGGAAGTGATGCAATGTCACATGATCTTGCTCTCTGTTGTAGACCTCCCAGTTAGACCTTTTTTAATAAAGTTATTGTTTTCCTTACCCAGCAGATTCTCAATATTCTGTGTTGGCACAACAAGGCCATGAATATTGTAAAGAACTTTCCTGTTCAGTGTTTCTAGATCAACCAGGAAGGAAAGAGCCTTCTAAGCTGGACCTCATTCTCGGGAATGAGTGGCACAAGTGGAGGATATTACAGTGGAAAAGCGTTTGGGGAAAAGTGATATTAGCAAATTCCACAGATTGACCACTCGCTGGGCGAAGAAATTTCTCACCTCAGTCCTAAAAGGTTTACCCTTTATCCTCAAACAAAAACCCCTAGTTCTACACTCCCCCGCCATTGGGAATCTACCCTGTCTAATCCTGTTCGAATTTTGTAAGTTTCTAAGAGATCCTCTCTCACTCTTCTAAACTCCAATGAATATAATCCTAACCGATTTAGTCTCTTATATGACAGTCCCACCATCCCAGGAATCAACCTGGTAAACCTTCGCTGCACACCCTCCACAGCAACCACATCCTCCTCAGATAAGGACACCAAAACTGCACACGCTACTCCAGGTGTGGCCTCTCCAATGCCCTATATAATTGCAGTAAAACATCCCCATTCCTGTACTCAAATCCTCTCGCTATGAAGGCCAACATACCATTTGCCTTCTTTACTGCCTGCTGGTACTGGTGTGCTCACTTTCAGCGACTGATGTACAAGGACACCAAGGTATCGCTGAGTATCCACCCTCTCAATTTACACTCATTCAAATGATAATCCGCTTTCCTATTTTAGCTACCGAAATGGATAACCTCACATTTATCCAATTATACTGCATCAATCAAGCCTGTGCCCACTCACTCAGCCTGTCCAAATCCCGCTGAAGCATCTTTGCATCCTCCTCACAGATCACCCTCCCACCCAACTAAAGTTACTGTGAAAATCCCCTAGTTAGTTACCACACTCCGGTGCCTGTTTGGGTACACAGAGGGAGAATTCAGAATGTCCAATTCACCTAGCAAGCGTGTCTTTTGGCATTTGTAGAAGGAAACCGGAGCGCCCGGAGGAAACCCACGGATACACGGGGACAAAGTGCAGACTCCACACAGACAGTAACGCAAGTGGGAATCGAATCCGGAACTCTGGCGTTGTGAAGCAACAGTGCTAACCACTGTGCTACCGTGCCAACCTTTGGTATCTCTCGAAGGATTTGAGGTGTCTGCTGTACATTGTCCATGTTTCTGATGCATACAGGAGGGTGGGGACCACGTCTGCTCTGTAGACCACGAACCTGGTGCTGTTCCTCAGGCATCCGAAGACTGCACTGGTGCATTGGATGTTGGATTTTGTCGTCAATGTCTGCTCACACTGAGGAGGAGGCTGAAGTATGGGAAATGTTGTTTAAGAGCTCACTGTGGATATTGATGATCAGGGGGCAGCTGTGTGCAGCAGGAGCAGGTTTCCGGAGGCTCATTCTCTCATATGCCTCAGTGAATGCATCGAGGATGGTTTGTAGCTTGGCCTCTGAATGTGCGCACACACAGGCGTCGTCCAGGTTGAGGTGGTCTTGGTTCTGGCTTGGAGGTGACGGAGGTTGAACAGTTTCCCACTTGTCCAGTAGGTTAGCTCCATTCAAGTGGGGGTTTCAGAGTGATGGGGTGGAGTGAAGATGGGGATAAGCGTTGGTGTGATGATGCTGTTTCCATACATATTAGGTCTGTGGTGGTTCCATTGGTGAGGATCACGGTTTGCATGTCACAAAATTTAGAATATTAGTAAACGGTTGTTTGTCAAACTGGTCCAGTTTATACATTGGTGTTCACCAGGAGTCAGTATTAGGGCCACTGACTCTTTTCGTACTTATTAATAACTTGGACAGGGCATAACTTCAAAATTTGAAGATGACAAAATCAGAAATGTAGTAAACAATGAGGAGGATGGAAAAGACTTCAGGAGGCCATAAACATAGCCATGAAATGGTAGATGAATTTCATCACAGAAATGTGAACTCATACATGTAGGACACATGAACAATATGAACCAAATGGTACAATTTTAAAGGGAGTGCAGGAATAAAGAAACTTGAAAGCTCATGTTCACAAATCTTTGAACGTGGCAGGGAAAACCAAAACAAAGAATACTCAGGTACAGTCGACCAGGCTAGATGGGATTGAGGTTCACAAGGAGGTGTTAGCAATTTTGGAAAGTGTAAAAATAGATAAGTCCCCTGGACCAGATGGGATTTATCCTAGGATTCTCTGGGAAGCCAGGGAGGAGATTGCAGAGCCTTTGTCCTTGATCTTTATGTCGTCCTTGATCTTTATGTCGTCTTTGTCGACAGGAATAGTGCCGGAAGATTGGAGGATAGCAAATGTTGTCCCCTTGTTCAAGAAGGGGAGTAGAGACAACCCTGGTAATTATAGACCTGTGAGCCTTACTTCGGTTGTGGGTAAAATGTTGGAAAAGGTTATAAGAGATAGGGTGTATAATCATCTTGAAAATAACAAGTTGATTAGCGATAGTCAACACGGTTTTGTGAAGGGTAGGTCATGCCTCACAAACCTTATTGAATGTTTTGAGAAGGTGACCAAACAGGTGGATGAGGGTAAAGCAGTTGATGTGGTGTATATGGATTTCAGTAAGGCATTTGATAAGGTTCCCCACGGCAGGCTATTGCAGAAAATATGGAAGTATGCGACTGAAGGTGATTTAGCGGTTTGGATCAGTAATTGGCTAGCTGAAAGAAGACAGAGGGTGGTGGTTGATGGCAAATGTTCATCCTGGAGTTCAGTTACTAGTGGTGTACCGCAAGGATCTGTTTTGGGGCCACTGCTGTTTGTCATTTTTATAAATGACCTGGAAGAGGGTGTAGAAGGATGGGTTAGTAAATTTGCAGATGACACGAAGGTCGGTGGAGTTGTGGATAGTGCTGAAGGATGTTATAGGTTACAGAGGGACATAGATAAGCTGCAGAGCTGGGCTGAGAGGTGGCAGATGGAGTTTAATGCGGAAAAGTGTGAGGTGGTTCACTTTGGAAGGAGTAACAGGAATGCAGAGTACTGGGCTAATGGCAAGATTCTTGGTAGTGTAGATGAACAGAGGGATCTCGGCATCCAGGTACATAAATCCCTGAAAGTTGTCACCCAGGTTAATAGGGCTTTTAAGAAGGCATATGGTGTGCTAGCCTTTATCAGTAGGGGGATTGAGTTTCGGAGCCACAAGGTCATGCTGCAGCTGTACATAACTCTGGTGTGGCCGCTCCTGGAGAACTGCGTGCAGTTCTGGTCACCACATTATAGGAAGGATGTGGAAGCTTTGGAAAGGGTTCAGAGGAGATTTACTAGGATGTTGCCTGGTATGGAGGGAAGGTCTTACGAGGAAAGGCTCAGGGACTTGAAGTTGTTTTCGTTAGAGAGAAGAAGGCTGAGAGGTGACTTAATAGAGACATATAAGATAGTCAGAGGGTTAGATAGGGTGGACAGTGAGAGTCTTTTTCCTCGGATGGGGATGACCCAACACGAGGGGACACAGCTTTAAATTGAGGGGTGGTAGATATAGGACAGATGTCAGAGGCAGTTTCTTTACTCAGAGAGTAGTAGGGGTGTGGAACGCCCTGCCTGCAACAGTAGTAGACTCGCCAAATTTAAAGGCATTTAAGTGGTCACTGGATAGACATATGGATGAAAATGGAATAGTGTAGGTCAGATAGGCTTCAGATGGTTTCACAGGTTAGTGCAACATCGAGGGCCGAAGGGCCCGTACTGCGCTGTAATGTTCTATGTTCTAAAACCCACCTTTGGCATAAATTTCATCAATAGCGTTGCAGAGTACTAAAGCAAGGAAATTATGCTAAACCTTTAGAAAATGTAGGTTATACCATAGGTGGTGTATTGTATCCAATTCTGGACACTGTACTTTAGGAGGATGTCAAGGCCTTGGAGAGCAGAGGAGATTTTCTGGAAGGTTATCAGGGATGAAGGAAGTGGTTATGTGGAGAAACTAGGGAAGTTGCTTTTAAAGCAGAGAAAGCAAAGATATTTGATAGAGGTGTTCAAAAATCATGGATGATTTTAAGAAACGGAAATATGGAGAAACTCTCCAGTGCCAGAAGGGTCAGTAACCAGAGGATACAGCTTGACAGAAGATTATTGACAAAAGGATCAGAGGAGACAAAACTTTTTATATGTTGAGTTGTGGTCTGGCTAAATACTTGATGGTGGCCGATTTACAGAGATGTGATGATTGGGATTAACTGGGTAGCACAGGCACAATAGACCAAATGGCCTCCTCCTGGTCGGTATCATTCTGTAATTCTATGAATACAGATGATGAAAGAGACTCCAATGAGTTTTTGTTTTCAATGTCACTCCAGACTTTGCTTTTTCAGTAAGATTACATTTAATTCCTTACACTACAGATACGTACAGTGTTGAGACCCAATGAATGTAGCTCCAGCATTGTTTGAGGCCTGTCTTCTGCATCTCTGTAATCGATATATCTCCAGGTCTGTCTACCCTCAACATTAGACAGCCTCCAGTGGGTCAGGTCTGTTGCTGGCTCGGTTTTATATGGGCCACCCCTTCTGCGCAGACATCTGTGAACAGGAGAAATGCACATCATGTGGAGCTGACCCAATCCCAGTGTTGATCCTGCCAGGGCCAAGAGGTCACTGACTGCCACATGCACTCTTAAGGATTTGCCCCCGGTCCTCGATGCCTGCTGCACTCAGCTGGAAACAGACTCACCTGCAAATTCCTTCCTGAAGATGTTCCATTCCTCCTAAAACAATCAGAGGACTTCGACACTAAAGTTTTCTGACCTTTTCCAAAGGCGCTGAGGAGGGCTGGGGAGGTGGAACAACGGACCTGCCGCAAACGGGTGGGGTGGAGCGACGGGCCGGGCAAAGGGGGGGGGGGGGGGCGACCGGATGGGCAAAGGGGGGGGGGGGGGAGAGAGGGCGACCGGGTGGGCGGGGTGGGCGACCGGGTGGGCGGGGTGGGCGACCGGGTGGGCAAAGGGGGGGGCCGGGTGGGCAAAGGGGGGTGGAATGACCGGGTGGGCAAAGGGGGGGACGGGACAGGGTGGGAAAAGGGGAGAGGGACCAGGTGGGCAAGGGGGGGGGGGACCGGGTGGGCAAAGGGGGGGGGGGGGGGGAGGAGAGGGACCGGGTGGGCAAGGGGGGGGGGGGAGAGGAGAGGGGACGGGGGGGCAAAGGGGGGGGGGGGGGGGGGGGAGGGAGGAGGAGAGGACGGGTGGGCAAGGGGGGGGGGGGGGGGGGGGGTGGGGGGGGGGGGGGGGGGGGGGGAGGGGGGGGGGGGGTAGGAGAGGGACCGGGTGGGCAAAGGGGGGGGGGACCGGGTGGGCAAAGGTGGGGGGGGGGGGGGGGGAGAGAGGGACGGGTGGGCAAGGGGGGGGGGGGGTGGGGAGGGGAGGGAAGGGGGGTGGGGGAACGGGTGGGCAAAGGGGGGGGGGGGGGGGGGGGGGGAGAGGGGAGAGGAGAGAGAGGAGGGACCGGTGGGCAAGGTGGGGGGGTGACGGGTGGGCAAAGGGGGGGGGGGGGGGGAAGGGCGACGGGTGGGCAAAGGGGGGGGGGGGGGGGGGGGGGGGGGGGGGGGGCGAGGGCGAGGGGGGCAAAGTGGGGGGGACGGGAGGGCGACCGGGTGGGCAAAGGGGGGGGGGGGGGCGGGAGGGGCGACTGACTGGGCAGGGGGGGGGGGGGAGGGCCTGACTGACTGGGCAAAGGGGGGGCGGGAGGGCGACCGGGTGGGCAAGGGGGGGGGGGGGACCGGGTGGGCAAGGGGGGGGGGGGGGGGGGGACCGGGTGGGCAAAGGGGGGGGGGGGGGGGGGACCGGGTGGGCAAAGGGGGGGGGGGGGGGACCGGGGGGGCAAAGGGGGGGGGGGGGGAGAACCGGGTGGGCAAAGGGGGGGGGACCGGGTGGGCAAAGGGGGGGGGGGGGGGGAGACCGGTGTGGCAAAGGGGGGGGGGAGACCGGGTGGGCAAAGGGGGGGGAAGGACCGGGTGGGCAAAGGGGGGGGACCGGGTGGGCAAAGGGGGGGGGGGGGGGGGAGAGAGACCAGGTGGGCAAAGGGGGGGGGGGGGGGGAGAGGGCCTGGGTGGGCAAAGGGGGGTACCGGGTGGGCAAAGGGGGAGAGAGACAGGTGGGCAAAGGGGGGGGGGGAGAAGAGGGCCTGGGTGGGCAAAGGGGGGTACCGGGTGGGCAAAGGGGGGGAGAGACCGGGTGGGCAAAGGGGGGGGGGGGAGGGGAGCCACCGGGTGGGCAATGGGGGGAGCCACCGGGTGGGCAATGGGGGGAGCCACCGGGTTGGCAATGGGGGGAGCGACGGGGAAGGCCTGAAGGGGCGGATGGGGGCATGATGGGGAATCATAGAATTTACAGCGCAGAAGGAGGGCTTCGGGTCATCGAGTCTGCACCGGCTCTTGGAAAGAGCACGCCAGAGCCTCCATCCTATCGCCGTAACCCCACCTACTTTTTGTTTGACACCAAGGGCAATTTAGCATGGCCAATCTACCTAACAGCACGTCTTTGTACTGTGGGAGGAAAGCAGAGCACCCGGAGGAAACCCACACAGACACGAGGATAACGTGCAGACTCCGCACACAGTGGCCCAAGATGGGAAACGAACCTGGGACCCTGGAGCTGTGCAGCAACAGTGCTAACCACTGTGCTACCCTGCTGCCCACAGAAGGGACGGAGGGGGATGATGGGGGGGGGGGGGAGGAGATGAGGGGAGGGGGGGAGATGATGGGGAGGGGGGAGATGATGGGGAGGGGGGGGAGATGATGGGGATGGGGGGGGGGAGATGATGGGGAGGGGGGGAGATGATGGGGAGGGGGGGAGATGATGGGGGGGGGGGGGAGAGGAGGGGGGGGGGGGGGAGATGATGGGGAGGGGGGGGGAAGATGATGGGGAGGGGGGGAGATGCTGGGGAGGGGGGGAGATGCTGGGGAGGGGGGAGATGCTGGGGAGGGGGGGAGATGCTGGGGAGGGGGGAGATGCTGGGGAGGGGGGAGATGCTGGGGAGGGGGGAGATGATGGGGAGGGGGGAGATGATGGGGAGGGGGGGGAGGAGGGGGGGGGGAGGATGATGGGGAGGGGGGGGAGATGATGGGGAGGGGGGGAGATGATGGGGAAAGGGGGGGAGATGAGGGGAAACGGGGGGAGCTGATGGGGAAAGGGGGGGAGATGATGGGGAGGGGGGGAGAGCTGAGGGGAGGGGGGAGCTGATGGGTAGGGAGGGGAGGACGGGGGAGATGATGGGGAGGGGGGGAGATGATGGGGAGGGGGGGGAGATGATGGGAGGGGGGAGAGATGGGGAGGTTGGGGAGAGATGAGGGGGTTGGGGAGAGATGTATGGGGAGGGGGGAGAGATGATGGGGAGGGGGGGGGAGATGATGGGGAGGGGGGGGAGATGATGGGGAGGGGGGAGATGATGGGGGAGGGGGGGAGATGATGGGGGGAGGTGGGGGAGATGCTGGGGGGAGGGGGGGAGTGATGGGGGGAGGGGGGAGATGATGGGGGGAGGGGGGGGAGATGATGGGGAGGGGGGGGGGAGATGATGGGAGGGGGGGGGGAGATGATGGGGAGGGGGGGAGCTGATGGGGGAGGGGGGGAGATGATGGGGAGGGGGGGAGATGCTGGGGGAGGATGTGGGGAGGGGGGGGGGGAGATGATGGGGAGGGGAGATGATGGGAGGAGGGGGGAGAAGGGGAGATGATGGGAGGGGGGGAGATGATGGGGAGGGGGGGGAGATGATGGGGAGGGGGGGGGAGATGATGGGGAGGGGGTGATATGAGGGGGGAGATGATGGGGGGGGGGGAGGGGAGATGATGGGGAGGGGGGAGATGATGGGGGGGGGGGAGATGATGGGGAGGGGGGGAGATGATGGGGAGGGGGGAGATGATGGGGAGGGGGGGGAGATGGGGAGGGGGGGGGGGGAGATGATGCGGAGGGGGGGGAGATGATGCGGAGGGGGGGGAGAGGGCGGAGGGGGGGATGATGCGGGGGGGGGGCGATGATGGAGGGGGGGAGATGATGGGGAGGGGGGGGAGATGATGCGGAGGGGGGGAGTGATGCGGAGGGGGGGAGATGATGGGGAGGGGGGGAGGATGCTGGGGAGGGGGGGAGATGATGGGGAGGGGGGGAGATGATGGGGAGGGGGGAGATGGGGGTGGGGGGAGATGAGTGGGTGGGGGGGAGATGATGGGGAGGGGGGAGATGATGGGGAGGGGGGAGATGAGGGGGGGGGGGAGTGATGGGGAGGGGGAGATGATGGTGGGGGGAGATGATGGGGAGGGGGGGAGATGGGGAGGGGGGGGAGATGATGGGGAGGGGGGGAGATGATGGGGGGAGGGGGGGAGATGATGGGGGGGGGGGGGGGGGGGAGATGATGGGGAGGGGGGGGAGATGAGGGGAGGGGGGGGAGATGATGGGGAGGGGGGGGGGGGGATGATGGGGAGGGGGGGGGGAGTGATGGAGGAGGGGGGGGGGAGATGATGGGGAGGGGGGGGAGATGATGGGGAGGGGGGGAGATGATGGGGAGGGGGGGCGATGATGGGGAGGGGGGGAGATGATGGGGGGGGGGAGATGATGGGGGGGGGGGGAGATGATGGGGAGGGGGGGGAGATGATGGGGAGGGGGGGGAGATGATGGGGGGGGGATGATGGGGGGGGAGATGATGGGGAGGGGGGGGAGATGATGGGGAGGGGGGGGAGATGATGGGGAGGGGGGGGGAGATGGATGGGGAGGGGGGAGATGATGGGGAGGGGGGAGATGATGGGGAGGGGGGGAGATGATGGGGAGGGGGGGGAGATGATGGGGAGGGGGGGCGATGATGGGGAGGGGGGGAGATGATGGGGAGGGGGGGAGATGATGGGGAGGGGGGGAGATGATGGGAGGGGGGGAGATGATGGGGAGGGGGGGAGATGATGGGGAGGGGGGGAGATGATGGGGAGGGGGGGGAGATGATGGGGAGGGGGGGGAGATGATGGGGAGGGGGGGGAGATGATGGGGAGGGGGGGGGGATGATGGGGAGGGGGGGGGAGATGATGGGGAGGGGGGGGGAGATGATGGGGAGGGGGGGGGAGATGAGGGGGAGGGGGGGAGGTGATGGGGAGGGGGGGGAGATGATGGGGAGTGGGGGGAGATGATGGGGCGGGGGGGAGATGATGGGGAGGGGGGGAGATGATGGGGAGGGGGGGAGATGATGGGGAGGGGGGGGAGATGATGGGGAGGGGGGGGAGATGCTGGGGAGGGGGGGAGATGATGGGAGGGGGGGGGAGATGAGGGGAGGGGGGAGGGGGGGGAGATGATGGGGAGGGGGGGAGATGATGGGGAGGGGGGGAGATGATGGGAGGGGGGGAGATGATGCGGAGGGGGGGGAGATGATGCGGAGGGGGGGGGAGATGATGCGGAGGGGGGAGGGAGATGATGGGGGAGGGGGGGAAGATGATGGGGTGGGGGGGAGCTGATGGGGTGGGGGGAGATGATGGGGTGGGGGGGAGATGATGGGGTGGGGGGAGATGATGGGGAGGGGGAGATGATGGGGAGGGGGGAGATGATGGGGGGAGGGGGGAGATGAGGGGGAGGGGGGAGATGATGGGGGAGGGGGGGAGATGATGGGGAGGGGGGGGAGATGATGGGAGGGGGGGGAGATGATGGGGAGGGGGGGGAGATGATGGGGAGGGGGGGGAGATGATGGGGAGGGGGGGAGATGATGGGGAGGGGGGGGGGAGATGAGGGGAGGGGGGGGGAGATGATGGGGAGGGGGGGGGGATGATGGGGGCGGGGGGGGAGATGATGGGGAGGGGGGGGGATGATGGGGAGGGGGGGAGATGATGGGGAGGGGGGGGAGATGATGGGGAGGGGGGGAGATGATGGGGAGGGGGGGAGATGATGGGGAGGGGGGGGAGATGATGGGGCGGGGGGGAGATGATGGGGGGGGGGGGAGATGATGGGAGGGGGGGAGGGGGGGGGGGAGATGATGGGGAGGGGGGGGAGATGCTGGGGAGGGGGGGGAGATGATGGGGAGGGGGGGAGATGATGGGGAGGGGGGGAGATGATGGGATGGGGGGAGATGATGGGGGGGGGGAGATGATGGGGAGGGGGGGGAGATGATGCGGGAGGGGGGGGGAGATGATGCGGAGGGGGGGGAGATGATGGGGAGGGGGGGGAGATGATGGGGAGGGGGGGAGATGATGGGGAGGTGGGGGAGATGATGGGGAGGGGGGGGGAGATGATGGGGAGGGGGGGAGCGATTGCTGGGAGGGGGGGAGATGATGGGGCGGGGGGGAGATGATGGGGAGGGGGGGAGATGATGGGGAGCTGATGGGGGGGGAGATGATGGGGAGGGGGAGATGATGGGGAGGGGGGGGAGATGATGGGAGGGGGGGAGATGATGGGGGGGGGAGATGATGGGGGGGGGGAGATGATGGGGGGGGGGAGATGATGGGGGGGGAGATGATGGGGAGGGGGGGGAGATGATGGGGAGGGGGGGGAGATGCTGGGGAGGGGGGGAGATGCTGGGGAGGGGGGGGAGATGCTGGGGAGGGGGGGGAGATGATGGGGAGGGGGGGAGATGATGGGGGGGGAGATGATGGGGAGGGGGGGAGATGATGGGGAGGGGGGGGAGATGATGGGGAGGGGGGGAGATGATGGGGAGGGGGGAGATGATGGGGAGGGGGGGAGATGATGGGGAGGGGGGGAGATGATGGGGGGGGGGGGGAGATGATGGGGAGGGGGGGGAGATGATGGGGAGGGGGGGAGATGATGGGGGGGGGGGGGAGATGATGGGGAGGGGGGGGAGATGAGGGGGAGGGGGGAGATGATGGGGAGGGGGGGAGATGAAGGGGAGGGGGGGAGATGGTGGGGAGGGGGGAGATGATGGGAGGGGGGGAGCTGATGGGGAGGGGGGGAGAATGATGGGGAGGGGGGGAGATGATGGGGTGGGGGGGAGAGTATGGGGAGGTGGGGGAGAGTATGGGGAGGCGGGGGAGAGTATGGGGAGGGGGGGGAGAGTATGGGGAGGTGGGGGAGAGTATGGGGAGGTGGGGAGAGTATGGGGAGGTGGGGGAGAGTATGGGGAGGGTGGGGGGAGAGTATGGGGAGGGGGGGGAGAGGATGGGGAGGGGGGGGAGAGGATGGGGAGGGGGGGGAGAGGATGGGGAGGGGGGGAGATGATGGGGAGGGGGGGAGAGTGATGGGGAGGGGGGGAGATGATGGGGAGGGGGGAGATGATGGGGAGGGGGGAGATGATGGGGAGGGGGGGATGATGGGGAGGGGGGGATGATGGGGGGGGGATGATGGGGGGGGGGAGATGATGGGGGGGGGGAGATGATGGGGGGGGGAGATGATGGGGCGGGGGGAGATGATGGGGAGGGGGGGCGAGATGATGGGGAGGGGGGGAGATGATGGGGAGGGGGGGAGATGATGGGGGGGGGGGGGGAGATGATGGGGAGGGGGGGAGATGATGGGGAGGGGGGGGAGATGATGGGGAGGGGGGGGAGATGATGGTGGGGAGATGAGGGGCGGGGGGGGAGATGATGGGGAGGGGGGGGGAGATGATGGGGAGGGGGGGGGGAGATGATGGGGAGGGGGGGGAGATGATGGGGAGGGGGGGAGATGATGGGGAGGGGGGGGGGATGATGGGGAGGGGGGGAGATGATGGGGAGGGGGGGAGATGATGGGGAGGGGGGGGAGCTGATGGGGAGGGGGGAGATGATGGGGAGGGGGGAGATGATGGGGAGGGGGGGGAGATGATGGGGAGGGGGGGAGATGATGGGGAGGGGGCTGAGATGATTGGGAGGGGGGAGATGATGGGGGGAGATGATGGGGAGGGGGGAGATGATGGGGAGGGGGGGGAGATGATGGGGAGGGGGGGAGAGATGGGAGGGGGTGGTGATGCTGGGGAGGGGGGAGATGATGGGAGGGGGGGAGATGCTGGGGAGGGGGGAGATGCTGGGGAGGGGGGAGATGCTGGGGAGGGGGGAGATGCTGGGGAGGGGGGAGATGCTGGGGAGGGGGGAGATGCTGGGGGGGGGGGAGATGCTGGGGAGGGGGGGAGATGATGGGGAGGGGGGGAGATGATGGGGAGGGGGGGATGATGGGGAGGTGGGGGAGATGATGGGGAGGGGGGAGATGATGGGGAGGGGGGGAGATGATGGGGAGGGGGGGAGATGATGGGGAGGGGGGGGAGATGATGGGGAGGGGGGGGAGATGATGGGGAGGGGGGGGGAGATGATGGGGGGGGAGATGATGGGGGGGGGAGATGATGGGGGGGGGAGATGATGGGGGGGGGGGAGATGATGGGGGGGGGGAGATGATGGGGGGGGAGATGATGGGGGGGGGAGATGATGGGGGGGGAGATGATGGGGGGGGAGATGATGGGGGGGGAGATGATGGGGGGGGGAGATGATGGGGGGGGGGAGATGATGGGGGGGGGGGAGAGATGATGGGGGGGGGGAGATGATGGGGAGGGGGGGGAGATGATGGGGAGGGGGGGGAGAGGATGGGGAGGGGGGGGAGATGATGGGGAGGGGGGGGAGATGATGGGAGGGGGGGAGATGATGGGGAGGGGGGGGAGATGATGGGGAGGGGGGAGGGGGGGGGAGATGATGGGAGGGGGGGAGGGGGGGGAGATGATGGGGAGGGGGGGAGGATGATGGGGAGGGGGGGGAGATGATGGGGAGGGGGGGGAGATGATGGGGAGGGGGGGGAGATGATGGGGAGGGGGGGGAGATGATGCGGAGGGGGGGGAGATGATGGGGAGGGGGGGGAGATGATGGGGAGGGGGGGAGATGATGGGGAGGTGGGGGGAGATGATGGGGAGGTGGGGAGATGCATGGGAGGGGGGGGGAGATGATGGGAAGGGGGGGGAGATGATGGGGAGGGGGGGAGATGATGGGGAGGGGGGGGAGATGATGGGGAGGGGGGGAGATGATGGGGAGATGATGGGGGGGGAGATGATGGGGAGGGGGGGAGATGATGGGGGGGGGAGCTGATGGGGGGGGGGGAGGATGATGGGGGGGGAGATGATGGGGAGGGGGGGGGGAGATGATGGGGAGGGGGCGGAGATGATGGGGAGGGGGGGAGCTGATGGGGAGGGGGGGAGATGATGGGGAGGGGGGGAGATGATGGGGAGGGGGGGAGATGCTGGGGAGGGGGGGGAGATGATGGGGAGGGGGGGGAGATGATGGGGAGGGGGGGAGATGATGGGGGGGGGAGATGATGGGGAGGGGGGGAGATGATGGGGAGGGGGGGGAGATGATGGGGAGGGGGGGAGATGATGGGAGGGGGGGAGATGATGGATGGGGATGATGGGGAGGGGGGAGATGATGGGGAGGGGGGGGAGATGATGGGGAGGGGGGGGAGATGATGGGGAGGGGGGGGAGAGGAGGGGGAGGGGGGGGAGCTGAAGGGGAGGGGGGGAGCTGATGGGGAGGGGGGGAGATGAATGGGAGGGGGGAGATGCTGGGGAGGGGGGAGATGCTGGGGAGGGGGGAGATGATGGGGAGGGGGGAGATGATGGGAGGGGGGGAGATGATGGGGAGGGGGGGAGATGATGGGGAGGGGGGGAAGATGATGGGGAGGGGGGAGGAGATGATGGGGAGGTGGGGGAGAGTATGGGGAGGGGGGGGAGAGTATGGAGCGGGGGGGGAGAGTATGGGGAGGTGGGGGAGAGTATGGGGAGGTGGGGGAGAGTATGGGGAGGTGGGGGAGAGTATGGGGAGGTGGGGGAGAGTATGGGGAGGGGGGGGGGGAGATGATGGGGGAGGGGGGGAGAGGATGGGGAGGGGGGGAGAGGATGGGGATGATGGGAGGGGGGAGATGATGGGGAGGGGGGGAGATGATGGGGAGGGGGGGAGATGATGGGGAGGGGGGGAGATGATGGGGAGGGGGGGAGATGATGGGGAGGGGGGGAGATGATGGGGAGGGGGGGAGATGATGGGGAGGGGGGGATGATGGGGGGGGGGGAGATGATGGGGGGGGGGGAGATGATGGGGGGGGGGGAGATGATGGGAGGGGGGGAGATGATGGGGAGGGGGGGAGATGATGGGGAGGGGGGGGAGATGATGGGGAGGGGGGGGAGATGATGGGGAGGGGGGGGGAGATGAGGGGGAGGGGGGGAGATGATGGGGGGGGGGGGAGATGTATGGGAGGGGGGGAGATGATGGGGAGGGGGGGAGATGATGGGGAGGGGGGGGAGATGATGGGGAGGGGGGGAGAGTATGGGGAGGGGGGGAGAGAGTATGGGGAGTGGGGGGAGAGTATGGGAGGGTGGGGGAGAGTATGGGGAGGTGGGGGAGAGTATGGGGAGGTGGGGGAGAGTATGGGGAGGGGGGGGAGAGTATGGGGAAGGGGGGGAGAGGATGGGGAGGGGGGGAGAGGATGGGGAGGGGGGGAGATGATGGGGAGGGGGGGAGATGATGGGGAGGGGGGGAGATGATGGGGAGGGGGGGGATGATGGGGGGGGGGGGAGATGATGGGGGGGGGGGGGAGATGATGGGGGGGGGGGAGATGATGGGGGGGGGGAGATGATGGGGAGGGGGGGAGATGATGGGGAGGGGGGGGAGATGATGGGGAGGGGGGGGGAGATGATGGGGAGGGGGGGGAGATGATGGGGGGGGGGGGGAGATGATGGGAGGGGGGGGAGATGATGGGGAGGGGGGGGAGATGATGGGGAGGGGGGGAGATGATGGGGAGGGGGGAGAGATGGGGAGGGGGGGGAGATGATGGGGAGGGGGGGAGATGATGGGGAGGGGGGAGATGATGGGAGGGGGGGAGATGATGGGGAGGGGGGGGAGATGATGGGGGGGGGGAGATGATGGGAGGGGGGGAGATGATGGGGAGGGGGGGAGATGATGGGGAGGGGGGGGAGATGATGGGAGGGGGGGAGATGATGGGGAGGGGGGGAGATGATGGGGAGGGGGGGAGATGATGGGGAGGGGGGGAGATGATGGGGAGGGGGGGAGATGATGGGGAGGGGGGGAGATGATGGGAGGGGGGAGATGATGGGGAGGGGGGGAGATGATGGGAGGGGGGAGATGATGGGGAGGGGGGAGATGATGGGGAGGGGGGGAGATGATGGGGAGGGGGGGAGATGATGGGGAGGGGGGGAGATGATGGGGAGGGGGGGAGATGATGGGGAGGGGGGAGATGATGGGGAGGGGGGGAGATGATGGGGAGGGGGGAGATGATGGGGAGGGGGGGAGATGATGGGGAGGGGGGGAGATGATGGGGAGGGGGGGAGATGATGGGGAGGGGGGGAGATGATGGGGAGGGGGGGAGATGATGGGGAGGGGGGGAGATGATGGGGAGGGGGGGGAGATGATGGGGAGGGGGGGAGATGATGGGGAGGGGGGAGATGATGGGGAGGGGGGAGATGATGGGGAGGGGGGGAGATGATGGGGAGGGGGGGAGATGATGGGGAGGGGGGGAGATGATGGGGAGGGGGGAGATGATGGGGAGGGGGGAGATGATGGGGAGGGGGGAGATGATGGGGAGGGGGGGAGATGATGGGGAGGGGGGGGAGATGATGGGGAGGGGGGGAGATGATGGGGAGGGGGGGGAGATGATGGGGAGGGGGGGGAGATGATGGGGAGGGGGGGGAGATGATGGGGGGGGAGATGATGGGGGGGGGGAGATGATGGGGGGGGGGAGATGATGGGGGGGGAGATGATGGGGGGGGGAGATGATGGGGGGGGGGAGATGATGGGGGGGGGAGATGATGGGGGGGAGATGATGGGGGGGAGATGATGGGGGGGGAGATGATGGGGGGGGAGATGATGGGGGGGGAGATGATGGGGGGGGGAGATGATGGGGGGGGGGGAGATGATGGGGGGGGGAGATGATGGGGGGGGGGGAGATGATGGGGGGGGAGATGATGGGGGGGGGAGATGATGGGGGGGGAGATGATGGGGGGGGGGGAGATGATGGGGGGGGGGGAGATGATGGGGGGGGGAGATGATGGGGGGGGTGGAGATGATGGGGAGGGGGAGATGGGGGATGCGCAGAGGGTGAGTGAGGTGCAGGGAAGCTGCTGTCGGCTGGGATACTGGGTCAGGTGACAAACAGGATCGGAATCTAGTCACTCATCCCTCGATCGAGTACCCGCATCCGACATGTTCAGGGTACCAGGTGACGCCGGCACTGCGGCAGGCAGGCGTGTAGCAGCCGCTGTTGCCCATTTCCCCGTGAATGAGCCCCGGCCTCACCTCCCCCGGACACCCTCCTCCCGGACCCCCATCCCGGACTCACCCCCGCTCTCCGGCCATCATTTCCAGCTGTCTCCGGGCTGCCGCGCGCGGGTAGCTGCTGATGATGAGCTGAGGACCGGGGACCAACCAGATTGCCGCCCGTCAGGTCGCGTGCTGCAGTCAGCCAATGGGTGGAGCCGGCTGACCACCAATAGGAGGAGGGGGCGGAGCCTCTGCCCCAGCTACAGCCAATTGCAGTCTGTGTCCTGGCCGGGGCGAACCAATGAGTTCTGTCTGGACGCGCAGGCACGCCGGCTGGACCGCTCCTGTCGCCATGGCGGCGATGGGGACCACAAAGCCCCGCGCCAGAGACAGGGCTGTATCCAGAATGCGGCCGGCACAGCCAGCAGGCGGCCTGTGGCACTGCCCTTTCACACCCCGGCGCAGAAGAGACTAGTCAGCAGCCCCTGGCCTTGGGGAAGCAAAGTTAATGGGCCGGGAGTCTTCAGCAATTGAAGACCAATATCCAGCCACAGTTTTGTGCAATCCTGGGGATAAATCATCAGGACAGCAATCTTTGCCATTTTCTTTGAATATTTGTCTTTAACAGATGCAAATACTGAAGAGGGGATAAAAGGCTGTTTGGTGACAATCAAGCAGCATCCAATTGGGTGCGAAGTCTTTCTGCTTTCCAATTGGCATAGAACATTACAGTGCAGTACAGGCCCTTCGGCCCTCGATGTTGCGCCGCCCTGTGAAACCCCTCAAGTCCCTCTGCACCATTCCCTTATCGATAGAACAATGGAAAGGCAATGTGTCGCGACGATGAATCTGGTGGCCAGTGGAGTGGGCAGCTTGTAGTGGCATGTCCTGTGATGAAACCTCCGGGAATACATATGATGCTGCAACAGTAGGGGAAGCACTCCCTCCATATGCAGAGATGGAAGTTACAGTATTGCACTGCTACATGCTCCACCCTAAAAGTATGCCTGAAAATCAGACCAGCGTAACAAAACCATGACAGAGTAACATAGGGACATAGGATTAAAGAGCAACAGTAGGCAATTCAGCCCTTCGGGCCTGCTCCACCATTCAATAGGATCATGGCTGATCTCTTCTTGGTCTCACATCCACCTCCATGCCTGTTCCATGTATCCCTTTCACCCGTTTTTAAAAATGGACCTATATCCATCTCCTTCCTGAAACCATTTAATGACTGACTCCACTGCAATATGGGGCAGCGAGTTCCACACATTAACCACCTTCTGCGAGTTGTTCCTCATCAGTTTTAAATCTACCGTCTCTCAACCTATATCTATGACTTCTCATCCTAGATTGCCCCACAAGGAGGAACATTTGCTCTCCGTAACCTTTATCAATCCCTCTTGGCATTTTACATACCTCGATCAGACCCCCTCTCAGCTTTCTAAACTTCAGCGAGTACAAGCCCAAACTGTTTACTCTCTTCTCATACGTCAACCCTTTCATCCCCGGAATCAATCTGGTGAACCTCCTCTGAACTGCCTCCAATGCCACCACATGCTTCCTCAAATAAGGAGACCAAAATGGACACAATACTCCAGATGTGGTCTCACCAACATCCTAAGCTATGGTATCACTTCTCTTCTTTTATACTCGACCTTTTTCAATAAACACTAACATTCCATTTGCCTTTTTAATTATATGCTATACCTGCATATCAACTTTCTGCGATTCATGAACAAAGACACCCAGATCCCTCTGCCCAGATGCATTTTGAATCTGCTTTCCATTTGGATAATTTGCCTTTCTAATTTTTCAGCCAAAATGGATCTCACGTTTATCCAGATTAAACTCCATTTGCCAAATTTGCCCATTCCCCTAGCCTATCTACATCTGTCCATAAACTTTATCCCCTCTTCACTGCCCGCCTTCCCACTTACTTTAGTATCATCCACAAATTTTGCTATAAGACCATAAGACATAGGAGTGGAAGTAAGGCCATTCGGCCCATCGAGTCCACTCCACCATTCAATCATGGTTGATTTCAACTCCATTTACCCGCTCTCTCCCCATAGCCCTTAATTCCTCGAGAAATCAAGAATTTATCAATTTCTGTCTTAAAGACACTCAATGTCCCGGCCTCCACCACCCTCTGTGGCAATGAATTCCACAGACCTACCACTCTCTGGCTGAAGACATTTCTCCTCATCTCTGTTCTAAAGTGACTCCCTTTTATTCTAAGGCTGTGCCCCCGCGTCCTAGTCTCCCCTGCTAATGGAAACAACTTCCCTACGTCCATCCTATCCAAGCCATTCATTATCTTGTAAGTTTCTAAAGTTGTAAGTTGCTATGTTACACTTGTAAGTTGCTATGTTACACTATCCCTGCTTTCAGATCATTTATATAAATTGTAAACAGTTGAGGTCCGAGGACTGACCCATGCAGCACCGGCTAGTTACAGTTCGCCAGCCACAGGACCCATTCATCCCAACCTCTACTTTGTCAGTCAGCCAATCATTAATCCAACCTAGTACTCCACCTCCAATGCCCTGTGTGTCAGAAGGGAAAACATCAATGAGAAAGTAGCATCAGTACCTCCTGCAACCATAACTGACCCACAGGTGCTAAATCCAGATGCCTTCCAATTAATGTCAGCTATAACATAGAAAGAAATAACACCTGTGCTCAAACTACCTTGTCAAAGTTTCTTGTTCAGTTAATGGAGTACAATTTATTACCATCTTGGCTGAGCTGATTAAGCTGCAGAGGAACTTGGTTCACATAGGCTTGACACACCATAACTCGGTGCCCGGAACTTTTCAAACTTGTGCCCTCTCCCACGCTGAACAAGAAGTCGCTATACAGGATGGCTTTGGCAGTTATTTGTGGTCTTCAAAACTTTAAAAGCAACTTTATCAAAGTCTTCGAGACCACATCTGGAATATTGTGCAACTGTTTGATTCTCACATTAAAGGGAACACTTTGGCTCCAGACAGATTGACAGAGAAGGACAAGTAAAGAGTGGAAATAGTTTTGGGAGAGAAATAAATGAAGTGTACTGGTGAAACGAGAACACAAGGACTTCTGGGAGCAGCCATGGAGCGAGTGATCACACATTTGTCAGCTCCCGTTCAAGGCGTTTTTTTTGGTCCTTTTCCCCAGTTGCCAGACAGATGTTTTGAAGGATAATGGTGCAGGGGTGGTAGAAGAAACCCATACTTCACCAGTGAATGGATTTGTGGACCAGAAGTGGGTTTAGAAGAAAGAAGCTGCAGGAGTGAGAAACTCTTCTAGCGACACAGGAGAAGAAGGCAGAGAACAAGGGGTCGGTACTACCAGCCCAATGGTCGACAGAGTAGTTGGTGGACTTTCTGAATGAAAAGTTCAGTCAGCAGAAGAGGCAGGCTCTGGAGGACCTGGCAAAGATGGTAACCTGCTGAGAGTAGGGATTAACCGTGTGGAGCTGAGGCTGGAAACCAAGAACCATGCAATCCAGAAGGTGAAGGCAGTGGGGGAGCACAGCCAAGATTGGGATGATGCGGGAGACCCAGAAGCGGCTTAAGGAAAAAGGTGGAAGATTTGGGACACCGTTCCCGGAGGCACAATTTGAGAATTGTGGGGATGCCAGAGGGCATCGAGGGAGCGGAAGCAGGCTCATTTGTAGCCAAGATGCTGGATAAGCTGTTGGGGGAAGCGGCCTTTGACAGGCCCCTGGAGGTTGATCGGGCGCACAGGGTGCTGATGAGTAAGCTGCAGGCAAACAAGTCGCTGAGGGCGATGTTGGTGAGGTTAGATCGGTTCTGGATGAGATCTTGAGACGGGCCAAGCAGACGAGAAAAAGTACGTGGGAGGGTAATGAGCTCCGGGTATACCACAGAACCTGGGTGAGGAACTGGCCAAGAGGAAGGCGGGATTCAACCTGGTCAAGACTGCCCTCTTGGAGAAGAGAGTGATGTTCGGGATGCTGCACCCAGCCTGTCTCTTGGTGACCCACAATGGTCGCAAGTAATATTTTGGAGCACCGGAGGAGGCGATGGAGCGAGATACAATGAACTGGCAGGAGAAGGACATTGAACTTTGGAGGTGTGAGGAGATGTTGATCTTGCTGCACCCCTTTCTGTGGGCTTTTTGTTTTTATTGCTTTATTTCTTTTGGGGGAATGGTCAGGGGAAAACCTTTTTCCACTCAGGAGTTGTTTTTCCTTCTTCTAGAGTTCTTTGGTGGGACGCTGGAGGATCGTGCTGGGTGAGTGCACCTTTTTTCTTATTGTTGTTTGCACCATGGAAGTGTGAGAGTGGAGGGTAGGATGTTTGGCACCATGGGCAGGGGCTGGCAGGCTGGCTCACGGAAGCGCAGTGGGCGGGGTTGAGCAGGTGTTAGAGGGGGTTGGGATTGTTGTTTTGCTGAGGGAGAATGGGGGTGGGGCTGTTGCAGTGCGATAAGGAGGGGGTCGGTGAGAGTGGGCATTTGAGGGAGGGCCTGGCCCAAGGCGAGCAGTGGGAGATGTCTCCGACCAGGCTGATCACATGGAACGCAAGGGGGCTACATAGGCCAGTCAAACGGTTGCGCATGTTCGTGTAGTTGAGGAGCTTAAAAGGCGGAAGTGGCATTTTTTTACAGGAAACGCACGAAGATCGGGGATCAAACTCGGCTAGGGAAAGGATAGGTAAGGTCTTTCACTCAGCGCCGGCCCTAGGGTTGCTAGCGCCCCGGGCAAGCTGAACTTCGGCGCCCTTCGGGGGCGGGGGGGGGGGGGGGGGGGGGGCGTGGCCGGGGGGGGGGGGGGGGGCCCGAGGCGGGCGGGGGGGCGCGCCGAGGCAGGGGGGGCGCCGAGCCCGAGGCGGGGGGGGGGGGGGCGGGCCCGAGGTGGGGGGCGGGACCGAGGCGGGCGGCAGGAGGGGGGGGGGCGCGGCAGGAGGGGGCCGCCCTGGGGCAGTTTCGGGGGGTGGGGGGGAAGGTTTGTGATGGTTGATGGGAAATTGGAGTGGTGACAGTGGTCTTGGTGAACGTTTATGCCCCAAATTGGGATGATGTTGAATTCCTGAGGCAGGTGCTGGGGTAGATCCCAGACCTGGACTTGCACGGCTGATTATTCGGGGGAGGCTGAAAAAGATTTTAATACGGTTATATCGGACCAGCTGAGTCCGTGGTCTAGGAGGGTGGGGCGAGCGAGCTAAAGTGGTTTATGGAGTGCATGGTGGGCAGGAGTGGACCCATGGAGGTTTGGGAGACCGAGGGCAAAGGAATTTTCGTACTTCTCCCATGTGCACAGGGTGTACTTCCAGATCGATTACTTTGTGATAGATAAGACTCTGCTGATGGGGGTAGTCGGCTTGGAGTATTCGGCAATTGTGGGCTCGGACCATGCACCGCATTGGGTGGACTTGCAAGTGGACTGGGGTGGGGGCAACACCTGCAGTGGAGATTAGACGTGGGGTTGTTAGCGGATGAGGTGGTGTGTGAGGGCCGCAATTCAGGGGTATGTGCAGCTGAATGATACGAGTGAGGTTTCGGCGTCTTAGCTATGGGAGTTGTCAGGGAGGAGTTTATATCAATATGGTCATATAGGGTCAAAATAGAGCGCACAGAGATGGCTAGGCTGGTGGATGAGATCCTGCAGGTTGATAAGAGGTCTTCGGAGGCCCCAGAGGCTGGGCTGTTGAAAGAGCGGCAGAAACTCCAGACGGAGTGTCTAGGTGAAACTCCAGGCTGGTGTCTACGGATAAGGCAGTTGCGGAGGGCCAGAGGAGCAGTGTAGCCACCTGGTTTATCCACTTCCCGACTTTAAAATGGAGATCCGCTAAGAATGCAGGGAGAAATGGCCAAACGCAGGAAAACAAGCAGGTGCAAAATCTCCTGTATATTAGAACTTGCAGAAACCCAGGCAGCACTGAAACTAACAACCATCTACATATTGATGAGCGATCCCTGGGAACAATTGGAACATTTAAGATTATCGAGGCCAAGCCAGACTCCTCGGCGCCAGCGGGAGCCAATATAAAGGAAGGCCAACGGACATATAGGAACCGCCCAGCGATCAGGGAACAGCCTCAGTATTGGGGAAATCAAATCAATTGATTGGAACATGGTCCAATCATTGGAACCAGGTACGGGGTCTGCCCAAAAAGGCACGAAGCCCCTGGGGACTATAAAATAGAGTCCCCAAGTTCAGTTCGATCTTCTTGGCAGCTCTCAAAGAACTCGACCGTGACTCTCAACTCAGAGAGACTTGCCTCGCAGCTGCACCAACCAAGTAAGTGTCCAGTCAACGCACGCTACGAGATAGGCGCTCCTAACCATTAGTCCATACCAGCTGGAAGCCTGCAGACTCAGAATCGAACGAAAGGCCATTTGTTCCCCTGACCTGGTGGGCCAGTTTCCAAAGCTAAGTATTGGCCTTTTAGTGTTAGAGATAGTCTAGTGCAGGGGTGGGCAAACTTTTCCGTGCAAGGGCCACATTCAGAAATTCACAATTTTAAAGGGCCGCATAGTATATTAAGTGAAATAATTAATATTTTAAATAGCCAAAATAAAAGGTCTTTAAAGAAAAAAAAGCACATTTATTTGAAAAACAAAGTAACTCAGTAACAGAACAATGTCAATGAGAATGATGCATCTGACTGCAGTCATTTACCAGTTTGTTGAAATCAGGTGTCAAGTTGCTTGTGCTGATCCTTAACACTGACAGAAGCACAGCCTGGCCGAGTCAACGATAAAAACGCGCGTAGTGGGGTGGATGAGTGGGGCTGCCTTATTGGTCGGCTTAGTTGGGTGTGAGACCAATAGGAGTCCAGGTTACAAACAATAATAAGGCTTATTGTTTGTAACCTGGACTCCTATTGGTCGCACACCCAACTAAACCGACCAATGAGACAGCCCCACACATCCACCCCACTACGCGCATTTTTATGCAGCCCGCCAATGAGGTGCCCGGAATCATAACCGGCATTTTTGAAAAGCTGCTGGGGAAAAGCCGCTGAAGTAAATGCGCTTATTGAATAAGCGCATTTACTTCAGCGGCTTTTCCCCGGCGGCTTTTCAAAAATGCCGGTTATGATTCCGGGCACCTCATTGGCGGGCCGCATAAAAACCTTTGTCGGGCCACATGCGGCCCGCGGGCCGTAGTTTGCCCACCCCTGGTCTAGTGAGTAGTATTTTATGCATGAGTAGCGATTGACTGTGTGTATAATAAATGTGTTTTGATTTGAAACTTACTAACTGGTGTATTGAGTTATTGATCAGCACTTGAACTTGAACCTCGTGGTGGTATCATAAAGATACCTGGCGACTCTACAGCAAGGTGATTAAACAGAGAAAATTAAGTAAAGCACAACGAGCAACATTTAGTGGTGACCTCTGACGGGACTCGACTTAGAAGTGCCCCCCCCCCACTCCGAGAGAACCCAGAAATTTGAAATTAGAATCCAATTGGTAACAGAAATAACCTCAAGTGTTCAAGCAGTTCTGATCAATCCTCCAGAATTCAGAAGTGTGTTTTTGCATGCATAACTAACAGGGCTAGAAGGTAAAACTGATAGATTTTGTTGCGAAAAACTGTCGGGAGTTTGTATTCGGAAATTAGCGAAAGCCGTACCCGTGTTCACAGCACCGCCTTAGTACCCCTCGTTCCAAATTTAAAAGAGAGCATTCAGATAGGAAAAATGGCAATGAAGGCAATGGAACGCCTTATGAACCCGCAAGAATTCGTGGTCGCAGCGAACAGCAGCAGAGTAGGACAGTGTCCCGTTTGGGAAGAAGAGATTTGAAGGTACCTCAAAGGGAAGGGATGGCCCCTTTGGAATGACTTTTGTTCAAATGAGGAAACAGGTCCCGGGAGTATAGGACATACTTGGTGGGAGAACCTGAGCAAAATTCATAATAAGAGCTTAGGGAAAGCTCGCAAGCCGATGGCAATTGTGTCCTGTCTGGCACAATTGCGAGGCACAGAGGAGGTTGTTCGGACGCTCCGCAAAGAGTTAGAAGAGAGGCATTGAATGAGCAAGGTTGATGTTAGTGAGATTGAGAGAGAGAATATAGAGTTAAGAAGGAAGTTAGCAGCAAAGGACGGAGAGGTGGATGATGCCAAGAGGGCACACCAGTCTTGTCTGGAGCATCTGAGCATCCATTTCACAGCCGTTTTCGGAAACTTAGACCACGCCCATTTGTCCACAGACAACATGGCCAAATGGACCCGCACCCTTATCTCTCATGTTACAGAGGCAGGACAAAAAGCTTGTACTAATTATGACCCCTCAGAAGAAGCGCACAACGAAAAATGAGTTTTAAAAAGGTTGTCCCGCACTTGGGAGCAATCTGTCCACAATAAACCCGCGTTCAGAAAACCCGAGGAAGCACAGGCAGAGGCAGACATCCAAGCAGTTAGAGCACACCAGAACCCCGCATGGGTAAACAAAGGTAGAAACAGCCCCCCACAGAAACCACAGGAGTGTTACAACTGTGGACAATTAGGTCACTTTGCACAAGAGTGCAATGCCCCACAAAAGCCACAGAGATCCCAGCAGACAGGCACTCTAAATAGAAA
Organism: Scyliorhinus canicula; assembly: GCF_902713615.1. Lineage (NCBI taxonomy): Eukaryota > Metazoa > Chordata > Chondrichthyes > Carcharhiniformes > Scyliorhinidae > Scyliorhinus > Scyliorhinus canicula. Next base: position 129,518,822 of record NC_052147.1, read on the forward strand.
CAGGACATTCATAGTGTAAGCACCCGTTCAGACCAGACAAACATGAACGGAACAGACTGACGGTGTTCGGGCTCCCCCACTTGGGTCTGCGAATCCCTTTGGGATAGGTCCGGTCGTTGCAGCGAAAATACGGGGACAGCCCGTTGAATTTCTCTGGGATACAGGAGGGTCCCGCACCACAATTAATTCCTCCAACATGTTCCAAAAAGACATGTGGCCCACTACAGACACAATCACCCTCAGCGGGTTCACAGGCCACTCACAGCAGGGACACATCACAGCCCCTGTCCCCATTCAAATTGGCAACATTACAACAAAACACCCCATAGTTTTAGTCGACCTGCCCCACACAGCAGAACACATTTTGGGCATCGATTTCATGAACTCTCACAGCCTGTCATTTGACCCAGTAAATCAATGTGTATGGAAAATGTCAAAGTCAGCAAGAACCCCCGCAACACTCACAGTAGGTGAGTATGCTAATAAGATTAGCGCAGTCGGTGAATATTGGTTTGCCCCGACCACGATTAGCGCAAACAGGTTAGGGCAGTTCTGCAGAAAAACAGGACAGCTTTTGCAAGTCATAAACACGACTGTGGCAGGATGACTGGTTCCGGTCAAATTACAGGACCTGACCCTAGACCCCAAAAGCAATATGGATTTCCCCAAGAGGCACAGGGAGAAATCTCAAAAGTTATTGATAGTTTATTAGAGCAGGGCGTACTTAGATCAGTAGCCTCTACTAATAATGCCCCGATTTGGCCGGTGAGAAAACCCGATGGATCATGGCGACTGACCATCGATTACCGGGAACTCAACAAAATCACCCCCGCAGCAGCTCCCACGGTAGCCACAAGTCCCGAGAGAATGCTCAAACAGGGACTCAACTCACAATATTTTACGGTTTTGGACGTCAGTAATGGATTCTGGTCCATTCCATTGGCAAAAGCGGCCAGTACAAATTTGCCTTCACTTTTAAAGGTCAGCAGTATACGTGGACATGCCTCCCACAAGGATTCCACAACTCCCCCTCCATTTTCCACCGACAGCTGGCAAATGGTTTATCAACATTTTCTCACCCCGAATGTCTGGTCCAGTATGTGGACGACCTATTACTGCAGACAGACACCAAGGCAGAGCACATCGCGCTTCTGTCAGATCTCCTGGAAGTCCTACAGCAAATTGGATGTAAAGTGAACCCCAAGAAGGCCCACATTTTGGCAAACAAAGTGATATATTTGGGAACGATTATCACGCATGGTAAACGTGAGATCGAGCACAAAAGGATTGACTCGATTGTCAAATTGCCCCTTCCCCAGAATGTATCAGTCCTCCGGTCGTTTTTAGGACTGGTTGGCTACTGCCGAAACCACATCGACGGTTTCGCCACCAAAGCAGCCCCCCTATCCGACCTCCTGAAGAAAGGAGCCCCTTGGGAATGGCTTCCGCAGCATACGGATGCTGTGAATGCTTTGAAAAGAGCCCTCATTGCAGCCCCCGCACTACAGGTTCCAGACCCGCTTTCCCCCTATGCTATAGAGGTAGCTACCACAGATCGCACCCTTTCGGCCGTGCTCCTCCAGGAATGGCACGAACAGTTAAGACCCGTGGCTTACGCCTCCAGAGTTTTAGATCCTGTGGAGCAGGGATTTTCAGCCTGTGAAAGGCACCTGCTCGCAGTTTTCTGGGCAGTTCAATATTTTTCTTACATAACCGGACTAAACCCCATCACAATCCTCATGGAACACACCCCCACACAACTTTTACTAGACGGACGACTAAAAGACGGCAGTCAGCCAGATGGACCCTTCTTTTGCAGGGACGGGACATCACTGTTAAAAGGACTAAGACACACACTTTTTTAGCCGACAACCTACAGTACCCAGGCACCCTCCATGAATGTGAAATCATCTCAACCCAACACAACACAGGCCCCTTTATCGCAAAAACACACCCCAAAAAGATAGGAAGTTCACCCCAGAGCCCCCAGCACACAGACACGTGCGCACCCCTAAGGATATATGTGGATGGTTCTTCCACTATATTAAACGGGAAACGCATTACAGGATGCGGCATTTATGTCGAGGACGCGCACTAGAGGAAATCTCATTAAAACTGCCAGGACACTTAGGCGCTCAGGTGGTAGAACTAGCAGCCATTGCATACATCATAGATCACCCAGATTCCTTTCCCAGCCCAGCAGACATATACTCGGACAGCCTCTATGTCTGCAACAGCCTTACAGAATTCCTACCCCTGTGGAAAGCAAGAGGATTTGTTTCCGCGGACGGAAAACCACTCCCTTCAGCCCCATTGTTCCGCCACATTTTAGACAAAGCACAGAACAGGATATTTGGAATCATTAAAGTTCGCAGTCACCACCGTTCTTCCCCACCTGGGAATGTGAAAGCCGACGCACTGGCGAAAGCAGGTTCCAGGCATGTTCATTTTTGGAACCCCACCCCCCCCCCCCGAAAGCGCCCCAGTGAATGCAGTTCAGGTCTCACGGACAAATATCGAAGATTTAGTGCAGGCCCAGAAGCAAGATAGTAATCTCAGGGAGATTTCAAAAGGAAAATTCCCAGCCCCGTACAATAAGTTTAAAAATGCACTGACCACACATGACGGTGTGATCCTAAAAGACACCCTTTATGTGGTTCCTGAACAGGACAGGAATCAGCTTATTTGTTTGTTCCATGATAGTCATGGGCATCAGGGAATTGACCCCACCTCAGGCAGCTCTGTTGGTGGCCACATTTAAAGGATGACGTCACGCACTATGTAGAAAATTGCCGTACCTGTGCCCAAAACAATCTGGACAGATATGCGAAGAAAGCTCAGCTCAGCCACACCCGCCCCGTTAATGGCCTCCAGATTGATTTTATAGGACCATTGCCCCCTTGCAGGAATGGTTACAAATATGTGTTAGTTGTTATAGACACATTTACGAAATGGGTTGAAGCATTCCCATCTAGGACTAATACAGCAAAGACCACGGCTAAGATTTTAACCCACCACATCTTTACGAGATGGGGACTCCCCCGCAGCATTGAATCCGACCAAGGTTCCCATTTTACGGGACGTGTAATGAAGAACGTCCTCACAATATTTGGCATTACCCAAAAATTCCATATCGCATACCACCCCCAGTCAAGTGGTATTGTGGAACAAATGAATCGGACCCTAAAAGCAACTCTCAGGAAAATGGTCCAACAAAACAACACCACTTGGGATTCAGTCCTCCCTTTTGCACTAATGTTTTTGCGTAATACTGTTTCCACATCCACAGGATACACCCCACACACTCTCATGACTGGACGCCCCATGAAAGGCACAGAATTTTTACTAGGACTTGACTTGACCAACCCCGAATTGACGGCCCTCACACACAAGAACGCAGTGAAACAATTGGTAGAGAATGTAAAAACAGCTCAGATAGCAGCCGCAGTAAAATTAGGCACAATAAAGAAACAGAGCAAGGCCTGTTTCGACAAGACAGTGCATGCGACTGAGTTTGATGTAGGACAGCAGGTTATGCTATTTACAACCCCAGCATATTCCTGTCACCCAAGTATTCGGGTCCGTATTCGATTGCGGACAAAGTAAGCCCCTCAGTTTATAAGATTAAGTACCCCAACGGAAAGACTGCGTGGTTTCATATAAACCAGCTCAAGGCATATGGCTTGCAGTCTAACCACGCACACCTCGTCATGCTCGATGCAGCACACCACAGGAAACGTATCCCTAGCCTCCCCCAGCACGACCGACCCATCCACGGACTCGATCTCTACTCCGCCCCCAACTCCAGACTCGGCCCCGGAACGCCCACAAGCAGCAGCAGAGACAGCGACTGTGACACAGACTTCAGCCACAGCACACCTCCCTACTATCCAACAGGCCCCACACCCGACGAATCTGAACATAACTCGAGTGATCCGTTCCTGATCACATTCCTCAAGACCACCGCCCTACCATGACGATCCCGACTCCATTCCCACAGAATTAGACACGACTTTTTGGCACTGTGACACTTCGTACAGGCTGGTCCGGAACGACGAGATGGACCCTAAGTCACACCATGCTTTAGCAACCTTCATCCATTCAAGAGTATGGCATCCGGGAGAAGGTGATGACGTTGAGTCTGACTCCCAACACGAGAATCCCTTTGCGACCCTGTTCGCAACAGATAACTAAGGTGTCCAGATGATGTTTTAAGAAGGAACCGCTTGAGAGAGAAACGGTGTCCTTTCTGATGGATCCTGCACGATATTCGTTGCATATTTGTTTGTTTATGTTTGTCAAATGTTCTTTGTTTCAGTTTAAACCACTTCTACGGCCACACGCCACATTTGTCCGCAGAAACCTATGAGAACTTGCCAACAGGCTTCTCAGCAGAAACCTCTCAGAGCTTGCCAGAACCCTGTTCATAACTGCTCTTCTGGTTTGATGGTAGATCCTTTACAGCAACCTCCCACGATGACTACATTCTTGCCCGTTCTTGTCGGTTACTCAGGCAGTGGATAAACGGCAGTGGTTCCCGCCCTGTCTGAGGACCCCCCCCCTCTGATCAGCCAAGCTCGGGTAGAGCACAGCCCGGCCTATCCGGGATCCCATCCAACTCTTAACCGTCGCGGCCCATACGCACCTCATTTCGGCACTCTTGGTTCAAAAAAAGTTCTTGTTTTGTTTTCAGGTAACCCTTCGGTTGCCACCCCTCCTGCTATTTACATCCTCTCAAACATTTGGATGGTAAATCGCACAGGCTGCGAGACGCCTCACACTGTTTCAGTATTTTTAAGTATGTCTGGTCCTGAAATTGGTTTTTAAAAAGAGGGAGTCACAGATGGTGACCAATTATAAAGGGAAATTGGCACTAAAGGACAGACATGCTAACGTACAAGATATTAAACAAGATAGTAACAGAAACTATGCTTGAGCCACAGAATTCCAGAAACAGAGAAGAGAAGAAAAGGAAGAGAAGAAAGAAGACAACAATTAAGACATCCTTCATGTTTTTCGTTATTATGATCCAATGTATTTGGTTGCGCGCGAACGCGAATCCCCTGACCCCAACCCCCCCCCCCCCCGGCCGTTAATGATTCACTTCCCCATAGCACCCAGAGCCCAGTGACAAGTAACAACACCCAACCTGGTGTGATAGGTTTATAACGTGGTACTCCCTTTCATATGTAATTGAATCCCTTCTAGCATTGGCGATACTCTGCAGCATCGTGCAGACTATCCGCATGAGAAAATAGCGAAGGAGAGCCTACCGCTCTCGCACCCCGGTATACAGGATGAGATCCCCTATCTTCGGTTTCCACCAGGCCCCGAACCCCTTGAGATGTAATAAAGAACTTTTGTTTTGTTTGTGCGCCATTTGTAAATAAAGAAATGTGTTTCGTTTGCGACTATAAGGTTGTAAAACTCTGCGCATGACTGCCAAGCCAGAGAAAAATGTGAATGCTGCTATTATGTTTGTACTGTTAGGAAGTTAGTATATTTGGATGATTTAAGTGAGAGTAGTTTATTGAGGATAGTTAGAGGTTCCAGTTCTTGTGTTGTAATGCATGTCCCTTTTATGACATAGCGCCACTTAGAATTGTCAGTTAAAATTTTCTTGCATAGTTATGATCAGTGTAGAGACCATGGAAGAGTGCTCACTGGGTCAGGGAATGAAGACGACGCAGTTATGTGATCCTTCACGCTTCGCGTTAGGGATCACAAGGAGTGAGTGTAGCCACCTGGGTTGGCCACTTCCCGACTTTAAAATGGAGATCCGCTAAGAATGCAGGGAGAAATGGTCAAACGCAGGAAAACAAGCAGGTGCAAAATCTCCTGTATATTAGAACTTGCAGAAACCCAGACAGCACTGAAACTAACAACCATCTACATACTGATGAGCGATCCTTGGGAACAATTGGAAACATTTAAGATAATCGAGGCCAAGCCAGACTCCTCGGCGCCAGCGGGAGCCAAGACAAAGGAAGGCCAACGGACATATAGGAACCGCCCAGCGATCAGCCTCAGTATTGGGGAAATCAAATCAATTGATTGGAAATGGTCCAATCAATTGGAACCAGGTACGGGGTCCGCCCAAAAAGGCGCAAAGCCCCTGGGGACTATAAAATAGAGTCCCCAAGTTCAGTTCGATCTTCTTGGCAGCTCTCAAAGAACTCGACCGTGACTCTCAACTCGGAGAGACTTGCCTAGCAGCTGCACCAACCAAGTAAGTGTCCAGTCAACGCACGCTACGAGATAGGCGCTCTTAACCATTAGTCCATACCAGCTGGAAGCCTGCAGACTCAGAATCGAACGAAAGGCCATTTGTTCCCCTGACCTGGTGGGCCAGTTTCCAAAGTATTGGCCTTTTAGTGTTAGAGATAGTCTAGTGAGTAGTATTTTATGCATGCGTAGCGATTGACTGTGTATATAATAAACGTGTTTTGATTTGAAACTTACTAACTGGTGTATTGAGTTATTGATCAGCACTTGAACTTGAACCTCGTGGTGGTATCATAAAGATACCTGGCGACTCTAGAGCAAGGTGATTAAACAGAGCAAATTAAGTAAAGCACAACGAGCAACAGCAGTCAATGAGTATGGGGAGAATGCGAGCAGGATGTTGACTCACCAACTGAGGAAGCAGGAGGCAGCAAGGCAGATCAGAAAGGTGAAGGTTGGGAGGAGAATTGTGGTCTTAGACTTGGTGGGGGTGAATAGAGTTTTCGAGGACTTTTATGAGGTTATATGAATTATAGCCCTCAGGCGGAGGGGAGGGAATGAAGTGTGTTCTGGACAGGTTGAAGTTCCCCAAGATGGAGCAGGACCTGGGAGAGGGGTTGGGAGCACCCATTGGACTAGTAGAGGTGATGGAGAGTGTGGGGGCAATGCAGGGGAGGGAAGGCCCTGGGCTCAGATGGCTTCCCAGTCGAATTTTATGAAACGTTTTTGGGAGACCTGGGACCCCTGATGGTGAGGACATTCAATGAGGTGAGGGAGAAGCAGGAGCTCACCACCCCCCACCAAACGTTATCACAAGCCTCAATATCCTTAATTTTGAAGAACAACTGGAGCAGTATGGGTCCTACCGCCTGATTTCATTACTGAATGTAGACACCAAGTTGTTAGCAAAGATCTTGGCCTCACGGATTGAGGACTGTGCACCGGGGATGATAGGGGAAGAACCAGACGGGGTTTGTAAAGGGGAGACATTTGTCGGCTAAAGTTAGGCGTTTGTTGAACATTATAATGATGCCCTTGGAGGGACGGAATGTGGAGGGGGCGGTTGTTATGGACGCTGAGAAGGCCTTTGATCAGGTAGAATGGGAATAATTATGAGAGATACTGGGGCGGTTCGGGCAGGGATTTGTGGACTGGATCCGGTTGTTGTATCGGACGCCGCCAGTGAGTGCAAGGACGAACTGGACGAGTTTGGGGTATTTCAGGCTGCCTCGTGGGACAAAGCAGGGATGCCCTTTGCTCTTTAACTTGGCAAATATATATATCTTGGTAGATATTATATATATATATATATATATATATATACTGTATAAATGCCTGAATAAAACAAAAAAAAATGAGAATACAAGTGAGCAACTGTATACTTGCATATGCATGAATGCATTTCACAGCATACAATGTAAACCTTATTTATTTTATGCAAAGAACAAACATTTACAAAAATAACCTCTTTAAAATCTTGCGTGATACATGTAGATGTGGACAGTGGCACACAGGTTTCGGGTCACATTTAAATCTGGTGGAGATGGACTAAAACATCTCGGTCATTGATCATCATTCGTCTGAAGATAAAGTAGTAAATGCACACACCCACAGTGATTAAATGGTGGATATAAAACCCACCCAAGCTGATTGAATAATAAATGTTCAACTGCAGGGGACACAGAAATATTCCATTTGTGAGTAAATGCTACAGAAACATCTGTTTATTTTAAATAAAAGGTTCTCCTGTGCTTTAAACAGTGTGCAGATGTAGCTCCAAACATAATTAGCCCTTGATCACAATAATGAACAATATACATACACATTTTTCTGAAACCATATGTTCAAATTATAAAGCAGGAATTTTGCAGTCTTTGTATTAGATATTGCATTCATATTTGATCCATCTTATTTCAAGCTACTTCTATGCCGAGCTGTTCCTGGAGATGTTCCTGCAAACAATAGAGCAACAGAAAAAGAATGCTGAGAAAGTTTACAGTGACAAATCAGAGATTGCAACAAGACAAAATAAATTATCACTGAGAAGATGAACGAGAGGAGGAATGGAGTCACTCCTTCAACAAGAGTCAGAATGGCTACAGCATTTGACCCATTATGTCCATTAAGTCCCAGAGTACTTAAGGAAGTGGCCCGAGAAATAGTGGACGCATTGGTGATCATTTTCCAGCGTTTTATAGACCCTGGAAGAGTTCCAATGGATTGGAGGGTAGCTAATGACTCCACCTTTTAAAAAAGTAGGGGGAGCGAAAACGGGGAATTATAGACCAGTTAGCCTAACATCGGTGGTGGGGAAAAGCTGGAGTCAATTATTAAGGATGAAATATCTGAGCATTTGGAAAGCAGGGGCAGGATGGTCCAAATCAGGATGGATTCACTAAAGGGAAATCATGCTTGGCAAATCGTCTGGATTTTTTGAGGATGTGACCAGTAGAGTGGACAAGGGTGAACCAGTGGATGTTGTGTATCTGAACTCTCAAAAGGCTTTTGACAAGGTCCCACACAAGAGATTAGCGAGCAAAATTAAAGCTCATGGTATTGGAGGTAGTGTATTGATGTGGATGGTGGACTGGTTGGCAGACAGGAAGCAGAGAGTGGGAATAAATGGGTCCTTTTCAGAGTGGCAGGCAGTGACTAGTAGGGTCACACAGGGTTCAGTGCTGGTACCCCAGGCTGTCCACAATATACATTAATGATTTGGACAAAGGAATTGCATGCAATATCTCTAAATTTGCATACGACACTAAGCTGGGTGGCAGTGTGTGCTGTGAGGAGGATGCAAAGACTCTGCAGGGTGACTTGGACAGGCTGCCTGAGTGGGCAAATACTAGGCAAATGCAATATAATGTGGGTAAATGTGAGGTTATCCACTTTGGTGGCAAAAACAGGAAGGCAGATTATCTGAACGGTGGCAGTTTAGGACAAAGGGAAGTGCAACAAGACCTGAGTGTCTTGGTGGAACAGTCACTGAAGATTAGCATGAAGGCACAGCATGCAGTGAGGAAAGCTAATGGCTTGCTGGCCTTCATAGTGAGAGGATTTGAGTATAGAAGTAGGGAATGTCTTGGTGAGGCAACACCTTGGGTACAGTGTGCAGTTTTGGTCTCCTAGTTTGAGGAAGGACACTTGCTATTGAGCATGTCCAGCACAGGTTCACCAGACTAATTCCCAGGATGGCAGGACTGACATATTAAGAAAAACTGGATCGACTGTGCTTGTACTCACTGCAGCTTAGAAGCATGAGCGGGGATCTCACAGAAGCATATAAAATCCTGATGGGACTGGATAGGCTAGATGCGGGAAGAATGTTCCTGATGTTGGGGATGTTGAGAACTAGGTGTCACACCCAAGAATAAGGGGTTAGCCATTCAGGACTGAGATAAGGAAGAACTTCTCTCAGCGAGTTATGAACTTGTGGAATTCTCTGCCACAGAAAGCTGTTGGGGCCAGTTTGTTGGATATATTCAAGAGAGAGCTGGATGTGGCCCTTGTGGCTACAGGGATCAAGGTGTCTGGAGAGAAAACAGAAGTGGGATACTGAATTTGTATGATCAGCCATGATCATATTGAATGGTGGTGCAGTTTCGAAGGGCTGAATGGCGTACTCCTGCACCTATTTTCTATGTTTCTATAACAGCTCCCACAAGAGCAACTTGGTTAGTCTTACTTCTCTGCAATTTTGCCGTAGCCCTGCAAAGCCCTTCAAGTGCTTGTCCACCTAAGTTGTGAAAGTCATGATTGAACCTACATCCACCACATTCTCAGGCAGTGCATCCAAGGACGATCAACTTCCATAGAATCTCTACACTGCAGGATGCAACTATTCATCCCACTGAGTCTGCACCAACCCTACGAAAGAGTACCCTACCTAGGTCCAACTCCCTGCCCTATCCCCATAACCCCACTGAACGCTTGGACACTCGTATGACCAATTCACCCAACTTGTTGCATAAAATAGTTTTTCATGTTGTCTCTGGTTCTTTTGCCAATCACCTGAAATCCATGTCCTCTAGTTTCCATTTCTCTTCCCAATGGGAACAGCTTCTCTCTACCTCAATTCCTCATGATTTTGAACACCTCTGCATGATTTTGAACACACTTCTTAACCCTCTCTTCTCTAATGAGGAACCCATTTTCTCCATTCTACAAATGTAACTGAAGTACCTGAAAACTGGAACCATGCTCAAATATTTTCTGCTCACTCTCTCAAGTCTTCACAACATTCCCAAAATGAGGTGCCCGGAACCAATGGTTTGTAAAGGTTCATCATAAGTTCCTTACTTTCATAATATAAAGTCCAGGATCCTACATGCTTTTAAAATTAGTTTTTCAACTTTCCTTTCCAGCTTCCAACGAGGTCTCTATATTTCCTTTAGAATTGTACCCTATATTTAACATTACCTTCATCATTCTTCCTCCCAACTTATACCATTTCACACTTCTTTGCATTAAATTTCATCTGTCACATCTTCCCATTCCACCAGTTTGTTGATGTTGCAGCTCTCAAATATTTCTCTTCATTGCTTCTTTCGGTTGTCTGATGCAAAGATCTCAATATCTGTCCATCTCTTATTCTTTTAGGTAGTTGCAGGTCATTCCACTAATACTTTCTCTTTTTTTGTCCCCAACCTTCTTTGGCCTGATTCGGATTAAAATGCCTCTTCATCTTTCAATATTTCATTCTGAATTACGGTGGAGGCCCAAATCAACTTGTAAACTCTATTCATAAATGCTCATTAACACCCGGTGTTTTCCAGCATTTTCTACATTTCATTCAGATTTCAAATACCTGTACTTCATTTTACTTTTTATAAATTACTTGTTGGTTTATTTACAGACGATTACAAGACAAGTTGATAACTACATTCAAATGTTAACATTTTTAAGAGCACCTTCACCGAGTCTGACATCAAAAAGACATTGTGTAGCAGATTTATTAGGAAAGGAAAAAATACAGGTTTCCCCCATTAGTCTTTATGCCAAAAGCACTGGTCGGCAACAATTTGTGATCATACAATTCATTAACTGATAAGATAACCATTGTGTGTTGGGTAAGGGAACTTCCCGTTCCAGATTGCTATCACTTAAAAATGTGTACATGCAGATGCTGGATAAGTGCAGACTTGAGTTTAGCTGCGAGGACCTTAAAAGTTAAACATCTGTTGACATTCAATATTTTGGCTCACACCTGAAGAATGGCCACTTCGGCAATGGAGAGCTGATGATACTTCAGGTCTGGCCGGGCTACTGCGCTCAAGAAGGGAGGGAAGACGACAAACAGTAAAAATAATTCTCGCCACAACGTTGACTGAGGTGCGATGGGCGGCATGGTGGCCAAGTGCTTAGCACAGCTGCCTCACAGCGTCAGGGACCCAGGTTCGATTCCGACCTTGGGAGACCATGTCTGCATTGGATTCCTCCCACAGTCCAAAGATGTGCAGGTTAGGTGAATTTGACATGATAACTTGCCCCAAGTGTCCAAAGATTGGGTGGGGTTACGGGGATACAGTGGGAGATTCAGTCTAGGTAGGGTGCTCTTTCGAGGGTCAGTGCAGACTTAATGGGCCGAATGGCTTCCTTCTGCACGGTAGGGATTCTATGAAAGAAGCATCTGACAGTCATATTTGGGTACCTCCAAGCTGTTGCTGGATTGCCTCGAGCCGTTGGATGTATTCAGTGAGTGAGCGTTCAGGGTCTTGATTGTTCGAGACCCCTGATTGGTCCTGCCCTCCTCCAGATGAGAAATGTGATCTAAAATTTATTTAAAAAGAGAGGTAGGCATCAGTGTTACAGGGTGAAATCCAGCACTCAGTAGTCCATTTTCCCCAAACCCTCTCCATTCACACATGGTAGCCCCTCTTACCAACAACTTCCCCCAACTAATTTGCTCATTCAGCATCACTTCTTCCCAACCCCCTTCACCTCTTTCCACTGGACGCTGCTGCTTCCTCCTCCTTCCCCAACCTGCCAGGCGAACACTGTGGCGCCACCAAGAAGTCACCAGAACATGCCACCCCAGTTGAATGAGTGACAGCTCCCCGAGCCTACTCCCATTCAGCCTCATTACTGGCACAGAATTTCCAGACTTTGAGACTCTCGCCTACTTGTTTGAGCTGGTGATGCGGCAGAGGTCAGGGAATAATATTAAATGATCCAAAAGATGGAATTCTGCAGAATAGTGGATATTTCTCATCTCTGAAACATTTCAGGTATAAAACAATAAGCAAATGATTCACCAAAAACACACATCCCAGCAGTCAGTTCTAATGCAGCACTGATACAGGAATAGCAGTATGTTACTAGGCAAACAAACTTATTGTCACTCTAGTCACAGGAAACAATTAGCTACAGCTTTTCAAATTTCAACATTATCCATCAGGATCCTGCACATGGAAGACTTCTTACTCAAGCTACAGCTTTTGAAAAGGTCAGTCGATAACAGTTAAGATCCCAAAAATCAGGGCTTAATTTGACATTGTCATGGGCCAAGGTTTAGAGAATCCCAAAGTGTATCATGGAGTTCATCTGACCCACAGCTTTTAATAGATTGTGGTATGGGGAGCACACAGCCCACTCTACAGGTGTGGTACAGCAGAAATGGAAAAGTATTTTTTAAAGCAAAACAATGTTTATTCTATGAACTCAAGTTAACCTTTTTAAAACATACAGCAAGCATCTTAGCAACCATCAATTCAAATACAACCCCCAAAGAATACAACACTAAGTAATCCTTACTACATTCCCAAACAACATTCAGCAGACAAAAGACTCTTTAAACACAAAGATCAGGTTTAAATTTGCGATTGAGCAGTTACCACGTTGAAACCAGCAAATGAACATTCATAAGCTTGCAGAGATTCATACACATCCTGCTGTGATTTCAGCTTCTCCAAAACTAAAATGAAACCAAGCCAACCCTGCAGCAAAAAGCCGAAAGCGAAAGTAAAAAGCTGACAAAAGCCCAGCTCCTCCCACTCTCTGACATCACTGCAGTAATAAACACCCATTTCTTAAAGGTACTCTCACATGACAACATCAACCCAAATTATGACTGGCAATGATATACAGTGTATTTAACACCAAGTCAGCATTTAGATTCAGGTTGTACTTTGTGCGTTCCCTCGGCCGCAGAAAATTACTTTGGTACATGTGACAATAAATCAAAATGAAATCAAATCAGGTTTACAAAGCATGTCAGTATTATTTTCAGATTTGATTATCCATGTGGGATATGCATGTTTTGTTCTGTATCTCACCTAATTTGTGATCGATATTGGGACTTTGGTGTTTGGTGACTTGAAATATTAAGTCTTCGAGTGGATATACTGTCTCTGGTTGGTGGTGAATTCATAATGTGAGTCAATGTTGGTTGCTGCTGGCGAAACACCTCGGATCGGATTGTTTGAGCTAGAAACAGAAATGAAGATTTATAACATTCACAGTTGATATGTATGAAAACGATCCACATTTAAGCATTTTCTTCCTTATTTGGATAAATTGCTATGAATGGTACTCTGCAAGATGTTTGGCTGGTCACGAATACTGCATTATTTGTTTTCCAGTCATTTTGTTTCCCGCTTAAAGGTATTACATGATTAGAAATATAAGTTGGGACAATAACAATCATGAAAAAGGAAAAGGAAACATGCATTTCTCTTTATCTCAAAAGAGACAGACAGGGACTGGGTGCATATTGTCCACCAAGTAGACAAATTGTTTTTTCTTCAATTTACACCCTCCATCTATTGAAGAAGTACAATCAGGGGACACCTCTTTATTAATGAGGTCTTTTTATTTAGGGAAGATCAGCTAGAGAAACTTTACGACTGATGCCAACAACAGCATTTATCAAATTTTCAGCTCACCCATGCCTGCCACGGGAACCATTGTGGGATTTGAACCATGGATTTGAGCATTGCTCTAGGGTTATGCTTCGCTAATTCAGTGACCAAAGCCGACTGGCTGTGCAAATATATCATCAAGTGCATTAGTCTTAATGAGAGGCTGTCTACACTTGTCAAATCAGCCAATATTGTGCCATGGAGCAGATTGAATAATCTGTAACAATTCCAAAAGCTTTCTTTCATCTGGTAGCAATAGTTTACCTCCAGAGCCATTTGCCAAGTTTTAGATTTAGTTGGCCACACACAGCATCTATGTTCCAAAGATTAAAAGCCACCTGGATTAGTTTGGATTGTTATTTCTATATGCAATGTGTTTATTGTCCTAATGTGAGTAGCATTTTACAGAAAAAAAATATCTTTAAACAAATAAAACTTGACTTGTTCTGAAAATACTTGGGAGAGGTTTTTCCAGTCAGCAGAGTTCCATAGTCTCGGACTTGTCTTATTCCTTTATCAGAGTTACAAAACCAGAGTTCAAGAGTGTGGACAGGGGCAAACCCCTAATCCAGCTCCTTGCCTGCTCCAAAAACAATTCAAATCTAATCCAATTCATGGTCCCCACAAGAGAGACATACCAGATCCAGGCATTACACCTGACCTCACTCTCATTGTAGCCAAAAGGCCGAATTACAGACCTACCAAAAACACAACTCATTAATCAATCTTTAATGAGCAGTGTTTGGGATAAGTGGCATTAAATTTCGATAATGACAGGTGACATGGGGTCACTAATTTGTTTCCCATCACAAATAACATTTTTATTTTGTCTTCCCTGTATATGATCGGCCTGATGGAAAGAAAAATACCATAGTGCTTGTATTTCCATAGTCAAAATGTGCCATCATCATTGATAGCAATGTGGAAAACCGATTTGTGCTTTGGTAAATAAGTTGCCTACAGTTCAGAGAGAAGAGCTTCAACATTGGTGGGCAGGAGTTTCAGCATATTCTGCTGGCAACTGATGCTTTTCCTTGACCATCCAAAGTTGCTGACATATATAGGTCCCTATGAACCATTTCCCAGATTCCTGTTGAACCACACTTGCTTTGTTGTATTCTCTAAAAATAGGTGTGGTGAAATCCTTTACACCGAAACCTGTCCCCACATTTTCAAACAGCTAAAGAAAACTATATACTGGATTCGTGACAAAAGCTTGTATTGCTTCAGCCTTTCAATCCCAGAGTGGTAAAGAAGACATTCCTCAAGCTAACTTTTAACTTTCCCTGCAGTAGTTGTTATAACTAGGACAGTTTAGGAGAAAGAAATTAGAAACGTATGAGGTAGGACATGGAACTGACCTATGCTGTTAGCTCAGTTGGCTGGGCGGCTGTGTCCAGAGCGACGCCAACAGTGCGAGTTCAATTCGCGTACATGTTGAGGTTTTTATCCCCCTCACCCGAGGTGTTGCGACCCTTAGGTTAAATCACCACCAGTCAGGACTCACTCAAAGGGGAGAGCAGCCTAGGGCCCTCTGAGATTATGGCGACATTAATTCACTTTAATGGTGCCCGGGTATCCTTAGTATCAGTGCTGTGGCTCCGATTTGCTTCCTACCAAAGGAGACTTCTGAAGTGAGGGAAGCTGCACAGTCAGTCATGTTGTACTTGAAAAATATGCAGGAAGTGATGTGAATGAGAAATGTTACAATACAGGAGGGAATTCCATAATCCAGAGCATGAGCCTCGGCCTCTGGATTATTAGTCCAGTGACATTACCACTACCTCCCTGTCTCCCCAGTAAGTGGATCATCACACTGAATAAAGCAACGGCTATGAGCCCTGGCAACATTCCAGCAGACAATTTAGAAAATTACCCAGGTAAGTCCTGTCCATAAAAAGCTGGACAAATCCAATCTGGCAAATTGCTAATTCAGAAGAAAATATTGTGAATGTTGCAGATTGAAAATAAAAACAGGAAATGCTTAAACAGGTCAGGCAGCATCTGTGAAGAGGCAACAGAGTTAATATTTCAATTGAGGAGTCATACAGAGCACAAAGTCAGATGATTGTCGTGCTGGTGAAAGGTATCAGAAATGTTAATTCTTTCTCTCCACGGATGCTACTTGACCTCCTGAATATTCCAGCATTTTCTGTTTTTATTTCAGCAAATTTACTCTCCCATCTGTATATTCTCAACCATCAGTGAAGTGGTGGAAGGTATTGTTGACCAAGATAGTTGTGTTTATTGAAGGTCAGTCATGTCAGGCCCAGGATATCATTGCAGGAATTCCTCAGGGTCGTGCCCAAGGCCCAACAATTTTCAGCTGCTCCACCATGAGGCCATAAGTGGAGAATAGTGTTAATGGTTGATCAAAAACCTATCCGAACAGCCACAAAAATACTCCCCAAGATTGGGTAATCTATGAGGAACAATGTATCTCCTGTCTGCCTAAAATACAAGCTGGAATTTAAAAGAAAGTCTCAGTAATAGTGACCATGATATTGATGATTGTTGTGAAAGACGTTCACTAAAGGCCTGTAGGAAAGGAAATCTGTCACCCTTACCTGGGATCTGACCTATGTGTGACTCCAGACCTATAGAAATGTGGTGGTTGACTTTTAAATGACCTCAGAAATGGCATATCAAGCCTCTCAGTTGCATCAAAACCACTACCAAGTTTAAAACAAATGAAACCAAATAGATCACCTGGCATCAACCCAGACCTTCATTGTCACTGGCTCAAAATCCTGGAACTGGGTAACTGAGTGTGTCTACAGCACTAGGGCTTCAGCGGTTTAAGGCTGCAGGCAGCTCACCAACATTTTCTCGATAGCAGTTAGTAATGCAAAATAAATGCTGGCATGACGAGCAACATCCACATCCCATGAACAGAAAAATACAAAACTCTCCGCCACTTAGATGTATATGAGTAGCAGGTATCTGGGTACATCATCACTAGCAAGTTTCTCTCTATCATACATCATCCAGACTTGCAAAATGTTGTTCTTTCTTCATTGGCACTGGTTCAAAATCGTGGAACTCTCTAGATTCACCGTGGGTGTACCAACACCATATGACTGCAGTGGTTCACCACCACTTCTCAAAGGCAATTAAGGACAGGCAGGAGAAATGACTTTGACGGAGTCAGTGGGAGGGCTGATGAAAGTAGTGCAGTTGATGGTATTTGGACTTTCAAAGGGCATTTTATAAAGTACCATTATAGACTTGCTCGCTAAATTGAAGTGGCACTGAGAACTTGGGTATGAAATTGGCTAAAAGACAGAAAGCAAACAATAGCGGTGAATGATTGTATTCTACCAAAGGCAACTTCTGAGGGGCTGCTCAACTTACTACATTTTTTAATTTTGTGTCATCTACAAATTTTGAAGTTATGCCCTATACATCTAGTCCTGGTAATCAATCTATATAAAAAAGAGCAGTAGTCCTAATGCCAATCCCATGGCTACACAATTGTATTATTATGCAGAAAACAACCATTTGTAACATTACTTCACTTTGCTTGTTTCACCTCATCTGCTGCTGAAACTATTATCCATGTCTTGGTTTCCTTTCGATTCAACTATTCCAACTCCTGGTTGGTCTCCCACATTCTAGCCTCCGTAAACTTGTAGTCATCCAAAACTCTGCTGCCCATGTTGCCCTTGCAGCAAGTCCCACTTCCCTTTCACACTTGTGCCACACTGACCTCGCTAAGGGAACCATCCAACAGTATCCACCAACTCCTTTCACTGCACGGCCTCACAAATGTTACATGCTGACCACAACCTGATGGACCTTTGGGAAAAGGTGTTTTTCTGCCTAAACCTTTCCATGAGACAGGGGTAAGGCACTATTTGGAGACCTATAGAATATCCCAAGTAACATGAACGTACCTTTCTTGCGATTTGTAAATTTGGATCCTATACTTTCCCCCCTTTAAGTCATCCTCTCCTTCTAACTATATAATGTCTTCCTTTTCATCTGATTTATCTTTTCTGAACAGTGTCCTTTAATATTAAGCACACAGTGCTCATCATTCTAAGTCACGTTTCTGTTACTAACACTGCATATTACCATATGGCTGTGTGTGCTTGTAGATCACCAACCTTATTCACCACAAATTATTCAACATGCTCACTTGACTCTCCTTGTTCCTCTTTTCTACTTGCATATGCTGGTGCCCATCCACTGTCAATTCAGTTTAAACCACCCCTCCCCCAAACCAGGATAGAGAGCCTCCCCATGAGGACATTGGCCCAAGTCCTGTAGAGGTGCAACCTGTCTCTTTTAACAGTTTTTAAAAAAAAATTTAGATTACCCAATTATTTTTTCCAATTAAGGGGCAATTTAGCGTGGCCAATCCACCTACTCTGCACATTTTTGGGTTGTGGGGGCGAAACCCACGCAGACACGGGGAGAATGTGCAAACTCTACACGGACAGTGACCCAGAGCCGGGATCGAACCTGGGACCTCAGCGCCGTGAGGCGGTTGTGCTAACCACTAGGCCATCGTGCTGCCCCTCTTTTAACAGTTTTTAATCAAAGTTACAAATCCTATGTGACTGTGACAAAAGTAAAGTCCCTGCCTTGTGCTTCTCGATCTTTGACACAATTGATCACACCATCGTCCTCCAATACTGTCCAGCTAGGTGGGACCTCATATGCGTACCATTACTCAGCCCATCTATCTCCACCTCCGGACTTTTCCCTCGTCTCAGCTCATCAACTGCAAACTTTTTTTTCATGCCTTCATTATCTTGAGATTTGCCGACTCCAAAACACAGCTGGCTGGTCTCATACATTCTTCTGGTCATCTAAAATGCTACTGCCTGCGCCTCAACTCTCAGCAAGTCAGTTTTCCCCGTCACCTTTGTGTTCACTCACCTATATTAGCTCCTGGTCAAATGCTTTAATTTTCAAATAGTCATCTTGCTTTCATATCTCTCAGTAGTCTTTGTCCCTCCCTATCATTGTAGTCTGCTCGAGCCCCAAAACCATCTGCAATATCAGCGCTCCTCTAATCTCCTCTAATTTAAGCCTCTTATGCAACAGCAGTTTTCATTGCTGCACCATTGGTGGCCTGCCTTCTGTTTCCTTTGCCCCAAGCTCTGGAAATAACTTTCCTATACCACTCCCCTCAATACTTCTAGTTCATCCTTTAAGACACTCCTTAATGCCCATCTCTTTTTCCAAGCTTTAGTCACCTGACCTAATATCTCTATGTGGCTCAGTATCATGCTTTCCTTTATAAAGCTCCAGTGAAGTCCCTTGGAATGTTTCATTATGTTAAAGATATTATAAAAATAAACATTAATATATAAATAATAAGTTTAAAAAAATAAATTTGGAGTACTCAATTCATTTTTTTCAATTAAGGGGAATTTAGTGTGGCCATTCCACCTACCCTGCACATCTTTGGATTGTGGGAGTGAGACCCGCGCAGACATGGGGAGAATGTGCAAATTCCACAAGGACAGTGACCCAGAGCTGGGATCGAACCTGGAACCTCGGCGCCATGAGGCAGCAATGCTGACCACTGCGCCACTGTGCTGCCCAATATATAAATATTAAGCTGTTGTTGTTTTGAGCAGATGCCTCAAGCCACTTCAGTGATCTTTTCTAGCTTCTGATTTATATTCTTGCTAGCTAGTGCGTGACACTGGGAGATTGCCACTTTCAAAGTCTGACTTTTGTAACCTCTTTCCTATTTCTAGATAATCTGTACTGAGGACTTCAATAACCACCTTCTCTATGTAAAAATAATTTTAGACATCATGATCATAATGCACTGCCTGAAAGGGTGGCAAAAGCAGATTGAATCATTTTCAAAAGGGAATTGGATAATTAGCTAGAATCATTATAGCACATTAAGTCCATGCCAGCTGTCGGAAGCAACCCACTTGGTCTCATTCCCAGTTCTATGCCTATCGCCCCGCAAGACTATTTTCCTCAAGGGTCCATCCAATTTCACTGAAATTATTGATCATCTTCATTCCATTACCCTTATAAGGCAATGAGTTCCAAGTTAATACTACTCCTACGTGAAGTTCTTCCTCACGTACCGCCTTGCCTACCTCTTGCCCAAATCTCATGTCTGCATCCCCTCATCCTTTTAGGTTTCACTGATGGGAACATCTTTTCTTTCGCTACCTTATTTAAACCCATAATAATCTTGTACGCCACCATCAAGTCTCCCCTCAACCTCCTTGCCTTCAAAGAGAACAACCTCAGCTTGTAACTAAATTCTCCCATCCTTGGAACCATTCTAGTAAATCTGCTCTGTAACCTTTGCAGGATCTTCATGCCCTTTTCAATGTATGGTGACCACAACTGGACACAATGCTCTTGTTGTGTCCTAACCAGACCTTTATAAAGATTTTGCATAACTTCCCTGTTTTTATACTCAATGCTGGTTATTTGCGAAGCAAAAGTCCAGGGGCAGGATTCTCCGATCTGCAAGCCGGGTTTTCCGGCGCGGCACACCCCCGCCAGCAGCGGGATTCTGTGTTCCCGCTGCCGGCTAATGGGGTTTCCCATTATGGCCACCCCACGCCATCAAGTAACCTGCAGACGTGGGTGTGGTGCCGGCAGACTAGAGGATCCCACCAACAGAGAATTCCGCGACACATGATTTGCTGATTACACTATATGTAGTGTCACCTTCAAAGATCTATGCATGTGAACCTCAAGTCCTTATGTCCTTACACACCAATAATAATAATAATAATAATAATAATAATAATAGCTTATTGTCACAAGTAGGCTTCAATGAAGTTACTGTGAAAAGCCCCTAGTCGCCACATTCTGGCGCCTGTTCAGGGAGGCCGGTACAGGAATTGAATCCGCGCTGTTGGACTTGTTCTGCATCACAATCCGGCTGTTTAGCCCCACTTTAAGGGAGAAAGTATGCAGGGCGATGGGGAAAGAGAACAGGATAGCTTTTTCAAGGAACCAGCAGAGGTAAGGTGTTTTGAATGGTCTACTTCTGTTATATCATTCTACGGTCCTGATCTACCTACTCATTTTACCTTGCAAAGAAAAGTACTGCAGACCTATACGCTTATCATAGGTACTCAAAAATATGCCACACTGTGATCCTATGCCATGAGAACCATGGCCAACTATGAACCTATGCTATATGTGAAACAAGTACTGTTATTCTTGAATTGCGAGAATTAACGTGAAAGAATTGATAATGTTGGGTGAACAATTTTTTCTTCTGGCCTCGTGTAGAACATGGAAACAATAACATTTCTTGTGCGTATTAAATAAATGGAAACTTGACAACAGACCAAATTGTATGGGATATGGAGAATATACTGGATTAACAGTTTCTCTTTTTTCTCTCCCCGATATTCTTAATTACAAAATAATTTTGCCATGCTAATCAAACATTGCTCAAGATACGCAAATATATATGAAGAATACATTGCATGATTCTTCATCTACTTAAACATCAGCTAAACTCCAGTTTGGAGAAATAATACTTCAGCTCATACCTTGGCCACTTCCATTTCCATTCGCTGGGGGTGCAGGGTATAGACCTTTTCTTGTCGCTTTCTGCCATTTCTTCACAAGGAATTTCAGCCTGAAGTGGAATATTAATAACATTGATGGAAGCCAGAACAAAACTCATACACAAAAGTCAACATCTTGTTGAATGTCAGATGAGACAAACAATGTCCTTTTCATCGCCAGTGACGACGTTTTAAGTACCTACTTCTTACTTACTTGTTCTTGATGAGTGTGATTTTTTGTCTCCATAACCAGGAAAACTTTCATACTCAATGTCCAAACACTAATTATAAAGAGCAAGTAAACAGGGCATCAACAGATGACAGCAATAAAGAATCTATTGTTCACATGGATGGTGGCGAATAAAATGCTTGCTATATAACTTGCAAAAGTTCACCATCCTCTGCACTGACACTGTAGAACAAGTCCCTTGTGATTTTATTTCCCAGGTGATAACATGGGTTCTATGATAAAGAAAAAGGAACAGCAGCAAATCCATAACTGCCCCTTAGGTGTATTTGAATAGTAAAGAGAGCCATGTTGTTGAAGCTTTTCATCTTGCATTTATCAGAACAAACGCAAGAATGCCAAATTTCAAATGATCACAATAATATCATAATATCACAACATAATACCAAAGGAGAAAAGGGCACTAATTGGTTGACAAATTGACTCTGATTGGCTGAGGCATTGCCATGGAAAAAACAGAGATCTATAGGCTCTCTTTGCGCCAACATTTTCACCGCTTTCCACAAGATATATGTTTTGATGGAATGAACTCTGGCTTTCTCCAACAAGCACATTTCCAATAGTAGATGATATGTTTGCAATCTTTGAATCCACAATGGCATTTAAGAATTTGCTTGAGACGCAGCATTTAAAAATGTTCCCTTTCCTCAACATGCTAATTTTTAAAATATGCTAATGAATTCTCCACCACTGTCTATCACAAGCTTATCTTCACCAGTTATTATACACATTGGGATTCGTGTAGTTCAATGAGCTATAAAATTGCCTTTCAACACTCAGGCAAATAGGGCCCTAGTCATTTTATCATTTTGCACATTTGACGCAGAAAGAGAGGGAATGAAAGCTATCCTGTGGAACAATGGTTATCCTGATCAGATTACTGTGCATCACACAACTTGTAAATGGGTCAAAAGGTTACTTTCTGACTTGAAAAATCCAGTCTCCTTCAAATTACCCTGGAAAGTCAAAGTATCTCAAAAGTTTGAACACGTTAAAGATGTTCAAGTTTCTAATCTTAAAAATTATATTTTCCATCAACTGGATGCTGGTGAAAGTCCAAAAGATGTTTTTGCCTACCACACAGTTGAGCAACGTCGTGTACAAATTTCAATGTGGTGTGATGCCAGGTATGTAGGCTATACATCCAGCGATTGGTTGAGTGAATCAAACATAATTCTCTTCTGGTTGTTTGTAACCAGCTGTACTCAATCAGCCTGCACTTGTAAAACCCGAAACAAAACTATTCGAACAAAACTATCACGGACTTCCTGTGGCGTTCGCGAGCGGAGCGGCCGCGTTCAGAAGAAGCTCCCGTCGGTCTGCGATATCGTGGTCCTTTTCAGGGGGTTCCCCGCTGATTTTTCGGAAGAATTAAACCTCTCCGGGGTCGGCCCTGCCT
Source organism: Scyliorhinus canicula (assembly GCF_902713615.1). NCBI lineage: Eukaryota > Metazoa > Chordata > Chondrichthyes > Carcharhiniformes > Scyliorhinidae > Scyliorhinus > Scyliorhinus canicula. The sequence continues at coordinate 129,542,072 of NC_052147.1, forward strand.
CCCTCGCGCTGTGAAGCAACAAAGCTCCGTTTCACGGAGCCGGAGGGTTGGAAGGGCAGGAGAGGAGAGACTGGTCCCGCTGGGTTTGGCGGAGCAGCTGCATGTGGAGGAGGAGCGGGGATCGCGACGGTGTTCCCTAACCCTGAAAGCCGAAGGGCTCAAAGAGCACGGAGAGAAAATTTTTTTTTTCTCTCTCCTGAAAACTTGAAAGGAGCATTGGGGGCGGAGCCAAATGGAGGCCGAGGCGGCAGGCCCGAAGCCAGGCCGCGATGTAGGTGAGATGTCCCGCATCGGATGGCTCCCGCCTAGAATGTGGTAAGACGACTGAAGCCCAGTCCCAGGAAAATTCTGGAGGTATACAAAAAAGAAGAGAAAGAAGTTTTAAAGAAATTTGAGATTGAAGAAGGAAGGGCGAGAAAAAGGAAAAATAATAAGCCGTTAAAGGATGAGAAAAGCAGCATCGAGGAAGGGAGGAAACACGGGCTCGTCATTGAATGAGAGGACGAGCAAAAGTGCTGACAAGGTGGCGGAGGCCGGACCGCATGGTAGGGCTGTACTACTTACGGTGGAGTAGATGACCGAGGTGATGGCAGTGGAGCTGGAAAAGCAGTTTCTGAGGGACATGGAGGCTTTGAGGAAGGAGATGGCAGTCGCAATGAAGTCATTGGTGCAGGAGGCAATCGCCCTGGTGAGAGTAGCTGTGGCAAAGACATCGGCCGAGGTGAGAGCTGGGCGAGAAGATGAAGGAGGAGGAGGCCGTGTCGCAGCACAGTGACCAGCTCACCTCGATGGGGGACCAGCTGCGGAGGGTGGTGGAGGTCAACAAAGGACTCCGAGAAAAGCTCGAGGACTTGGAGAACCGCTCGAAGCGGCACAATTTGAGAATTGTGGGCTTGCCTGAAGGGATAGAGGGTCCAAGGACAACAGAGTACTTCGCTAAGAAATTGGCAGAGCTGATGGGGGAGGGCGAGAACCCCTTCCGGTACGAGCTGCACCAAGCTCATCGGTCGTGAAGGCCGAAGCCCAAAGTGAATGAGCTGGCAAGAGCAGTAATCATCTGCTTTCATAAGTACTGCATGAAGGAGAAGGTGTTAGGCTGAGCAAAGCAGAAGCGCGAGGTGCAGTGGGATGGTGCTGGAGTTCGGATCTACCAGGACTTGACGGTGGAGTTGGCAAAAAGACGAGCGGTGTTCGGGCAAGTGAAGACGGCACTGTACAAAAAGGGGGTGCGATTTGGTATGGTATACCCGGTGAAGCTGAGGGTGACGTATGATGCCAAAGACTTTTATTTCGAGACAGCGGAGGCGACTGAGGCGTTCGTGAGGGTAGAAGGCTTGGGACAGACGTGAGGAGCGGAGCTGGAAGAGAGACTGTGGACTGTGATTGGGGAGCTGTAAAATGTATAAATGCTGTAACTTTCTTTTTACTGACGTGTATTGTAATTTATATCTCTTCACATTGTTACAGAGTTCAAGTTATTGGTTGGGTCGATTGGCATTCTGTTTTGCAACGGTTATATCTTAGTTTAGTGAATTGTATGGGTTGGATTGATGTTTTTTCTTTCTCTGGGACTGGGTGGGAGGGGACAGTATATCTTGGCGGGGGGGGAGCCACCCGTGCTGGCTAACTAAAGTTGGCTAGTGAACGGAGGTGAGGTGAGAGGAGGGCTGCCGACATTGGAGCCTAGTTAGCTGGTTTCATAGAACATAGAAAAATACAGCACAGAACAGGCCCTTCGGCCCACGATGTTGTGCCGAACTTTTGTCCTAGATTAAGAACAAATTAATCTACACCCCATCATTCTACCGTAATCCATGTACCTATCCAATAGCCACTTGAAGGTCCCTAATGTTTCTGACTCAATTCCACAGGCAGTGCATTCCATGCCCCCTCTACTCTCTGGGTAAAGAACCTACCTCTGACATCCCCCCTATATCTTCCACCATTCACCTTAAATGTATGTCCCCTTGTAATGGTTTGTTCCACCCGTGGAAAAAGTCTCTGACTGTCTACTCTATCTATTCCCCTGATCACCTTATAAACCCCTATCAAGTCGCCCCTCATCCTTATCTGTTCTAATGAGAAAAGGCTGAGCACCCTCAACCTTTCCTCGTAAGACCTACTCTCCATTCCAGGCAACATCCTGGTAAATCTCCTTTGCACCTATTCCAAAGCTTCCACATCCTTCCTAAAATGAGGCGACCAGAACTGCACACAGTACTCCAAATGTGGCCTTACAAAAGGTTTGTACAGCTGCATCATCACCTCATGGCTCTTAAATTCAATCCCTCTGCTAATGAACGCTAGCACACCATAGGCCTCCTTCACAGCTCTATCCACTTGAGTGGCAACTTTCAAAGATCTATGAACATAGACCCCAAGATCTCTCTGCTCCTCCACATTGCCAGGAACCCTACCGTTAACCCTGTATTGCGCATTCATATTTGTCCTTCCAAAATGTACAACCTCACACTTTTCAGGGTTAAACTCCATCTGCCACTTCTCAGCCCAGCTCTGCATCCTATCTATGTCTCTTTGCAGCCGACAACAGCCCTCCTCGCTATCCACAACTCCACCAATCTTCGTATCATCTGCAAATTTACTGACCCACCCTTTAACTCCCTCATCCAAGTCATTAATGAAAATCACAAACAGCAGAGGACCCAGAACTCATCCCTGCGCTACGCCAGGGGCGATTTGATGTCAATAATGGATAGGGGCAGATCAGGCACATAGGGCAGGTCCTGGTGGTATGGTGATGGTGGTTAAGAAGAGTGTGGGGGGGGGGGGGGGGGGGGGGGGGGGTGTGTGTGTGTGAGAGACCCCCAGTTAGGATAGTCACGTGGCACGTGAGGGGGTTAGGAGGTCCGGTCAAGAGTGCTTGCCCATCTTAAAAGTTTGAAAGCCGATGTAGCAATGCTGCAGGAGACTCACTTAAGTTTGAAGGTCCAGGGTTAGTCAGGTGTTTCACTCTGGACTTGACGGAAGGGCTCAAGGGATAGCGGTAATGGTTAGCAAAAGAGTACGCTTCCAGATGGAGAAGGTGGTGGCAGATCAGGGGGGTAGATATGTGATTGTGACAGGGGCGCTGGAGGGGAGATTAGTGGTGCTGTTAAGTGTATACGGCCCCCGATGACTATGTTTGTTTGTTTAATTTTAATTTATTCTTACGTTCTCTTGTTGTTTACTGGGTTTGGAGGGGGTGGGGGGGGGGATGTGATACATGCGTTGATATGGTCTGGGGGGTGTTACAGTTATTATGGGGTTATATTGTTGCTTTTCATTGTTTGTTGTCATATTTTCTGTAAAAAATTCCAATAAAAATTATTTTTTAAAAAAAAGTGTATACGGCCCCAATTGGGATGTTGTGGGATGCGCAAAGGTGTTTGGGGCCATTCCCGAAATGGACACACATGAACTGATAGTGGGAGCGGACTGGAACGTGGTGCAGGAGCCAAGGTTGGACAGGTCACAGCCGCGCTCGCTGGTCCCATCAGGGGGGGGGGCGGCGCGAGCGAAGGCGTTGGCTGGGCTAATGGTGGAAATGGGAGGGGTGGGCCCTTGGCGGTCTCTGCACCCAAGGGAGCAGGAGCACTCGTTTTTCTCAGCAGTCCATAAGGTATACTCATATATTCGCGGATCGATTTTTTCGTGGTGGGGAAGGCTTTGCTGGCTGGTGTTATGGGGTCGGAATACTCGGCAATTGCAGTGTCAGATCATGCTCCACATTGGGTGGATATGGTACTGGAGAAGGGGGTAGCACAGAGGCTGGGGTGGAGATTAGGTGTGGGAGTTTTGGGGGACCAAGTGTTCTGTGACAAAATTGAAAAGGTCATTAAGGAATATGTAGGTTTCAACTGTACGGGTGAGGTGTTGAAGGCGGTCATCTGGGAGGCTCCAAAGGCAGTGGTGAGGTGTGAGGGAATTTCGTTTAAGGCCAGGGTGGACAAAGAGGAGAGGTTGGAGCAGCAGAGGGTAATAGATCAGATGTTGGAGGTAGATAGGAGTTATGCAGAGGATGGGGTCCCAGCAAAGCTGGAAAAGAGGAAGGAACTACAGGCGAGCTTTGATCGACTATCTACCAGGAAGGCGGTACGCCAACTGAGACGAGCAAGGAGTTTACGAACATGGAGGTATCTTAGCAGGTCAGCTCCGGAGGGAAGCAGCAGCAAGGGAAATTATGTAGGTGAGGGATAGGGCAGGGAAGTTGGTGGTGGCTCCGGATCTGATTAACAAGGTTTTTGAGGAATTGTATGAGAGGTTGTATAGGTCACAGCCACCTGAGGGAGACCGTGAGATGCAGGCATTTCTAGATGGGTTGGAGTACCCGAGGTTCGGGGAGGGGGACAGGGCTACATTAGAAAGAGTGATAGTGAAAAATGAAAAAAATGAAAATCGCTTATTGTCACGAGTAGGCTTCAATGAAGTTACTGTGAAAAGCCCCTAGTCGCCACATTCCGGCGCTTGTCCGGGGAGGCTGGTACGGGAATCGAACCGTGCTGCTGGCCTGCTTGGTCTGCTTTAAAAACCAGCGATTTAGCCTGGTGAGCTAAACCAGCCCCAGATAAAGGATGCGATGGGAGGATGCAGTCGGGGAAGGTGGCAGGGCTGCATGGGTTTCCAGTGGCAGGGCCGGTTGGGTTTCCGGTGGAATATTATAAAAAAATTCAAGGATATGTTGGCACCCCGATGGAGGGTACGTTTGAAGAGGCGACAGGGAAGGGGATGTTTCCACAAACTTTGGGGCAGGCATCGATTTCCCTGTTGCTAAAAATAGATAAGGATCCGATGGAGTGTGGGTCGCATAAGCCCATATCACTTCTGAATGTGGACGCAAAAGTATTGGCAAAGGTACTGGTGGGTAGGCTGGAGGAGTGCCTCCCGAAGGTGAGAGGTGAAGATCAGACGGGGTTCGTGAGAGGAAGGCAGCTCTTTTCAAACATTAGAAGGGAATTGAACATCATTATGGCACTGGCAGAGGGGAAGGAAACAGAGGTGGTTGTGGCATTGGACGCTGAGAAGGCTTTTGACCGGGTAGAATGGGGGATACTTCATTCTGGAACGGTTTGAGATTGGTCCAAAATTTGTGAACTGGGTAAAGCTACTATATAAGGAGCCGAGGGCGAGTGTCCACACAAACAACATCAGCTGAGATACGCTTCTTTCCATCGTGGGATGTCCTATGTCCCCCCCTGCTGTTTGCACTCACGATTGAGCCGTTAGCCATCGTATTAAGAAGTTTGGGGGTATGGAAAGGTATTTTGTGGTGTCTCGACCAGGGATGGGCGCAGGGACTCACTTTAGTTACCTGGGGTGCAGGTTGCCCGGGAGTGGGGAGGGCTCCGCAGGTACATTTCTCGTTTGGTGGGGAGAGTGAAAGCTGATCTGGCAAGGTGGGATGGTCTCCCTCTGTCACTGGCGGGTCGGGTACAGGCGGTTAAAATTAACGTGTTGCCGCGATTTCTGTTTATTTTTCAACGCCTGCCAATTTTTCTGCCAAAGGCTTTTTTCAGAGAGATTGAGGAAAGGATTACGTTGTTCATATGGGGAGGGAAGGTGGCCAGAGTTAGAAAGGTGCTACTACAGAGGGGAAGGCAGGCAGGGGTTTGGGTATTCTGAACCTGATGTATTACTACTGGGCGGTGAATGTGGAGAAGGTGCAGAGCTGGGTCAGAGGGGTTGATTCCCAGTGGGTCAGAATGGAGGAGAGTTTGTGCAGGGGGTCAGGATTGAAAGCACTAGCAACAGCACCGCTCCCGATGGCCCCGGGGAAGTACTCAGGGAGTCAGGTAATAATAGCTTCATTGAAAATTTGGGGGCAGTTTCGCCAACACTTCGGGTTGGGGGCAGGGTCAAGGGAAATGCCGATTCGAGGGAACCACAGATTTGAGCCAGAGAGGTGGGATGGAAATTTTCGGAAATGGGAGGAGAAGGGGATGAAGATACTGAAAGATCTGATTCTACGGGGTCGGTTTGCAGGATTGAAGGAGCTGGAAGCGAAGTATGGTTGGAGCACGGGGAAATGTTTTGATACATGCAGGTTCGAGATTTTGCCAGAAAGGAGATACAGAATTTCCCGGAGGAGCCAGCCTCCACATTTCTGGAGGAGGTGCTGACGACAGGGGGGTCTGGAGAAGGGGGTAGTGTCAGCGGTTTATGGAGTTATTTTGGAAGATGAGAAGGCACCACTGGAAGGGATCAAAGCAAAGTGGGAGGAAGAGTTGGGAGAGGATATGGAGGAGAGGTTCTGATGTGAGGTGCTCCGAAGAGTGAATTCCTCCACCTCGTGCGTGAGGTTGGGGCTGATACAGCTGAAGGTGGTATACAGAGCCCACCTTACGAAGGCGAGGATGAGCCTTTGAAGGAGTAGATGTGTGTGAACGTTGCGCGGGGGGGGGGGTGGGGAGATGGATGGATGCACTTTCAAGAACTGGATAACATCAAACATTAGTTGGGAGGGGTGGGTGGGAGGGTTGGGGCGGTGTGTTAATGATGGTTATGGGTGATTCCTGATTCCTTTTTGTCATTTGTTTATGTGAACATGTGGGCAAATATTTGGGGTTTGGTGGGAGGATGGGATCGTTGTTATTGATATGGGGATTGATATATTTGTTACTGATTATTGTTTTTGTTGGTGGGTGTAAATTTGGGAGAAAATGTGAAAAAGGAGAATAAAAAAATATTTTAAAAAAGAACAAAACTATCACAACTACTATTAGACATGCTACTTAAAAAAATCTGTACTTAGAGAACAATTCTGCGTGCGTTAATAGCTACACTGATAACCAATTTAAGACAATCAGTTGAGCTCATAATAGGACTCATTTATGCTTGCGGGAAGCCACTTACATTCATATGCAGAGACCCATTCTCTGCAAACGAACAAAATATGCAACTTTTTTTGAATTATCCAGGAACTTGGGGAAACTATAGTCCCCCTTTGCTTTCCTCATGGCAATGCCTCAGTCAAAGTTGACTTTTCAACACATCAACCTTTTCGTCTGTAATCTAAATTGTTGTGATCGTTTGAAATTTGGCATTCTTAAATTTGTCCAGATGAGTGCCTCTCTTTTCAGGAATATTGACATTTGGACAAAGCTGTACATGGACTGAAGAAAACTGTATGGACACATTGCTGGTTTATACGTAGAACAATCTTAAATTGTCAGTTTCATTTAGGGGTATATATTTATACGTGGGATATAAAGTGTTGCCATGATGCGGTCTTCATATATAATATAATATATAATGGAATACAATACCTATATATATCCTCAAGTTTCTTTACCGAGGTGTAACCAACAACGGACAAAGATTTAAATGTGGAAATATTCACTGTGATGACGATCGCATAAAGTTGTTTTTTAAGGACAGTCTAAAAGAAAGAGTTGGAGATGGCGTGGCAGAGAAATTTAGGGAGGCAATTCCAAAGCCTGGGATCTAGATGACTGAGGGCACAGTTGGAAAGGGTAATGCAAAAGAAAAGGGGTTATAAATGATGCCGAAGGTGGAGTGGGGAGGATCACATGGTTGGTGGAGGTTTAGAGAGGTAAGTAGGTATTGAGGCATGATAGTGAGAAATGTAAATTTGAGGTACTGGGAGGTCAGGAAATTAATTTGGTGTGCGAGGACAAGGACATTGGGCGACTTAGACCAGATGTTCAGGGATTAAGATGGGGAAAATACAGTATGAAAGTAAACTAATAGGGAACGTAAAAACTGACTGTAAACGTTTCTGGAGGTATGTAAAGAGAAAAAGATTGATAAAAACTAATGTAGGCCCCTCAGAATCAGAAACAGGGGAATTCATAACGGGGAACAAAGAAATGGCTGAGGAACTAAATCCGTACTTGGCTTCTATCTTCATAAAGGAAGACATGAATAATGTACCGGAAGTTCTGAGAAACGCAATGAGTATTAGTAAAGGTTTTGGGGAAATTAATGGGATTGAAGGCAATAAATCTCCAGGGCCTGATCATCTTCATCCCAGAGTACTTAAGGAAGTAGAATTTGAAGATCCAATGGTGGTAATTTTCCAAAATTCTTTGGACTCTGGAATAGCAGATTACTATGTAAAGTTAAAGTGCATGGGATTGTGGGTAGTGTCTTGAGATGGATAGAAAGCTGGTTAGCAGACAGAAAGCAAAAGGTTGGAATAAATAGGTATTTTTCCGATTGGCAGGCAGTAACTAGTGCGGTACCGCAGGGATCTGTGCTAGGACCCCAACTGTTCACATTATATATTAATGATTTGGATGAGGGAACTAAGTGTAGTATCTCCAAATTTGCAGGTGATACAAAGTTGGGTGGGAGGGTGAACTGTGAGGAGGATGCAGAGATGCTTCAGCTGGATTTGGACAGTCTGAGTGAATGGGCACATCTTGGTACATGCAGTATAATGTGAATAAATGTGAGATTATCCATTTTGGTAGCAAAAATAGGAAGACAGATTATTTGAATGGATGTAAATTGAGATGGGTGGATATTCAGCGAGACTTTGGTGCCCTCATGCATCAGTTGCTGAAAGTAAGCAGGCAGGTACAGCAGGCAATAATGAAGTCAAATTGGCCTTCATAGCGAGAGGAATTGAGTATAGAAATAGGATTTTTTTTCTATTGTGCAGCGAAGGTTTACCAGGCTGATTCCTGGGATGGCGGGACTGTCATACGAGGAGAGACTAAATCAGTTAGGATTATATTCATTGGAGTTTAGAAGAGTGAGGGGGGATCTCATAGAAACGTATAAAATTTCAACAGGATTATGTCATAATATACACCAGTATTTCATGGTGCAGACACACACTGATGGACACACAGGGACCAATCAACATGTACAAACACCGCAGCCAATCACCTGTTAGAATACACACACTATAAAGGCAGAGGGCACCACGGTTCCCGCTCATTCTGGGTGCTGTCTCTCAGTGGAACAAGAACTCATCCAGCCCAGCACAGACTCACAACACGTGCTGAGAGAATCAACTGGTTCGGACAAGGCTTAGGTCTCCAGTTTAAGTTAGCATCATTTAGACCCACAGTCATCGTGTGTTAGTTAGTTAGAAACAGTTAATAAAATTGAGTTGTACCTTCATCAGTGTTGGAAGTGTCTGTTCATCTCTCAAGTCTACACTAGCCAACACTTCAGATTAGACAGAGTAGATTCAGAAAGAATGTGCCCAATGGTGGGGGAGCCAAGAACATGAGGATAAGGGTTTACCTTTTAAGACTGAGGTGAGGAGAAATATGTTTATCCAGAGAGTGGTGAATCTCTGGAATTCACTACCACAAAAGTGGTTGAGGCATTGTGTAATTTCAAGAAGGAATTAGATATAGCTCTTGGGGCTAAAGGGATATCAGGGTACGGCGTGGCCAGAGTATTGAACTTGATGATCAGCCATGATCATAATGAATGGTGCTCGAAGGGCCGAATGGTCTCTTTTTGCTTCTATTTTCTATGTATGTTTTTATGTATAATGTGAGGTAGAATAGAGGTTGAAGAGTCCAGATGGTAAATATTGAGGCAGGCCAAGAGAGCATTGGGATTGCAAATCTGAAGGAGACAAAGAAATGGATGACAGTTTTAGCAGTTGTGTTAAGGGAGGGTAGAAAAAAAGACAGTCCTTGTGATGCAGAGAATATGATACTGGCAGTTTACTTATGAGTCGAATAAGAGGCCAGACTTCTGAACACTCTGGTTTATTCTGAGATACTGGTCAGGCAAAGAACTAGAATCAATAGCAAAGGTATGGAGTTGTGGCAGGGGCTGAAGATGATGGTTTTATGTGAACATAGAACATACAGTGCAGAAGGAGGCCATTTGGCCCATCGAGTCTGCACCGACTCACTTTAGCCCTCACTTCCACCCTATCCCTGTTACCAAATAACCCCTCCTAACCTTTATAGGTCACTAAGGGCATTTATCAAGGCCAATCCACCTAACTTGCACGTCTTTGGACTTGTAGGAGGAAACCGGATCACCCGGATGAAACCCACGCAGACGCAGGGAGAACGTGCAGACTCCGCACAGACAGTGACTCAGCAGGGAATCGAATCGGGGACCCTGGCGCTGTGAAGCCACAGTGCTAATTACTTGTGCTACCGTGCTGCCCACAATAACTGTAAATTATTTAAGACTTGATTTCAGACAAATAGTTTTAATAATTGTGAAGGTAATAGAGGACTGCAAGAGCAGTAATGGAGAGGTAGAGTTTTATATCATCTGGGTACATGTAGAAGTTGGGGGGGGGGGGGGGGGTAAGGCAAGGATGGATCACTGGGGGACTCCAGAGATAATAATATTAAGTGGGAATATAGCCATTGTTGGATATGCTCCACCAAAATTCAAATAGTGGACTGAATTGAGGACAGTGCCAGAGCTGGGCAATGTGAAAGGTACATTGGAGAAGAAGTTTGCTCAGCTGTGTCAGTAGCTGTTAAGAGTGGTGGAGGAATGCCATACCATTATAACAATCACAGTATATTTTGTTATGACTTTAGTTAGGGCTGATTTTGTTGCTGTAGCTGGAGAAAATTGATTACAGAAATTCAAACAAGGGGTTGCTAGAAACGTGAGCATAGTTTGTAAAGGGAAATACATTCAAGGACATTGTAGATGGAACAGTAGTTTTCCCCAAGGACAGTGGACTTAATAGTTATTTAATTGATGAAAGACGTGATGTCAGAGATTTTGAAATGGACTTGGAGAGGAAATTATCTATAATATTGGTTAGCATTTGTGCTGGAAGATAAATTTGATGATCCATGGTATAGTGGGAATGGAGGCAACTGAGGGCAACAAGGGAAATTGAATGTTGTTTAAAAGCAAATGATTTCTTCAAAATTAAAACATTTTATCATCAATTTATAAAAACTCATACCTGGATATTGCAATGACCACTCTAATTGCAGAGCGGAATCTTGTCAATGGACGTCGGATGGGCATGTGGAGGTCTGTGGGAGAAGGGTACACTCCCATACGTGCAATTAGACACAGGGTTGCCTGCTCGCATTCCTGGAATCCCCCTAAAAGTAGTAACAGGTATTTCTTCTGGTACACCAAAGCCTTCCGGAAGCTTTCAGCTCGGAGGTACTTGCCATAGAGGCGTTGCATCTGCATGACAAAGGAGCAAATTTTAATTTGGTGCATATAGTACAAAGTACTGGCTAATTGCATCATGTGAACTTTAAATCACAAAGGCCAACTAAACTTTGGTTCTGTATTTTGAAACGAAAAATAATTTTTAAAGAATTTCTGAACAAGCAACTCCGGGACCAGATTAATAACTGAAGATTAATCCTCCATAACTGAGGATTAATCGAGACTGAGGCCAACTGACAACAGAGTAAGAGTTCAGATAAGCAGCACTTAGATAGTTGTCGTCCATAGGTAAAAACATGCGGTTATGCCAAATGCATGCTCGGTCCCACTTACTGAAAACAAAAGTTTTCCCCACAATATCTTAAAACCAGGGCCAGCACTGGGAAAAGAGGAATGTTTTAAGCAGAGGAGTTGATAGCTCAAATTTCTCTGAACATGTTGGAACTGTAACACACAAGTATGTTTTTACCTTGAAATATATCTTAGGATATTCCTGAAATTTAAACAAAATGGAAGCAATACACTGATATAAAGTCAAATCTCTTTGATGTTCACCTTCATGCTGGAGGGGTCAACAAGGTCATGTCGCAAAGGTCGATTTTCAATCTCTCCCATCACTCGAGCCAACTCTGATTCAGTGTCTTTTAAAGAATTCTTTAACTGGCTTCTTTCCTTCATCCAATTTGCCCGTTCAATATTCAGAATTAAATCCAAGTGGTCAATTGGTTTCTCCTAAAATGGAAGATCACAAAGCAATGTCAAAGACAGAGCTGACGAGTGGGGGGGTTTAAATAAATTATGTTTTGCTTTTTTCACAATTTATGAAAATACCTGTCATTTTAAATGGTGCAATGTGGAAACAAAACATAGACCTGGCTTGTGTTTTAGCGCCAAAAAACCCTGCAGGTTTATTCTTTATTTGAAGCTCTAAAGTAACAATACCACCAGCAAAGATTAGGTTTAAATGAGTAAAAGTGATGAAGCGAAATCAATACACCAATAACAAGTCCTCAACATGTATTTGCACTCAAGACTATTAATAGACAACACCCATGATAAAATTAATAATTGGTAATTATATCTGTAACAAATATGAAAAAGTACTTCATTTTCACCGATTTATTCCGTGTAAGGGACCTTCCTGAGGATTCCCTTATTTCCGATTTCTTTTTTTTGCTGTTATCATTTTGATCCATGGATGCTTCATGGACATTCACCTTTAAGTTGAGCAGGAGAAGAAAGGAACTCAAAAGTTACAAAAGAGAACACTGTGCTAACTTTTGAAGAGTAAGAAGTCTTATAACACCAGGTTAAAGTCCAACAGGTTTGTTTCGAATCACTAGCTTTCAGAGCGCAGCTCCTTCAACAGGTGACTGAAGGGATGGGTTTCACAACCACACATAGAAAAAGTCAATGATGCAAGATAATACTTTGATTGAGAATCTCTGCAGGTAATTAAGTCCTTACAGATCAAGACAGAGCAACTGGAGAGAGGGATAATCACAGGTTAAAGACGTCTGAATTGTCTCAAGCCAGGACGGTTGGTAGGATTTTGCAAGCCCAGGCCATCTTGTGTGGGGTGAATGCAATGAGACATGAATCCAAGGTTCCGGTTGAGGCCGTATTCATGCGTGCGGAACATGGCTCCAAGTTTCTGCTCTGCGATTTTGCATTTTCGCGCATCCTGAACGCTTACCCGAAGATCAGAAGCTGAATGCCCTTGACTGCTGAAGTGTTCCCTGACTGGAAGGGAACATTCCTGCCTGCTGATTGTCGTGCGATGCATGTTCATCCATTGTCGCAGTGTTTGCATGGTCTTGCCAATGTGCCACACCTTGGTACATCCTTTCCTGCAGTGTGAGGTAGATAACATTGGCCGAGTCACACAAGTATGTACCGCGTACCTGGTGGGTGGTGTTCTCACCTGCCATGGTGGTACCTCTGCTGTGACAGCAGATGAAGGGACATTGTGCGACTATCGCCAGGCAGGACTGTTCCCTTCCAGTTGGAGAACACTTCAGCAGTCAAGGGCATTCAGCCTCTGATCTTCGGGTAAGCGTTCTCCAAGGCGGTCTTCAGAACGCATGACAATATAGCATGCAACAAGTTTGGGATGGGGGGGGGGGGTTAGGAATTGGATAATAGATAATCTGTTGTATTTGCTGCTATTTATAGTTATTGCTATTCACAAACTTACTTGTTTTTAAATTTACAAACCTGGTGACTGTAGTTATTGGGCAACCGAGGGCCAAAGCCTTCAGGTGTTTTTTCTAAGAATTATTTATTCATTTCAATTCTCTTACTTAAAACTAAAGTGGGGCTAGAATTGACCGCACACTAGCCCAGGGGACCGTAACATAATTTGGGGGCTCGCGTCTGTGATCTTTGGAACATCTATCTGGTTTGGGTTACAGTATGAAGTCAAAAAACCCTTCAGGTTTTTCTTTATTTGAAGCACTAAAGTAACAAAGCCACCAGCAAAGATTAGGTTTAAATGAGTAAAAGTGATGAAGCGAAATCAATACACCAATAACAAGTCCTCAACATGTATTTGCACTCAAGACTATTAATGTTTGGGTTACAGTATGAAGTCAAAAGAGACACCAGGTTTGTTGCAAGATAACAGGATGAGACTGGAAGGTGCATTGGAGTAGCACGGCGGCACAATGGCTAGCACTGTTGCCTCACAGCTCCATGGACCCAGGTTCAATTCCAACCTCGGGTGACTGTCTATGCAGTTTGTACTTTCTCCCCGTGTCTGCATGGGTTTCCTTCGGGTGCTTCGGTTTCCTCCCACAGTCCAAAAATGTGCAGGTTAAGTGGATTGGCTATGCTAAATTGCCCCTCGGTGCAGACCCGATGGACCAAATGGCTTCCTTCTGTACTGTACGGATTGTATGATTCCATGAAGAAAATTCTCCAAGTGGACGACTTGTGTTTGGTTTATTTAAAAGGGCTTTAAAAAGACAAGTCAACCGAATTGACAGGTGAATTAAAAATAGGGGTGCCAGCTAAAGCTAGGAAAGAAATGCAGTTGGTTCTGCTGCAGAGGGAAGGGGTAATAAATGTGCCCTTAGTTCATCCACTTTATTGCAAATGCCCCGTGCATTAAGGCACAGAGCCTTTAAGTTTGTCTTTTTCACATTGTTTGTCTTGCTCCCAATATTTTTCTTTATTGTCCTGTTAAAATTATGCTCTTGGTTTCTCCACCCATCATATTTCTTATTCATTTTCTACCCTTTTTATTTTGCCCTTGCTCCCTCTTTTTCTGCAATAGTTATAGGGGATTCAATTGTAAGGGAAATAGACAGGTGTTTTCTGTGACCGCAAACGAGACTCCAGGATGGTATGTTGCCTTCCTGGTGCTAGGCGCAAGGATGCCTCGGAGCGGGGACAGGACATTCTGGAGGAGGAGGGTGAACAGCCAGTGGTCGCGGTACAAAGACACAGGTAAAAAAAGGGATGAAGTCCTAAAAGCAGAATGAAGGGAGCTAGGAAGGAAGTTAAGAAATCGGACGTCGAAGGTAGTGATCTCAGGATTACTACCAGTGCTACGTGCTAGTCAGAGTAGAAATGACAGGATATATAGGGTGAATACGTGGCTGAAGAGATGGTGTCAGGGGGAGGATTTTAGATTCCTGGGGCATTGGGACCGGTTCTGGGGGAGGTGGGACCTGGACAAACTGGACAGGTTACACCTGGGCAGGACTGGAACTGATACTGATGTCCTAGGGGGGCTATTTGCTCGTTCAATTGGGGAGGGTTTAAGCTAATATTGTGGGGGGGGGGGGGGGGGGGGGGAAACCAATGTAAGGAGCCAGAAAAAGAGGGAGCAAGGGCAAAATAAAAAGGGTAGAAAATGAACAAGAAATATGATGGGTGGAGAAACCAAGGGCAAAATTTTAACAGGGCAATAAAGAAAAATATTGGGAGCAAGACAATCAATGTGAAAAAGACAAACTTAAAGGCTCTGTCCCTTAATGCACGGAGCATTTGCAATAAAGTGGATGAACTAATCGCGCAGATAAATATAAATGGGTATGATATAATTGGGATTATGGAAATATGGCTGGGTGACCAGGGATGGAAACCGAATGTCCAGAGTTTTCAGTCTTTAGGAAGGACAGGCATAAAATAAAAGGTGGTAGCGTGGCACTGCTAGTTAAAGAGAAAATTAACGCAATAGTGAGAAAGGATATTAGCTCTGACAATGTGGAATCTGTATGGGAAGAGTTGAGAAATACTAAGGGACAAAGCAAAAAACATTAGTGGGTGTCATATACAGATCCCCAAACTGCACTGGTGAGGTTGGGAATGGCATTAAACACGAAATTAGAGATGCATGTAATACGGGAATATCGGTGATCATGGGTGATTTTACTCTTCACATAGATTGGGCAAATCAAATTAGTCGCAATGCCGTACAGGAGGAATTCCTGGACTGTATACGGGATTGTTTTCTTGACCTTTATGTGGAGGAACCAACTAGAGAGCAGGCCATCTTAGACTGGGTATTGTGTAATGAGAAGGGAATCATTGCCAATCTGGCAGTACGAGACCCCTTGGGGATGAACGACCATAACAGGATCGAATATTTTAATCAAGATGGAGTGAAGTAGTTGATTCGGAGACTAGGGTGCTGAATCTTAATAAAGGGAACTATGAGGATATGAGGCGTGAGTTGGCCTTGATAGATTGGGGAGATTTACTTAAAGGGATGACAGTGGATAGACAATGGCGAACATTCAAGGAACGCATGAGGGAAACAACAGCAACTGTTAATTCCTGTCTGGCAGAAAAACAAAGGGGGTAAGAGGGCCAATCCATGCCTTACAAAGGAAATTAAAAAGAGTATCCGGTACAAGGAAGAAGCATACAGATTGGCCAAGAAAAATAACAGATCTGAGGAGTGGGAGCAGTTTAGAATTCAGCAAAAAAGGATGAAGGGATTGATTAAGAAGGGGAAAGTACAGTATGAAAGGAAACTTGCAGGGAACATAAAGACTGACACTAAGAGTTTCTACAGATATGTGAAGAGAAGGATTGGTAAAGAGAAATGTAGACCCAGTGCAGACAGGAACAGGGGAATGCAGAATAAGGGACAAAGAAATGGCTGAGCAATTAGATACATACTTTGGTTCTGTCTTCACAAATGAGGACACAAATCAGATCCCAGAAATGTTGGGAGAATGAAAGGTTTAGTGAGGGAAGAACTGAGGGAGATCAACATTAGTAGAGAAATAGTGCTGGGAAAACTGATGGGATTGAAGGTGGATCAATCCCCAGGGCCTGAGAATCTGTATCCCAGAGTTAAGGAGGTGGCTCTGGAAATAGTGGATGCATTGGTGGTCACCTTCCGGGATTATATAGATTCTGGAACTGTCCCTGCAGATTGGAGGGTAGCTCACGTCACTCCGATATTCAAAAAGGGAGGTAGAGAGAAAGCAGGGAATTATAGACCAGTAAGCCTAACATCGGTAGTGGGGAAAATGCTTGAATCCATTATTAAGGACTTTATAGCGGAACATTTAGAAAGCAGTGGCAGGATCAGTCAGAGACAGCATGGATGTAAGAAGGGAAAATCATGCTTGACAAATCTGTTGGAATTCGTTGAAGATGTAACCAGTACAATAAACAAGGGGGAGCCAGTCGATGTAGTATATTTGGACTTTCAAAAGGCGTCTGACAAAGTCCCGCATAAGAGATTGTGAAAATTAAAGCACATGGGATTGGGGGAAATGTATCGAGGTGGATAGAAAACTGGTTGGCAGAGAGGAAACAGAGAGTAGGGATTAATGGGTCCTTTTCAAATTGGCAGGCAGTAACTAGTGGGGTACCACAGGGCTCGGTGCTGGGACCCCAGCTATTCACAAATATATTAATGATTTGGATGAGGGAACAAAATGTAACATCTCAAAGTTTGCAGATGATACCAAGTTAGGTGGGAGGGTGAATTGTGACGAGGATGCAGGGATCCTACAGTTGGGCGAGTGGGCAAATCAATGGTAGCTGCAGTATAATTTGGATAAGTGTGAGGTTATTCACTTTGGAAGCAAAAACAGGAAGGCAGATTACCACCGGAATGCTTATAAATTGGAATTCTGTATGCAGCAGAACCTGGTGTCCTTGTGTACCAATCGTTGAAGGTAAGCATGCAGGCGCAGGAGGCAGTAAAGAAGACTAATGGTATGCTGGCCTTCATTGCAAGAGGCTTCGAGTATAGAAGCAGGGATGTGTTGCTGCAATTATACAGGGCCTTGGTGAGGCCACACATGAGTATTGTGTGCAGTTTTGGTCTCCTTCTCTGAGGAAGGATGTTCTTGCTCTCAAGGGAATGCAGCGTAGGTTTACCAGACTGATTCCAGGGATGGCGGGATTGTCATATGAGAAGAGTGACTAGGTTGGGATTGTTCTCGCTGGAATTGAGAATAATGAGGGGGGTATCTCATAGAGACATATAAAGTTTTAACGGGACTAGACAGGGTAGATGCAGGGAAGATGTTACCAATGGTAGGTGTGTCCAGAACCAGGGGTCACAGCCTGAGGTTTCAGGGTAAACAATTTCAGACAGATATAAGGAAACATTTCTTCACACAAAGAATGATGAGCCTGTAGAATTCATTACCACAAGAAGTAGTTAATGCTAAAACTTTGAATATATTCAAGAGGTGGCTAGATATAGCACTTGGGGAGAATGGGATCAAAGGTTATGGGGAGAAAGCAGGATTGAGCTATTGAGTTGGATGATCAGCCATGATCATGATGAATGGCAGAGCAGGCTCGAAGGGCCTAAAAGCCTCCTCCTGCTCCTACCTTCTAAGTGTCTATGATACATTAGTTGAAAATTGGTGGGTGCCACAGTAGCACAGTGGTTAGCAATGTTGTTTCACAGCACCAGAGACCCAGATCTGATTCACAGCTTGCGTCACTGTCTGTGCGGAGTCTGCACCCTCTCCCTGTGTCTGCGTAATTTCCTCTGTGTGCTCCGGTTTCCTCCCAGAAGTCCCAAAAGGCGTGCTTGTTGGGTGAATTGGACATTTTGAATTCTCTCCTCAGCGTACCCGAACAGGCGCCAGAATGTGGAGACTGGGGGATTTTCACAGTAACTTCATTGCAGTGTGAATGTAAGCCTACTTGTAACACTAATCAAGATTATTATATTTACTTGGGTCTATTAGAAACACAGGCGAGCCCACAAAGTTGTGTCGCATAAAAGACATTTTCTGGTGGGGAAACTGAGTTGGAGAGAATTTGGTTGCACTTCGAGCATGACGGGGAATTAAAAAGAATGGAGCATGAAATGGAAATGCAGCAAAAAGAAATGAGGGTGCAGCAAAAAGAAAAAGCTTTTCAAATGGAAATGAGCAGGTTGGAATTAGAGAGAGGAAAAAGCAAAAGAGAGCGAGTTCCAGTTTAAGGCACTGGCAATTAAAAGGGAGCTGCCAGGACCTAGAGGGGAGCTTAATCCTTGAACGGAACCCAGTGGGGTTATGCTTAAATTTATACCGGCCCTCCCAAAAAAATTTTTTAAACTAGAAACTTTTTTTTTTTTTTAGGGCATTTGAGAAAATAGGAACCCAATGAAGTCGCCGAAAGAAAAGTGAACATTAACCATGCAAGTAAATTGAAGGGCGGGCACAGGAAGTTTATGCTTTCCCGTCAGAGGAAGTAAAAAAGGCTATTCTGCGTCCTATGAATTGGTTCGCGAGGCATATGGGCAAAAGCTTTGAAATGTAAGGGACAGCCAGGATAGATGAATGCAAATTCAAAAGGGTTAAGCAGAACAATTTTATCAGATGGTACCTGTATTGCAAGTTGAAACTACCTATGAGGCTCTGAGAGAGGTCATTCTCTTTGAAGAATTTAGGAATCTTCTGTGATAAGAACCCATGTTGAAGATCAAAGGGTGTAAACCGCTAGACAAGCAGCAATAATGGTAAATGATTATGAGCTGATCCATAAATTTAAACCTTTGTTCCATCACCCACAACATTTTGAAAAAGACAGGAAGTTGGAGAGTGAAAGGAAGGCAGGTAGCCAAGGTAAGGAATGGATAGCTGGGAATGCTCCAAGATCTCCTCTCAGACCAGGAAGGAAGGTAGAGAGTGAAGGTGAGACTTGGAAGCCTCGGTGTTACCATTATAAGGTGGGACATGTTCATTCAGCACGTTGGAAGTTGCAAGGAAGGCTCATGGAATTCTTTGGAGTTCATAAGGAACAAAAGTGGAGAATACTACAGGACAGACTGTAGCTCTAACTGGACTTGGGAGACTCGAGGTAAACACTGCTGTTGGAGCAGGTGTGAGGAATGAGGCAGAATGGATTGGATTTGTTTATAGTCACATGTACCAAGGTAATGTATTTTTCTTCGAGCAGCTCAAACAGATCATTTAGTACATGAAAATAAAATAAAAGAACAAGAAAATACATAAAAGGGTCCACAATGCAAATGCATAGACATCAGGTGAAGCATACAGGAGTGTAGTATTAATCAGGTCAGTCCATAGGAGTTTAGGAGTCTGGTAACAGCGGGGAAGAAGCGGTTTTTGAATCTGTTCGTGCGTGTTCTCAGAATTTTGTATCTCCTGCCCGATGGAGGAAGTTGGGAGAGTGAGTAAGCCGGGTGGGAGATGTCTTTGATTATGCTTCCCGCAGGCAGCAAGAGATGTAGATAAGAGTCAATGGATGGGAGGCAGTTTTGTGTGATGGACTGGGCTGTGTTCACGACTTTCCGAAGGTTCTTGCGGTCTTGGGCCAAGCAGTTGCCATACCAGGCTGTGATGCAGCCAGATTGTATGCTTTCTATGGTGCATCTGGTAAGAGTCAGTGTGGAAATGCCGAATTTTCTTAGTTTCCCGAGGACGTAAATGCGCTGTTGTGCTTTCTTATTGGTAGCCTCGACGTGGGTGGACCAGGACAGGCGTTTGGAGATGTGCACCCCTACCAATTTGAAACTGTTAACCATCTCCAACCATCGCCAACACTAAGGGCATTAAAATGGTCATTGGATAGACATATGGACGATAAGGGAATAGTGTAGATGGGCTTTAGAGTGGTTTCACAGGTCGGCGCAACATCGAGGGCCGAAGGGCCTGTACTGTGCTGTAATGTTCTATCTCCACCTCAGCTCTGTTGATGCAGAAGGAGGTGTGTACAGTACTAAAGTGAGTTTTCACTTTCAGGAAGGCCGATCTGACTTCAGAAGCTGTGGCAGTGGGTATGGGTGTGTTTTGGGCTGCTGAGGCACTCGACAGCGGATCGATGGTTTCTTGCTCGAACCGAGCATAGAATGCATTGAGTTCATCAGGGAGGGATGCGCTGCTGCAGGAGATACTGGTCTGCTTCGCTTTTTTGCCCATTATGTTGCTTAGGCATTGCCACAACCGACGAGAGTCTGTAACGCTAGTCTGTGACTAGCTTGGTCTGAGAATTTCTCTTGGCATCCCGGATGGCTTTGCGGAGGTCGTACCTGGATTTCTCGTAGAGGTCAGGTTGCCTGATTTGAATGCCTCAGACCTGTCCTTCAGTAGGGAGTCAATCTGCCGATTGTCATAGTTTCCATTGGGGGACTTATGTACTGCTTTCTTTGGCACAGTCATCCACACATTTGCTGATGAAGTCTGTGATGGTGGCATATGCATTCAGGTTTGTCGCTGAGTTCTTAAATATGGACCAGTCCACTATCTCAAAGCAGTCATGTAGGAGCTCTTCTGTTTCCTCAGACCAGCACTGCCCGACTTTCTTGGCCGGATACTCTTGCTTAAGTTTCTGCTTGTATGACAGGAGAAGAAGCACCGTCTTATGGTCCAATTGTCTAATTTTCTAAGTGCGGTCGGGGAATGGAACGGTAGGCGCCTTTGATTTTTGAGTAGCAGTGGTCAAGAATGTTGTTGCCCCTGGTGGGGCAGGAGATGTGCTGGTGGAATTTTGGCAGTACACTCTTGAGGTTGGTCTTGCTGAAGTCCCTGGCTATGATGAACAAGGCCTCCAGGTGTTCTGTTTCGTTGTTGTTTATAACTGTGTACAGTTGTCCAGCTCCTTTTTCACTTCTGCCTGGGGTGTGATGTAGACCGCTGTGATAATGGCTGAAATTAACTCATGTGGAAGTAGTATGGGCGGCACTTCACGGTCAGGTGTTCCAGGTCCGGGGAGCAGCAGGTCGCCACATCCAAGCACCAGGCGGAGTTGACGAGGAGGCAAACCCCTCCACCCTTCGCTTTGCTTGATGACACGGTGCAGTCCGCCCGATGAATACTAAAAGGGATTTTGCTTCCTCCTTAAATCTTCCTCTTGTTACTGACTCTCCTGCCAGTGAAAACAGTTTCTTCCTATTTAATCCATTAAAAGCGCTCAGATTCTGAACACCTCTGTTAAATCTCCACTTAAAACTTCTCTGCCCAAGGTTGAGTCTCTTAATTTAATTCCCTCATTCTTTGGATCATTTTAGCAAATCTCCTCTGCATTCTCTCCAAGGTCTTGATGAGAGATATGGAGCACTTTGGTCAAAGCTGAAGATTACCCCATTGTCCTCACCCGAGGTAGCCAAACCTATAACTATTTAAAGGGATACAGGTGCTATGCAAACTCTCTTATGGGAGAAGGGTATGGTTTTCCCTCAGAGTTCAATGAAAGCTAAGGTATTAATGAAGGGGGTAGGTGGAGATTACATCCTAGTTCTATTATATAAAGTACAATTAAGTGTCAGGATTAGTAGTTGTCTGAGTGGTTAAGGAGTTACCAGCGGACGGAGTAGACTTACTTTTGGGGAATACTTTGGCAGGAGTGAAGGTTGTAGCTTCATTCATAATTACAGGCAGTTCGAGGGAAGTACTGCAGATAGCACATGGGAGACCAATGGCAGCTCAGGTGGGAATTAGGAAAACTAATTGGGCATTAAATGACTCAAAGAAAATGTTGCTCGACATGAATCACATATCAAATGACAATGGTAATGAATTTGATTCTGTTGATACTGATGAAATTATCTCGACGAGAATGATTCCTCACAGAAATTTGTCAAAGATAGAATATATTCGAAAACCAGATTCCGAGAAGTCAAAAACTGAAGGTAATCCTAAGAAAGAAGGCTCTGAATCGAATAGTAATAACAATGATGAAGATTCAGACAAGAGCTCTGAATCCAATTTGGATTCTGATTATGAAGAAATGATAAACAACTGCTACCGAATAGATCTGTTACTAACTGATCTTGAACAGATGACAAGTAATTATTCCAAAGCTCAGGAAAAAGGCAGCAAATCGGAAGAAGAAAGTGAATTGGACTTTCCTAAAAGTAACTTGTTACAGCCTCTCACAGTAAAACCATTGCAATTCATTTCAAGTGCAAATAATTTCCAGAACTTGGCTGTTTTGAAGGAAAAATACCTAGTAGCATGACATCAGCTATTCAGGATAAGGACAACAATAACTGAAATGACACCAAGCAAATGGCTGATTAACCCATTATGATTATCCATTTAGGCCAAAAAAATAAAAGACAGATTATCTAAATGGAAAGCAGATTCAAAATGCGTCTAGGCAGAGGGATCTGGCTGTCTTCATGAATTGCAGAAAGTCGGAATGCAGGTACAGCACGTAATTAAAAAGGCAAATGGAATGTTAGTGTTTATTGCGGAAGGACTGGATATAAAAGTAGACAAGTGTTTTTGCAATTGTGTAGGGTGTTGGTGAGACGACGTCTGGGGTATTGTGTCCAGTTTTGGTCTCCTTATTTGAGGAAGGATGTGGTGGAATTGGAGGCAGTTCGGAGGAGGTTCACCAGATTGATTCTAGGGATGAAAGAGTTGACGTGTAAGGAGATATTAATCAGTTTGGGCTTATATTTGCTGGAGTTTAGAAGGATGAAAGGGGATCCAATCGAGTTATGTAAACTACTTAAAGGGATTTTGCCTCCTCCTTAAATCTTCCTCTTGTTACTGACTCTCCTGCCAGTGAAAACAGTTTCTTCCTATTTACTCCATTAAAAACGCTCAGGTTCTGAACACCTCTGTTAAATCTCCACAAACTTCTCTGCCCAAGGAGAAAATCTTGAGCCTCTTGATTTATGTCCCTCATTCCTTGGACCATTCTAGCAAATCTGCTCTGCACTCTCTCCAACGTCTTGGACACACTCCAGCTGGGACCTACCATTGATTTATAAGATTTATCATAGTTTTCTTACTTTTTTATTCCACACCTCAATTTATAAAGCCAAAGATCTAATGTATATTTTAAACAGCTTTCTCAACTTGTTCTGCCAGTTTGTGTACATAAATCCGTATCACTTTGCACACATCTCCTTCAAAACTATACCATATAGTTTATAGAGCCTCTCTTCATTGCCCCTTCCAAATTAGATCACTTTACACTTCCCTGCATCAAGTTGCATCTGCCACGTGACTGCATCTGGCACCAGTCTGTCCACATCCTCCTGAAGTTCTCACTGCCATTATATTTTGAATGTTGAAATTATGTCCTTTCTATTCAAGTCCAAGTCATTAATATGTATCAATGGGAACAGTGGCCATACTGACCCCACAAAGGGAGGGACATCAACCTACTCCCTCTGCTTGTCTAAAAACAATCTTGCACCACTCCTCACAGAATGTTCACAGCACAGAAGAGACAGTTCAGGGTTTTGTGTTCGTGCCAGCTCTCTTTCAAATTTGATTCTTACTTTCAGTCCAATGCCAATTTCAGAATCACGCTGTACTCTAATTATCTCGGCTTAAACATGTCTATTACCAACCTACTTTTGAAAGTCCATATATATCAAATCAGATGCACTACCTTCATTAACCATCATCTCTCAGGATCTATGAGAACAAAGGAAAATACAGCACAGGAACAGGCCCTTCAGCCCTCCAAACCTGTGTCCATCATGATGCCCCAACTGAAAAAAAAAACTTCTGCCCTTACTCGGTCCGTATCCCTCTATTTCCTCCTTATTCATGCACCCATTCAGATGCCTCTTACAAATTTGCTGATGTGTCTGCTTCCACCAGATCATCTGGCAGCACATTCCAGACACCCACCACTCTACATGAAAAACGTATTGCGCACATCTCCCTTAAACCTTTCCCCTTGAACCTGTGCCCCCTTGTAACTGACACTTCCACCCCTGGAAAAAGCCTCCGGCTATTGACTCTATCTCTGCCTCTCACAATTTTGTAGACCTCTATCAGGTCTCCCCTCAGCCTCCATCTTTCCAATGAAAACAATCTTATTTTATTCGACCTCTCCTCATAGCCAACACCCTCGAGACCAAGCAACACCGTGGTGAACTTTCTTTGCACTCTCTTCAAAGCTTCCACGTTCTTCTGATAATGTGGTGAACAGAACTGCACGCAATACTCCAAAGGAAATGAAAATCGATTCTTGTCAAAAGTAGGCTTCAATGAAGTTACTGTGAAAAGCCCCTAGTCGCTACATTCCGGCACCTGTTCAGGGAGGCTGGTATGGGAATTGAACCCGTGCTGCTGGCCTTGTTCTGGATTACAAGCCAGCTGTTTAGCCTAACCATGGTTTTATATAGCTACAACATGATTTCCCAACTCCTCTACTCAATGCTCCGGCTGATGAAAGCAAGCATGCCTTCACCTTGGCTACTTGTGTTGCCACTTTTAAGGAACCGTAGGCCTGCACATCCAGATCCCTCACTATGTTAATGTTTCTAAGGGTTCTGCCAGTTACAGTATAATTCATACCTAGATTTTATCCTCCAAAATGCATCTCCTCATATTTGTCCAGATAAAAATCCATCTGCCATTTCTGTGGCCAAGTCTCCAATTTATATCCTGTTGTATCCTCTGACAATCCTCAGCACTGTCAACAACTCTGCCAATCTTCGTGTCATCCGCAAACATACTAATGGGACCACCCACATTTTCCTCCAGATCATTTATATATATTACGAACAACAGAGGTCTCAGCACTGATTCCTGCGGAACACCACTAGCTATAGATCTCCATTCTGAAAAACACCTCGCCACCTGTCTTCTATAACCAAGGTAGTTCTGTATCTATCTAGCCAGTCATCCCAAATCCCATATGATTTTTGTTCCAGTCTGCCATGTTGGACCTTGTCAAACACCATTCTTAAGTCCGTATAAATTACACCCACAGCTCTTCCCTCATCAATTTTCTTTGTCACCTCTTCAAAAAATTCAATCAAGCTGGTGAGACATGATCTCCCCCATACAAAACCGTGCTGCCCGTCAGGAACTAGTCCATTTTTCTCCAAATGTGAATATAACCTGTCCCCAGTATCTTTTCCAAAAGCTTCCCCACCACTGATGTCAGGCTCACTGGCCTATAAATTTGCTGGATTATCCCTACTTCCTTTATTAAACAAGGGAACAACATTGGCTATCCTCCAGCCCTCTGGAACCTTGTCAAAGAGGATGTGAAAATATGTTAAATCCAGATTATTTTTAAAATTTCATTCATGTGATGATGGTCACTGGCAAGGCCAGTATTTGTTGCCCACCCCCAATTGCCCTTGAACTAAGCCATTTTAGAGGGAAGTTAAGAGTCAACCACTTTGTTGTGGATCTGGAGTCACATGAAGGCCAGACCAGCTAAGGATGGCAGATTTTGTTCCCGAATCAGACATTAATCAACCAGATAAATTTTTACAACAAATGATAGTCTCAGTAACGCACTAACTTCATATTCTGGATTGCATTACTTGCATTTAAATTCCACCAGCTGGCATAATGGGATTTGATCCCACGTACCCAGAGCATTAGCTTGGGTCACTGGATTACTAGTGAACATTACCACTATAACATCATCTCCCCCAAATTAGGAGATGTTTGGAAATAACTGTTCCTATGTTCCTAAATGGGCCAACCAAGGGCAGCCATGGAGATAAATTAAATACGTCGCATGGTTTGACGTAAGAAATGAGTTCCAGGATTTTGATCCAGCAACAGTGAATGAATAGCAAATGAGGAATAAGAGGTAATCTACCAGCACAGACAGAAATAGAGACTTTGGGATATGGGCTTTGCTTCATTTGGAGACTTACTGTGTTCAAAGTCAACACTTTTCTGCTGATTGGCCTTTCAAATAATGGCCCAATTCTGGTTTGCATTAACAAATAGGGAAGAAATCAGATTCATCTTTTCAGACATCACGGGCGTGATTCTCCGACCCCCACGCCGGGTGGGAGAATCGCGAGAGTGCCAGGCGATTCCCGCCACGCCACCCTGGCACCCACACGCGATTCTCGCACCCACCCCTCCCCAAAATGGCGTGCCGAGTTTTACGACAGGGCGCTCGGAGAATCGCCGCTCGCCGTTTCCAACGGTCGAGCGGCGATTCTCCGGCCCGGATGGGCCGAGCGGCCTGCCCAATCCGACCGGTTCAAGCCGGTGCCAACCACACCTGGTCGCTGCCAGCGTGCGAACGCTGCGTATGCGGCCTGCTTTTGGGGGGAGGGGGGGGGGGGGGAGAGGATCGAGCACCAGAGGGGTGCTCAGTGGGGGTCTGGCCCGCGATCGGTGCCCACCGATCGGCGGGCCGGCGTCTCCAAAAGACGCACTCTTTTCCCCCGCCGCCCTGCAAGATCACTCGTCCATGTCTTGCGGTGCGCCCGTGGGGAGGACGGCAACCGCGCATGCGCGGGTTGGAGCTGGCAACCTGCGCATGAGACGTTATTTAAGCGCTGCCGGCCGCGTCATTTACGAGAATAGGGGGCGAGGAGCGGCCTCCGACGCCGGAGTGAAACACTCCGGTTTTCACTCCGCCGTCGGTACTTAGTCTCCTGTTGGGAGAATTGCGCCCCACATATCTACCCATCTCAACAGTCACTCACTTTTGGTTGCTTTTAACCTCACTTACCTGTGTGCTAGAAAGAAATTGCTGTGAATCATAGTTTGACTCAATCAGGATCTTTAACAGGTCTCTTATATCTTCAGTCTTTATGTGACCTTCCAGCCCCCTAAGAGTAGATGAACATGGTTTATTTGAAATGTTACCATCCCGGATGAGAACCCAACTATCTTTATTTTGTAAAACTGAAGAACAGCTACTACATCCCAGGAGTGATAACACTGGCCAATAAGTACATTTTACATTAAAATAAACTTTAATTTAAACACAGAATTAAACACATTAGCAACAAAGAAATAGTTTTACGGTTAATCTCATTTTGCTTGTCCTGGAAGCAATTCCTTTGTCCAGACAGACCAGGCCCCACCCACTAGCTACACCAGCTGCACTCAAATCTCACAGCAATCATTTGTTTCATGTTACAAGATGTGCCTTGACTTATTTAGCTGGACGCAAACTGTTACATTACATTAGCTCTCTCTATCTGCAAAGAGGTAAAATGTTTTTTTTAACATATTTAGAGTACACAATTCATTTTTTCCAATTAGGGGGCAATTTAGTGTGGCCAATCTACCTAGCCTGCACAACTTTGGGTTGTGGGGGTGAGACCCACACAAACACGGGAGAATGTGCAAATTCCACACGGACAGTGACCCAGAGCCGGAATCGAACCTGGGACCTTGGCGTCGTGAGGCAGCTGTGCTCCCCACTGCGCCACCTACTGCCCGTAAAATGTTTTTAAATATCCATGAGCAAAACATTTCCTCTGCAAAATTCTCTGATTGCCTCACATTTAATCACAGCTCTAGCAGACATACTTGTCTGTATGCAAAAAACCCAAAATATAAAATGACAATTTCTTACATTCATCACAGAAGGCACATGTGCTGAAATGGTTTTTTTCACATTATTTTTGAAAAATGTGAACTGCATACACAGGTGTTACAGGAAGTGCTTCTCTATTCTCCAACCTACAGAAAAGGTTTCCCTTGAAAATTATCTATAGATCAGTGCAACCAGCGAAGGAAAGATGGAAGGAAAGAAAAGGGGAAAGTAGGGATTGAAGGAGAAGTAGGATAAAATTAATGATGGGGAAGGGTTACCTTCGCAAGGGGAAAATAATTAAATTTATATACAGCCTTTGACTTATGCATACACGCCTTCATTAATTGTTTAGGAGGCCTTTTGGTGTAGTGGTAGAATCCCTACCACTGGATCAGCTTTGGGTTCAAGTCTAACACCAGGACTTGCTGGTCACAGAAGGAGCATTCATCACGGTTCAACAGGTTGATAATCAGTTCAGGAATCCTTCTATCACTTGCCCCAAGGGTAGAAAAAGTGAGAGTGTGAAGATATGCTAAAAACAATTGCCTGAAGCCTATTCATTTCCTTTAGAAATTGCTATTGGTTTCAAAGAAAATGAGTTATTATAAGTGCATTTGCATACAGCATTACAGCATACATTTGCATCCTAAAAACAACGAAATGAATGACCACGACCTATTCAAGTGCCTTTTATGAAGTGATAAACATGGTCCAGTACTAGAGTGAAACACCAGTGGAGTGAGAACTGCCTGAAATTTTTGATTCAATAGGACCTCAGCATTTGAAGTGCAGTTGGACAGTCGCTTTCTTTTCTTGAATTAATACTTGGGTGAAATGGAGTTTGATTCCTGCAAAGAGGTGATGCTGGAATAAGTTGAAGCCCACAGTAACTACATTTTCAACTTAGGCAGAATCAGGGTGATAATAACAGAGAACAACTGTGGCCCCACAGCGTCAGGGACCCTGGTTCGATTCAGACCCTAGGTGACTGTCTGTGCATTGTAGGAATTCAATGATTCTATAAACCTGGGTTCTCGGGGAGAGCTGGGATCTCTGGAGTCTTCCTTTCTCCAACACCCCTCTGGGTTTTATAAATTGTACCAACAACAGAAATAATGAGGAATTTGTACAAAAAAATGTGCTCGATCATAATTTGTGCACATGATTATAGAACACATGCTGCCTTGAAGCAACTTATTTGTATGATGATACGGTTAGGAAACAATACATATGAGATGAGAATGCAGATATAATGACATTTTTCACATTTGCACTGGAAGCACAATAGGCATTTAAATAGAGTTTTTCTTTAATTGTGAAGCGTTTAGAATTAATGAGAAAAACTATTTGATCTAGTTAGGAAATTGGTTACAATTTAAAACCATCACTGAGAAGACACAAAACTGAAGAGAAATTTATTTATGCAGCAAAACATTGGAAAAAAGATTGTTGAGGTTGTTGTTTCTGCGATGAAGAAATATATGAACCAGAGGAAGAAACAGGATGGGGAACAAAAAAGAACTGGGAAGTGGGATTAGTTTAGCAAAGAGCAGATCAGCCATAATGATTTTCTGATAAAGAAACATTGTTAATTTAGCGCGACAACTAACGCGCTTCAAACTTCAGCACCAAGATTTAATAGAAAAGGTTGCTGTTGAGCATTGCTGTACCAGAAGATTTGACTGACTTTTTTCCATTCTAACTTATGTTTATTAAAATAGCACACGACAAATTAACTGAACTGATTTGGTCCAGAAATTCAAATTCTTTCAGTTCTGAGCAGCACACAATAGCTGGTATGCAGCACAGCTTTTCACACACTCATAACTAAATAGAGTGCCTGTTTTTTCCCCAAAGTACTGTTCTCCCTCAGTGGCTCAGGTTCAGGATTGCCACCTTCGATCCAAACCAGAAGAAAATTCATAATTTTGGACCGAAAGGAGAAATCCAAACTGCAATATTTACAAGTGATAAATTTACATAAAAAGCAAAACTTACTATGGGCTTCCAATCCACCCAAACTGTTTAGTTTAGTGACTCTCACATAGATACTCTCGCTTTCATGTGTAAACACATACCTGTGTTCAGATCGGTGAAGCAATTCTTTAAGCCGAACAGTCAACTGCAGGAATTGTTGCTGTGTGCACTCTTGGTGCTGCTGGATATTTACTGTATTGCCTTCCATACCATGGGTGGCACCATTCTGGTTGCATTTCACCAGGATACTTTCAGGTTCTCCTCGTTGCCTCTTGCGGGTCAGAAGTTTGCGTTCCTGCTCCTCTAGGTCTGCAAGCATCTTCTGAAGTTCTCTTATCTGCTGTTGATCGCGTTGGTGCTGCAATTCTAACTCATGCTGTTTAGGAGTCAAAAGAGTAAAAAAAGTACAAGAACAGCTGCAACCATAATGTTTAGAGTCATTTCGAACAGGAGGCCATTTGGCCCATTGTGGTCATGCTGGCTCTCTGTACAGCAATCCAATCAGTCCTATTCCCCTGCTCTACTCCAGTAGCTCTGCAAGTTTATTTCCTCACAAGTGCCTATCCTATATCCTTTTGAAATCACTCTTTGCTTTCACTTCCAACACTCTGTTGTAGGTAGTGAGTTACAGACCATTAACACTCGCTACATTAAAAATAAAGTTCTCCCTCACATCACCCCTTCATCCCTTGTCCAAAGCTTTAAAACTGGATACAATATCTAGCTATGGCCTAACCCAAGATTTATATGAACATATGAAATAAGAGGTCGTCAATCAGCACCTCGTTTCATCATTCAACAAGATCACAGTGGATCTTTTAGAGTTTTGCGTTCAACGTTCCCGACTTACTCTGATGACCTTTGATTCCCTTACTAACAAGAATTCATCTACCCCTGCCTTAAGAATATTCAGTGACCCTGCTTCCACCCACTTCTAAGACAGAGTTCCAAAGTTGCACAACGGTCATAGAAATAAATTCTCCTCATCTCTCTCCTACAAGGGTGATCCCTAATTTTAAATCCCCAATTCTGAACTCACCCATATGAGGAAACATCCATTCCACATCTATCTTGCCAAGACCATTGAGGATCTCATATAGGTGAATTGGCCAGGCTAAATTGCCCTCAGGGTCCAAATTGCCCTTAGTGTTAGGTGGGGTTACTGGGTTATGGGGATAGGGTGGAAGTGTGGAAGTATGGGCTTGGGTAGGGTGCTCATTCCAAGAGCTGGTGCAGACTCGATGGGCCGAATGGCCTTCTTCTGCACTGTAAATTCTATGAAATTCTATGAAGTTCAAGTCACCTCTCACTCTTCTAAAATCCAGTGGAAACAAACCGACCCTGTCCAACCTATCCTCATAAGACAACCCACTCATCCCAGGTATCAATGTAGTAAACCTCCTCTGAAGCAGTTCAAACGCATTCACGACCTTCCTTAAAGGAGATCGAAACTGCACACAGTCGTCAAGATGTGGTCTCACCAATGCCCTGGATAACTGAAGCATAGCAAACATAACTTGTGTACAATTTCTCTTGTAATAATGGATTGCATTCCATTAGCCTTCCACATTACATGCTGTACCTGCATACTAACCTATTGAGACTCATGCACAAGAACACCTAGAACCCTCTGCACATCAGAATTCTGCAGTCGTTCTCTACTTTAGTAATACTCTGCTTTTTTTATTCTTCCTATCAGAGTGAACTTCTTCACATTTCCCCACATACACTTCATCTGCCAGATGTTTGCCCACTCACTCATCCGATCTATATCCGTTTGCAAACTTCTTGGGCTGGATTTTCCGTCGGCGGGATCCTCCGCTTAGCCGGCAGTGCACTCATGCCCGCAGATTTCACGACGATGTGGGGATGCCCACAATGGGAAACCCCATTAGCTGGCTGCCGGGACAGAAGATCCCGCTGCCGGTAGGGGCGCTTCGCACCAGCAAATGGGTGCGGCAGGACCAAGAATCCCGCCCCTTATGACTTTTTAAAAACATACTTTCCCACCTATCTTAGTATGGTTTGCAAATTTAGTTCACATGCTTTTGCTTCCTCATCTAAATCTTTGACATAAATTGTAAAACGTTGAGGCCCCAACACAGACCCCTGCGGGACTCCACTTGTCACATCTGCCAATCAGACCAAAGATGTATTTATGCATCCTCTTGTTTTCTGCCAGCCTGCCAATCTATCCAGGTGAACATCGTGCCTCTGACAGCATGAGTTTTTAGTTCCCGCAATACCCTTGAAGTAGCACCTTATCAAATGCCTCTGGAAATCGAAGTACAGTGCATCTACAGGCTCTCCTTCATTCACAGCACATTACTCCTTCAAAGAACTCTAATAAATCGGTTAAACATGATTTCCCTTTCACATGACCATTTTGACTCTTCCCACTACCCTAAGTTTTTCCAATTGCTCAGATACAACTTTCCTAATGATCAATTCTAACACCTTTCCCACAACAGACACCAAGCCAACCGGCCTAAAATTTCTGCCTCCCTCCCTTCGTGAATGGAGAGGTTATATTTTCTACTTTCTAGTCAGATGGAACCATTCTATAATCAACCGAATTTTGGAAAATTGACACTAGAGCATCTACTATCTAATTTGCCATAAGCGGCTTTATATAGGTTCGTAATAATTTCTCTGCTTTTATACTCAATACAAGCCCAAAATCCCATGTTTCTCTAACCGCTCACTCAATTTGCCCTGCCATCTTCAAAGATCTGTTAAGATCTTTGAACACCCCCCAGGCAGCATGGTGGCGCAGTGGGTTAGCCCTGCAGCCTCACGGCGCCGAGGTCCCAGGTTCGATCCTGGCTCTGGGTCACCGTCCGTGTGGAGTTTGTACATTCTCCCCGTGTTTGCGTGGGTTTTGCCCCCACAACCCAAAAATGTGCAGTGTAGGTGGATTGGCCACGCTAAATTGCCCTTTAATTGGAAAAAAATAATTGGGTACTCTAAATTTAATTTATTAAAAAAAAAAATCTTTGAACACCCGATCCCTGTCCTGTACATTGTTTAGAACTGTGTCATTCAGACTATATTCCATCTATAACATCCATAAGGGCTGAAAGGATAGAGGGAGGCATCACTTCTCTGTATTAAATTCCATCTGCCATTTATCTGCCTATTCTTTTAGCCTACCTATATCCTTGTTGCAGGCAATTCGTATCATCTTGTTTGCCACACCTCCAATTTCATCATCATTGACAAATTACTTTTGTACTCCAATATCCAAATGATAGAATCCTTACAGAACAGAAAGAGGTCATTAGGCCCATCAAGTCTGCACCGACCCTTTGAAAGGCCACTTTATCTCTGGCCCAAGGTAAATTTAGCATGTCAAATCCACCTAACCTGCGCATCTTTGGACTGTGGGAGGAAACCGGAGCACCCGGAAGAAACCAATGCAGACACGGGGATAAAGTGCAAACTCCATACAGATAGTCATTCAAGGTGGGAATTGAACTCAGGCCCCTGGTACTGTGAGGCAGCAGTGCTAACCACTGCACCACCCAATCATGTATCAAAAAAACCCTGTCCAAGCACTGAACCTTGAGGGAACGTCAAAGTCTATTATCCACCATTCTGAAAACAACCATTCACCACAATTCAGTTTTCTGTTTGGAAGCTAATTTTTTTTAACCAAGCTGACACTTGCTCTGTTGTTCCATGAGCCTCAATTTTGATAACCAGCCTTTTTTTCTGGCACTTCGTCAAAAGATTTCTCAAAATCAATATATCCGTGTCACATATGTCACTCTCCAATCTTGAGATGCTAAGGTATCATATAAATGGAAGCTACTGTGAAACGTTTGTTTAAAAAAAAACATTTAAGCAAAAATCAAAACTATATTCAACAGCTTAGTTTGGAATTTTAATATAACTTTACTTTAGTAATCAACTGATTTGTTACTTACCATTCGGTCTTTCACCATTTCATATTCTTGTTCATGGTCAGCTAACTCTCGCCTCTCCTGTCTCCTCTCTCGATCCCTCTGATCATCCTTATTTCGCTCCTTTTCTTTGGCTGCCAGAATATTAGCTTGAAGCCTTTCTCGCTCAGTCTGCAGGCGAAGACTATGCTGCCTTTCAGACTCCAGCAAGCGGTTGAGCTCCTGTACCTGAGCCTGGATGGATTCAAGCATAGATCGGAGTTTGGAGCTGACTTCCCGTTCTTTCTGAGTATCTTGGCGGGACAGTTGGATTTCATCTTCAAAGTTCCGTTTTGCTGTAATAGCTTGCTGTTGCGTTTTCTCAATCATAGTAGCAAGTTCGACAGTCCTCTTCCTTTCATCCTCGAGCTGATTCTGCAACTCTTTTATAAAGGCACGCTCCTGAGTAGCAGTTTCATCATGGCGGGAATTCAGACGTTGGTATAGCTGTTCTGACCGAGTACGTTCACGATCCAAGGAATCACTCAATTCTGATGAGTGATTTCTCTCAATTTTCAGTAGATCGTGAGTATCTGCCAGTTTCTTGTGCTCCTGCAATAGCAGTGATTCAGTGTGCAATAACTTGGTTTCAATTTCTTTCTGGCTGCTGCTGTTTGCCATCTGCTCTTTTTCGAAGGCAACAGACAACTGATGATTTTGCAAATGTTGCTCCTCCAGAACTTTCTGCAGTTTCTGAGATTAAGAAAAAGACAGAATTTACTCATTCATTATAATTTTCAACACCAATATCGAGGAACTTATGATGTTCTCCAAATTATGTAGAACAAAGCTATTCCATCACAAGAGATCCCATACAATACCAACACAGAACTCCAAATTCCAACCTTTCACTCCTCGCCATCTAGTTAAAAAGTGCACATAATGCATTTGATCTAAATCCTTGGCATTCTTTTTCTGTAATGTTTCAGTATTTGTAGCCAGGACTGCATGTGGCGCAGTGGTTAGCACTGGGACTGCGCTGCTGAGGACCCGGGTTCAAATCCTGGCCCTGGGTCACTCTCCGTGTGGAGTTTGCACATTCTCCCCATGTCTGCGTGAGTTTCACCCCCACAACCCAAAGATGTGCTGTTTAGGTGGATTGGCCATGCTAACTTGCCCCTTAATTGGAAAAGAAAAATAATTGGCTACTCTAAATTTAAAAAAAAATATTTGTAGCCAAAAAATGAGATGCATCATGTCTGAAAGCCTGCGGATCGACCGCGATATCAATAGTAATGAAGTTTCTTGCACTTTTTGTTCTCAGTGCATAATTGATGACTGATTCCACAAAGCTAGTGTCCAAGGAGATTAGTTTCAGGAGTGACAAGAGTTCAAATAAGTTAGGGTGGCACGGTGGCACAATGGTTAGCACTGCTGCCTACGGCACTGAGGACCCGGATTCAATCCCAGCCAGGGTCACTGTCCGTGTGGAGTTTGCACATTCTCCCCTGTTCAAGTGGGTTTCATCCCCACATCCCAAAGATGTGGGTAGATTTGCCCAAAGATTTGGGCACCACGGTAGCATTGTGGATAGCACAATTGCTTCAGAGCTCCAGGGTCCCAGATTCGCTTCCGGCTTGGGTCACTGTCTGTGCGGAGTCTGCACATCCTCCCCGTGTGTGTGTGGGTTTCCTCCGGGTGCTCCGGTTTCCTCCCATAGTCCAAAGATGTGCAGGTTAGGTGGATTGGCCATGCTAAATTGCCCTTAGTGTTGGGTGCGGTTACTGGGTTATGGGGATAGGGTGGAGGTGTGGACGTTGGGTAGGGTGCTCTTTCCAAGAGCCGGTGCAGACTCGATGGGCCGAATGGCCTCCTTCTGCACTGTGAATTCTATTCTATTCTATGTGAAGGTTAGGTGAATTGGCCATGTTAAATTGCCCCTTTGGGGTTCTCTAAGCCACCTAGTCCATAACAACTGCCCTCAACAATCCTCTGCCATCAAATAATTCAATCAAGTTATTCAAGCATTGATTTTGTTTAACAAATCCATGCTGGTAGCCCATATTTTTGAAGTTACAAACAATTTTGTCCCAGATTACTGGCTCTTAAAGACTTTAGGTCATTTGGGCTATAGTTCTCTAGTTTATTTCTCTTTGCAGTTTTGAACAAATTATAGCGGGCGGGATTCTCCGCTCCCAGGATTAAGTGCCCGCGCCGTCGTGAAGGAACAGAGCCCGGGCACGACCTATTCTGGCCCCCATAGGGGGCCTGCACGGTGCTGGAGTGGTTTACGCCACTCCAGCATCCCTATGCGGCGCCAAATGGGCATTGCGCCAACCCGCGCATGCGCAGTTCGGGCAGCTCAGTCCTGCGCATGCGCAGTTGGGCCACGCCACCCTGCGCATGCGTGGGGAACTTCTCACACGCGCCGGCCCCTCACCAACATGGCGCCGGTGTTCTGGGGCCGGCCGCGGAAGGAGGTAGGCCCAGGGGAAGGGGGTGGGGGGAAAGAGAGGCCGGCCCGCCGATCGGTGCGCCCCGATCGGGGGGGGCAGGCCCCATCTGAATCCCCCCCTCCCCCCAGCATTCCCGCACAGTTCCCACCGGCAGCGACAAGGGGTGGAAGGCGCCGACGGGAACCTGTCGTGTCGGAACCGCCGCTCGGCCCATTCGGGCCGGAGAATCGCCGCTCACCGTTTGCAACATTGCGGGAGAATCACGTGCGGGTTTCAGGGTGGCGTGGCGCGACTCGCACGGCGCCCCGGCGATTCTGCCACCCGGCGTGGGGGGGCAGAATACCGCCCAGCATGTCTGAAATCCTCCAGGCCTCTCTAATTTTTGTATGAGAAAATGACACCAGATATCAACTCGACACTTTCATCATGCTTAAGCACACATTGTTCAAAAAAGGATTCCTCTTCAGATGCAATGCTACAACATAACAGCAATATGTCATATTGCTGCAGGGAACATGAAGGCTGACTAAGAGTTTCTATAAGTACGTGAAGAGAAAGAGATTGGTGAAGACGAATGTAGGTCTCCGACAGGTATAAACGGGGGAATGTATAACAAGGGACAAAGAAATTACTGAGCAATTAAATACATACTTTGGTTCTGCCTTCACAAAAGAGGACACAAATCAGATCCCAGAAATGCTGGAGAATGCAAGATTTAGTGAGAGGGAAGAACTGAGGAAGATCAATATTAGTAGAGGAATGGTGCTGGGGAAATTGAAGGCTGAAAAATCCCCAGAGCTTGATAATCTACATCCCTGAGTACTTAAAGAAGTGGCTCTTGAAATAGTGGATACATTGGTGATCATCTTCCAGGATTATATCGACTCTGGAGCAGTCCCTGCAGATTGGAGGGTAGCTAATGTCACTCCAATATTCAAAAAGGGAGGTAGAGAGAAAACAGGGAATTATAGAACAGTAAAACGAACGTCGGTAGTGGGGAAAATTCTCGAATCCATTATCAAGGACTTTATAGCAGAGCATTTAGAAAACAGTGGCAGGATCAGACAGTCAGCATGGATTTATGAAGGGGAAATCATAGTTGACAAACCTATTGGAATTCTTTGAAGATATAACTAGTACAGTTGACAAGGGGGAGCCAGTGGATGTGGTACATTTGGACTTTCAGAAAGCGTTAGACAAAGTCCTGCATAAGAGATTACTGTGCAAGATTAGAGTGCATGGGATTGGGGGAGGCGTATTGTGATGGGCAGAAAGGAAACAAAGAGTAGGAATTGGCAGTATAAATATCTCAAACATTATATGCCTTTTAGCTTTGGTAAAGGCTCTTCTGGACTCGAAACCTTAGCTCTTTTCTCTCCTTACAGATGCTGCTAGACCTGCTGAGATTTTCCAGTACTTTGTCTTTTGGTTTCAGATTCTGCATCCACAGTAATTTGCTTTTAAAGAGTAGGAATTAACAGGTCCTTTTCAAATTGGCAGGCAGTAACTAGTGGGGTGCCACAGGGATCAGCATTGGGACCCCAGCTATTCACAATATCTATATATATTAATTATTTGGACGAGGGAACAAAATGTAACATCTCAAAGTTTACAGAGGATACCAAGTTGGGTGGGAGGGTGAACTGTGACGAGGATCCAGAGATCCTTCAGTATGATCTGGAGGTTGGATGAATGGGCAAATCAAATCAATGGCAGATGCAGTATAATTTGGATAAATGTACGGTTATTCACTTTGGAAGCAAAAACAAGGCGGCAGATACTACCTGAATGGCTGTAAATTGGAAGAGGGGAGTGTGCAGCGGGACCTGGGTGTCCTTGTGCAACAGTCGCTGAAGGTAAGCATGCAGGTGCAGCAGATAGTAAAGAAGGCAAATGGTATGTTGGCTTTCATTGGGAGAGGTTTCAAGTACAGGAGCAAGGATGCGTTGCTGCAATTGTACAAGGCCTTGGTGAGGACACAGCTAGAATATTGTGATGTGGAGATGCCGACTATGGACTGGGGTGGGCACAGTAAGAAGTCCTACAAAACCAGGTGAAAGTCCAACAGGTTTGTTTCAAATCAGTAGCTGTCGGAGCACAGTTGAAGAGGTGGGTTCCAGAAACATATATAAATACATTATATAATATATAATATATATATATAGATAGAGAGAGAGAGAGAGAGAGACAAAGTCAAAGATGCAAAACGATACATTGAATGAGAGTCTTTGCAGATTAAGTCTTTATAGGTCCTGACGGAGCAACTGGAGAGAGGGATAATCACAGGTTAAAGAGGTCAGAATTGTCTCAAGCCAGGACAGATGGTGGGGGATGAATGTAATGTGACGTGAATCCAAGAACCCAGTTGAGGCCGTACTCATGTGTGCGGAACTTAACTATAGGTTTGTGCTCGGTGATTCGGAGTTGTCGGCCGTCCTGAATGTCGCCTTGGAGTACGCTTACCAGAAGATCAGAGGCTGAATGCCCATGACTGCTGAAGTGTTCCCCGACTGGACGGGAACATTCCTGCCTGGCAACTGTCGCGCGATGTCCGTTCATTCGTTGTCACAGCGTTTGTATGGTCTCGCCAATGTATCACGCTTCGGGGCATCCTTTTCTGAAGTGTACAAGATAGATGTTGGCCGAGCTGCACGAGTATGTACCACATACCTGGTGGGTGGTGTTCTCACGTGTAATGGTGGTACCCATGTCGATGATCTGTCACGTCTTGCAGAGATTGCAGAGTGTGGTGTGGTGCCGTGGTCGCTGTTCTGAAGGCTGGGTAGTTTGCCGCAAACAAATTTCTGTTTGAGCTTGCACGGTTGTTTGAAGACAAGTAGTAGGAACGTGGGGATGACCGTGGCAAGATGTTCGTCTTCATCGATGACGTGTTAAAGGATGCAAAGAAGATGTCGTAGTTTCTCCGTTCCGGGGAAGTACTGGACGACGAAGGGTACTCAGTTGGTTGTGTCCAGTGTTTGTCTTCTGAGGAGGTCGGTGCGTTTTTTTTGCTGTGGCGCGCTGGAATATTGTGCTCTTTTGGACTCCTTTTCTGAGGAAGGATGTTCTTGCCCTCGAGGGTATGCAGCAAAGGTTTACTAGGCTGATTCAGGAGATGGCGGGACTGATGTACGAGGAGAGATTGACTAGGTTAGGATTGTTTTCAGTGGAGTCCAGACGAATGAGGGGGGATCTCATAGAGACTTATAAAATTCTAACAGGACTAGATAGGGTGGATGCAGGGAGGATGTTCCCAATGGTGGGTGTTTCCAGAACCAGGGGTCACAGTCTGAGGATTCGGGGTCGACCATTTAGGATAGAAATGAAGAGACATTTCTTCACCCAATAAGTGGAGAGCCTGTGGAATTCATTACCACAGGAGGCAGTTGAGGCTAAGACATTGAATACATTCAAGAGGCAGCCAGATATGAATGAAGAACAAAGAAATTGAATACAGCACAGGAACAGGCCATTCGGCTCTCCAAGCCTGCGGCGACCATGGGACCTGCCTAAACTAAAACCTCCTCATGACATACAACAGCAATAGCAATGCTGAATTGCCCGACAATGATTTGGGGGCCATTGCTGACCAGAAACTGAACCGACCCAGCCAAATAAATAGCGCAAATATCAGAGGCCGGGTAACTCCCCTGATTCTCATTCCACTATCTACACAACAAAAGTTAGAATTATGATGGAATTTTCTTCCATGTGAGTCAAAGCAGCCCAGTTTATTGGCAGCCCATCCACCACCTTAAATATTCACTCCCTTCAACATTAGCTATTTTGTGTGTTATTTGCAAGATTCTTGGCAGAAAATAAACAAAGGCTCATCAACTGCATGGTTTAAAAAAAAAAAATTTAGAGCACCCAATTCTTTTTTTCCCAATTAAGGGGCAATTTAGCTTGGCCAATTCTCCTGCCCTGCACGTCTTTTTGGGTTGTGGGGTGTCATACCCACGCAGACACGGGGAGAATGTACAAACTCCACATGAACAGTGACCTGGGGCTGGGATTGAACCTGTGCCCTTGGCATCATGAGGCAGCAGTGCTGTGCACTGCACCCTTGTGCTGCCCCCAACAGCATGTTCTACACACATAACCTTTATCATCCAGAAGAATGACGACAGCAGAAACGTGAATATGCTCCTCCCCGATTCACATGTCATTTATACTTGGAAACATATCAACATTCCTTCAATCTTGTTGGGTCAAGACCTTGACTCCTTACAGCACTGTGGGTGTATCAACACCACAGAAACTAAGAGTTGAAGGTGGTGGCTCAATATTCCCTTCTCAAGTAAGGATGGAGAGTAAACGGTGGCTTTGGCAGTGACCCCCATATCTTATGAATGAAGAAAGAACTGTTACTTCATGTCCCTTGTCACATGCCAGCCCAAACCGGAACGTTACCTCGGTCTTGCTGTATGTGGACATGCACTGCTTCAGTATGGGCTTGAACAGTGAAAATCCCTATTTCTGATATTATAATGGAGGGAAGGTAATTGATGAAGCAGCTCAAGGTGTTTAAGCCTAGGACACGACCCTGAGGAACTCTTGCAGCGATGGCCTGGGATTGAGATGATTAACGCCCAATAACCACAACCATTTTTCTTTGAGCAAGGTATAATTCATATCAATGGAGAATGTTCCCCCGATTCCTACTGATGTCTATTTTGCCAGGGCTCCTCAGTGCCACGCTTGGTCAAAGTCTGCCTTGATGTAAGAGAACCCAAAATAAGCCATTGCTGTGCAAGTTCTGCTTTGATAGCACTGTTGACATAACTTTGCTGATGATTGAAAGGAAGCTGGTGGGGTAGTGATTGGACAGTTAGGTTTTGCCATGCTTTTTGTGCACAGGATATCCCTGCACTATTTTCCACATTGCTGAGGAGTTGCCAGTGGTGCAGCTGCACTGGAGCAGCTTGGCTAGGTTTGCAGCTAGTCCTTGAGCACAAGTCTTCAGTACTGTTGCTGGGATGTTGTCAAGGTCAATAGCTTTTGCAGTATCCTTTGCCCTTTAGTCACTTCTTGATATTTCCATTTCACATGGAGCTCATCGAATTGGCAGATTAGCATCTGTGATGCTCGGGATCACAGGAAGAGGTTGAGATGGATCATCCACTCAACACCTCTGGCTGAAGATAAGACTACATGATGGGTTGCAGGGCCTCATTTCCCCTGTTGTTCGTCCACCACAATTCGTGACTGTACGTGGCAGGACTGCAGAGTTTACTTCTGATCCATTGATTGTGGGATTGCTTAGCAAAAGCAGCATGTATTAGACCAAGTTGTTTGGAATGCAGGTAGTCCTGTTTTGTAGCTTCTTCAGGTTGACACCTCATTTACATGCATACCTGATGCTGCTCCTGGAATGCCCTCCTGCACCCTTCATTAAATCAGGATTGATCCCTTGTAATGGTAGAGTTACAATTCCACTGCTGCGAATGGTGTACAGCACCTCATAGATAGCCAGTTTTTAGCTGCTAGATCGGTTATGAATCTATCCCATTTAGTACCGTCACAAAACACAATAGAGGGAATGCTCAGTGTGAAGAGAGGAGTTGGTCTTCACAAGAACTGGGTGGTGCCCGTGACCCCTGCCCGAATAGTTATGGATAGATGTATCTGCAATAGGTAGATTGGCGAGGAAAAAGTTTAATCGGTTTTCCTGCTTGTTGGTTCCCTCACCATTTGCTGCAGACCCAGTCTGGCAATACTCCTTTTGGTCTTAACTAGTTCAGTCAGTAGTGCTGCTACTGAGCCACACTTGGTGATGGGCATTGAAGTCCTCAACCCAGGGTACACTGTGTATTTATCACATCCACCAAACCCACCTATCCCAAATAATACTTTTAAGTGGATCAGGGTGGACCTTTCAGGCAAGACACAATACTGCATTGACACAGTGTCAAAAAATTTAACCATTTTAACTTGCACACACACGCTGTCAGCAGCAAGCATTCCCAGCTCAGCTTAAATCCTACAATTATCAAAAGACTTAACTATGGTTGGGCTTTCTGGAGACTGTGTCAGGAAAGATCACTGTGCTAAAATGTGTCCTCATTGCCTGAAGCCTTGTCTAATGCTTCAGTACTACATTATCAGCTCCACCTTAGTATTCTAAACATTAGCAAACCTGGTCCTACACCATAGTCAGATGAGAGGCAGAACTTTAGAGTTTTTTGTGTTATCCCAATGATCTTCAAAACTTTCACAATTAACTATAGTATTGCTGGCTTTAGCACAAACAGAGCTATGAAGTAACTCCCTTAATGATCTGGTTTGATCCAACTATATACTACTCTTGTAGTTGCCAGTGTTGCAGCTGCACTGGAGCAGCTTTGCTAGGGTTGTAGCTAGTCCTTGAGTACAAGTCTTCAGAACTATTGCTTGGATGTTGTCAAGGGCAATACCTTTTGCAGTATCCTGTGCCCTTCAGTCACTTCTTGATATTTCCATTTCACATGGAGCTCATCGAATTGGCTGAAGATTAGCATCTATGATGCTAGGGATCACAGGAAGAGGTGGAGATGGATCATCCACTAAACACCTCTAGCTGAAGATAGAGGCAGAACTTTAGAGAATTTTGTGTTATCCCAATGATCTTAGAAACTTTCACAATGAACTATAGCATTGTTGGCTTCAGCATGAACAGAGGAACAGAGCAATGAAGTAACGCCCTTGATGATCTGGTCTGATCCAACTACACACTACTGTTGTGCTTCCTAATTACCTGGTAAGTTTGACGTTCTTGATCTTTCTGCTCTTTAAGGTGGAACTGTTCCTTCTCCATCATGTTCTGCAACTGTTGTACATTTTGTCTTTCTTGTTCAAATGCCTTTGCTGCAGTTAAAAGTTCATTCTCTTTTGCATTCAATTCTCCCCTAAAACAGAAAGCAGTAGACACATGAGAAGAGCTGAGATGTGTACTGGCAGAAAATGAGTGCAGGGCAACCATGTGTAGGTGGCAGCAATTCAAGAAAATGGATAACAGGGAGGGTCTTGTGAGATAAAATCAGGCATGAAAGTGCGATTTTTAAAAATTACGCATTGGAAAAGAAAGATGATAGAGGTAACATTTAACGGAAGGAACAAAAGTAGCATGGGAGATGAGATCAGACAGTAAGGCAACATGCAGACGGTGTACTGGCAGTCGAGAAAGCATGCAAGAAAGTCAGAAAAATAGTGTCGCAGACATCTATACTTCTTATGAAAATTAAGATCACAATTTGCTCTGTATAGTTGCTCAAAGACCATTATACTACATCATTGGCAGAAGGAGACAGACAATAGGGAAGAAGGGGGTGGAGTGTAATTATAGA
Source organism: Scyliorhinus canicula (assembly GCF_902713615.1). Lineage (NCBI taxonomy): Eukaryota > Metazoa > Chordata > Chondrichthyes > Carcharhiniformes > Scyliorhinidae > Scyliorhinus > Scyliorhinus canicula. The sequence continues at coordinate 129,585,473 of NC_052147.1, forward strand.
CCGATCCAGAGGATAGCAAAGTGTACATGGGGTCAGTTAAATGAAGGACAAAATAAACCTCTCTGTACAATAAAGTAAATTAGCCAACCCCCCCCCCCCCGCCCCCAATCAGTTTGTGGCCGACAAAGTGGCAACAGTGGAAAGTGAATTTTCTTGAACCAAAGGAAACTTACGATCTGTGAAAATTGAGGTTTCTGCTCCCTGGGAAGAGCACTGTAACTGCTGAGAGAAATTCCCATAGATCTTGGGAGATACAAGTGAAAACTGACTCTCATTAGCCACTGAATAAGAACTATTTGTCTGTATGATCCCTCCCCTATTGTTCACTTTTGGGTTGGTTCGAGCTAACTGTACAAGAACACCGCTGGCTTCTTCATCAAGTTAGTGCCCAAAATCCTCAGCAGCTCATTGCCTGTCAAGCAGCTCCCAAGTGACAGAGTACATTAATGCTGAACATATTTGCGTAGCTTGTGACATGATGCTGGAAAAGTAGCAAGAGTTTTTTCTGATGCCATCAAAGGCAGAGTCAAATTTCAGCTGATTTTGCTATTTGCCCACAGAAATGAAATAAATGTATGTTGTTCCCTTTCTCACTCCCATGGATAGTCAGTGTCTAAGCCTACAAACCTGAGATTTTGCAGATTTTGTTGTAGTTCATGTCGAGTCTGTAATGCAGCCTGCAGTTCGTCTGTGACCTCAGACATGTCTGACTTCAGCTCGGACAATGAAGTTTGTTCAGTTTGTAATTGTTGGCGGAGTTTGGTTGATCGTTCTTGCTCTGCTCTTAGGGTATTTTGTAAATTATTTGTAATGATCTGTTCTTGCTGATGTTTGTATTCCAGAAGCTCCACTACAGCAGACAGAACAACACACTGTTAAAACAGGTTTTCCGATCGGAAGTTTGCATGCGACATTGAGATTTGCAACAGATACATTGATTTTAGCACCACATTTGCACTCACTCTTTCAGCTCTCTCGACCACACGCATGGAAGCCCATGTTTGAGTTCCTCAAAAGGTCTCTCTCAAGCCTGTTCTTTAAGTATCAAGTATGTGTGAAACAATGGTCCAGCCATTTGGCTGTTTTGTTTCATCCTTCGCATCATTCGACGTCTTGATAAGAATCTCTTCCTGTTTCTTATAGATGGTAAAGAACGCAAGCTTCAACAACTCATCAACACCACAGCCCATCCCAGACCCTCCACCAGTCCCAATCCCTCGTACCCTATTTCTCCATGTATCAACACCACTGCCCATCCCAGGCCCTCCACCAGTCCCAATCCCTCGTACCCCATTTCTCCCAATCCCAGCCCTTGCCGCGTGTTCACCATACCCTCTGACCTTCCCCTCTCGAGGCTGAGCATGCTGTTCTCAGCAAAGGACTCAGCTTTGTACCCTTACGTCCCCACCTCAATGAATTCCGGGCTCGGCATGATGTTGAACTCTTCTTTCGTCGCCTTCGTCTCCGTGCCCATTTCTTTGGGCAGGAATCTTCCCCCCGTTCCACTGATCCTTTCATGTGCCTCCAACATTCTGCCTCCAAGTAGACCCCCCCCCCCCGGGACAATTACCTGCCCTTGATCTTTTCATTGAGAACTGTCGACAGGACATTGGCTGTCTTAATTTTTCTGCCCCCCTCACCCATTCCAACCTCTCTGAACTTTCTGCTCTTCACTCTGTCAGGTCTAACCCCGACTTTGTCATCAAACCTGTCGGCAAAGGGGGTGCTGTTGTCGTCTGGCGCACTGACCTCTACCTCGCAGAGGCTGAGCGCCAACTCTCTGATACTTCCTCTTACCTCCCACTGGACCATGACCAGACCACTGAACATCAAACCATTATCTCCAACACCGTTAGTGACATCATTTCTTCCGGATGCCTTCCCCCTACGGCTTCCAACCTCATAGTCCCCCAACCCCGGAGAGTCCACTTTTACCTACTTCCCAAAATCCACAAAAAGGACTGTCCCGGCAGACCCATTGTGTCAGCATCCTGTTGCCCCACCGAACTTATTTCCTCTTATCTTGACTCCATCCTCACTCCTCTGGTCCATTCCCTCCCCACCTACATCCGGGATTCCTCTGATGCCCTGCTTCATATTGACAGCTTCCAGTTCGTGGGCCCTAACCGCATTCTATTCACCATGGATGTGCAATCTCTCTACACCTCCATCCCACACCAGGATGGCCTGAGAGCCCTTCGCTTCTTTCTCGAAAATAAACCCGGACAATTCCCATCCACCACCATTCTCCTCCGTCTGGCTGAACTCGTTCTATCTCTCAACAACTTCGCCTTTAACTCATCTCACTTTCTCCAAATCAAAGGTGTAGCATTGGGTACCCGCATGGGTCCTAGCTACGCTTGCCTTTTTATGGGGTACGTGGAACATTCCTTGTTCCAGGCCTATCCGGGCCCCCTGCCACAACTCCTTTACCGATACATTGATGACTATTTTGGTGCCGCGTCATTCTCTCTCCCGGGCCTGGAAAAATTCATCAACTTCGCTTCCAGTTTCCACCCCTCCATCACTTTCACCTGGACAATCTCAGACACTTCACTTCCTTTCCTTGATCTTTCTGTCTCCATTTCCGGCAACAGACTATCCACTAATATCCACTACAAGCTCACTGACTCTCACAGCTATCTGGACTACAGCTTACACCCTGTAAGGACTCCATCCCTTTCTCTCAACTCCTTCGCCTCCGTCGCATTTGTACCGACGATGCCACTTTCCAAAATGGTGCTTCGAAATATGTTCCTTTTTCCTCGACCGTGATTTCCCACCTACAGTTGTGGACAGGGCCCTCAACAGTGTGCGGTCCATCTCCCGTGCCACTACCCTCGCCCCCTCCACTTCCTCCCAGAACAAGGATAGAGTCCCCCTCGTTCTCACATTTCATCCCACCAGCCTCCGTATGCAAAGCATAATCCTCCGCCATTTTCGCCAACTCCAGCGTGATGCCACCACCAAACACATCGTCCCTTCACTCCCTCTGTCAGCATTCCGCAGAGACCGTTCCCTCTGAGACAATCTAGTCCACTCCTCCACCACACCCAGTACCTCTCCCATCACCCATGGCACCTTCTCATGCAATCGCAGAAGGTGTAACACCTGCCCCTTTACCTCTTCCATGCTTAACATTCCAGGCCCAAAACACTCATTCCAGGTTAAGCAGCGTTTCACTTGCTCCTCTTTCAATCTGGTCTATTGCATTCGCTGCTCCCAATGTGGTCTCCTCTATATCGGAGAGACCAAACTGGGCGATCGCTTTGCTGCGCATCTTCGGTCTGTGCGCATTCAGGATCCTGACCCTCCTGTTGCTTGCCATTTTAACAAAAGACCCTGCTCCCTTGCCCACATGTCTGTTCTTGGCCTGCTGCAATGTTCCAGTGAAGCGCAACGCAAACTGGAGGAACAACATCTCATCTTCCGGTTAGGCACACTAAAGCCTTCCGGCCTGAACATCGAATTCAACAACTTCAGATGATCAGCCCCACCTCAACCTATGTGTTTTCATTTCTTTTCATTTCATTTTAACTGTCTTTTACCATTTCTTTCTTTCCTGCACCTTTCTCCTCTTTGCTTCCCGCTTCCCCCTTCCCCTCCCCCCACACCTACAGTTCATCCTCTGATGTTAGTTTCCCTGCTGTTTGACCTTTCACGTCTTTTGTCCTCTCTGGGGACTGTCATTAGCACTCTTTCCCCTTGGTATCTGTGGCCATTAGCACCCGGTTTTCCTCGGTTTCTGTGGCTATGACTCATCTTCCATTCTCACTCCACAGTTTAAATATTTCCCACTCTCTCTGTCTGTTAGCTTTGACAAAGAGTCATCGGACTCGAAACGTTAGCTCTTTTCTCTCCCTACAGATGCTGCCAGACTTGCTGAGATTTTCCAGCATTTTCCCTTTCATGGCTGTTTTGTTTTCCCTCCATTCAATCAAGTGTTGGCTACGGGATGTGGCGTACTCAAGGCATTCAAAAACTAAAATCCAGGACTCATGGAAACTGTGGCCATGAAACAGTGGTCTGCTATTCGAGAGCTACCTGTGCATTCAAAATGCAGCAAATCCACTAAACCATAGTCAAGAATTTGCTATGTTTAGAATTATGTAATAGCCCAATATTTCATTGTTACAGTACTAGTTACATCTCCCTAAGAAGTCAATTAGCCAAACACCACATATTAAAATTAAGCTGACATCTTCATTTACTTGGTGATGGTTTTGCTGCAGTGAAAATAACCAAAATAATTAATAAAGAGAAGAATTGAATCATGAGAATGCTAAAACATTGAGATGTGGTCATTGTTGGCAAGGCTGGGATTTATTACCCAACTCCAGTTGTCCTGAGAAAGTGGAGATACATCTTTAACCATTTGAAACTGAGTGGCACACAGGACAACTTCAGAGGGTAGTGAACAACTTGAAATGGGACTGAAGTCACATGTCGGATTGGAAAGCATATAGAAACAGAAAATTCCTACAGTGAAGGAGGAGGCCATTCAGCCCATCGAGTCTGCATCGACACTGACAGAGCACCCGACCTAGGTCCACTTCCCCACTCCATCCCAGTTACCCCATATTCCAGTTAATCCACACATCTTTCGACGATACGGGTCAATTTAGCATGGCCAATCCACCTAATCTACACATCTTTGGACTGTGGGAGGAAACTGGAGCACCTGGAGGGAACCCAAGCAGACACGGGGCAAAAGTGCAAACTCCACAAAGACAAGTTACCCAACCCTGGTCTCTGGCGCTGTGAGGCAGCAGTGCTAACGACTGTGCCACCGCACCTCCCATATCAAGAAAACCTAAGGATGTTTTCTAATTACATAAAGAGAAGAACTAAAGAAGGAATAGGACCAATCATATTTGGCCCTTCAAGCCTGCTCTGCCATTCATGACTGATACTTCACCTCCTCTTTCATCCCTTAATTTCCTTCACATCCAAAATGCAATCCACCTTGGTCTTGAATGCACTCAACAACTGAGTATTCACACCATTTTGGGGTCAAGAATTCCAAAGATTCACAATTCATTGGATAAGCCTCACATTTCAGGAATCGGTCTAATAAAACTCAATTGCATTCCTTTAGGCAACTATATCCTTCCTTACGATACCTAAACTACACATTACTCCAGGTGCGGCCTCACCACGACCCTATATAACGTAATAAGACTTCATTCATAAACCTAACAAAATTCCTGGATGTTAACATTGTGATTTGTGTACAAGGACACCCAAGACCTCTGAATACCAAAAATTCCCAATCTCGCTCCTTTTCAAATTATCCTAGTTTAGTACTTCTCTAAACTTAGAAACAGGCGTAGCTTGGGAGGAGAGAGCCGGGACTGGCCAGGCTGAGGATGGGAGGAGAGAGCCGGGATTGGCCAAGCAGAGGATGGGAGGAGAGAGCTGGGGATGGCTGTTCCGAGGATGGGAGGAGAGAGCCGGGATTGGCCAGGTCGAGGAAGGGAGGATAGAGCCGGGACTAGCTGGGCCAAGTCTTCGGAGCAGAGCTGGTATGGACGGGCCAAGGCTTTGGAGCAGAGATCCGCGACAGGTTGGCCGAGTCTTTGAGCAGAGAGCCGAGACTGGATGGGCCAAGGCTTCAGAGGACAGCCAGGGCTGGACATAAGTGAGAATTTGGAGGAGTCTCAGGACTGCATGAGGCAAGAATTTGGAGGTGACTCACGGCTGGATGAGGCAAGAATTTGGAGGCGATTCAGGATTTGTAGGGACTTGGGATTAGACAGAGTGAATTTGGAGGGACTTGGGATTGGACAGTGGGAATTTGGAGGGACTCAGGATTGGAAAGAGCGGGAATTTGGAGGGACTCGGGATTGGACAGAGCAGGAATTTGGAGGGACTCGGGATTGGACAGAGCGGGAATTTGGAGGGGCTCGGGATTGGACAGAGCGGGAATTTGGAGGGGCTCGGGATTGGACAGAGCGGGAATTTGAAGGGACTCGGGATTGGACAGAGCTGGAATTTGGAGGGACTCGGGATTGGACAGAGCTGGAATTTGGAGGGACTCAGGATTGGACAGAGCGGGAATTTGGAGGGACTCTGGATTGGACAGAGCGGGAATTTGGAGGGACTCGGGATTGGACAGAGCGGGAATTTGGAGGGACTCTGGATTGGACAGAGCGGGAATTTGGAGGGACTCTGGATTGGACAGAGCGGGAATTTAGAGGGACTCGGGATTGGACAGAGTGGGAATTTGGAGGGACTCGGGAGGACAAGTGGTGCAGCTGGAGCTCGGAAACACAAAACAAGATATGACATCACATGAAAGGGGCAAGTTAATTTTGTTAAGTATTGTTGCTTAGGTGCCGAGTCTGAACAGCTGGGGGATTAAAAACAATATATATTAGATAAAATAATGAGGAACGAGTAGTAGGTGGTGAGTATCATTTTTTTTTTAAGCAAGGGTTATTGCAACTGTTAAACATTTTAAGTATTGGCATTATTTATCAGTACTAGTATGCTTTATTAATAGTATTAGCATTGGGAAGGATAATTAATAAACAAAGAAATGACAGTGCTGCTCCAGGTTCCAAGTGCCAATCAGCAGCTTGTGCTCTGAGTTCCAGAACTAGAGCAGCAGCTGGTATCATTGCAGTGCATCTATAAGGTTCAGAGCTCCGGAGATATCACATTTACAGATGTGGTCACCCCAACAGCTTAAGAGTATGCAGGAAGTAGAAAAGGTGAACATCAGACGGTCAAAAAAGCATAGGCAGGTAATGGAGTCCCCAAGTGCATCCCACTCTCCAACCAGTATTCAGTTTTGAATACTGATAAGTGTTGTTTCATCTGAGATGTGCAGCCAGGGGCAAATCTTTGGCACCACAGATGGCTATGCAGCACAGAGGGATACAAGGACGTCTGGAAGAGCAATAGTGGAGATGATCCATAGCATTTCTGTGGCTGCAGCCGTAAATCCAGGATGGTGTGTTGCCTCCCTGGTGCCAGGGTCAAGGATGTTACTGAGTGGTTGCAGACCATCATGATGGGGGAGGGTAAACAGCCAACAATCGTGGTACATGCAAGTACCAATGACATTGAAAGAAAGAGGGACGTGGTCCTGTAGCCAGAATTTAGGGAGTTAGGCAGAATATTAGCAAGCAAAACTTCAAAATTAGTAATCTCCAGATTATTCCCAGTGCCACAAGTACAAAATAGAAAGATTAGACAGATGAATGAGGAGCTGGAAAGATGGTGCAGCAAGGAGGACTTTAGATTCTTGTAACTTTGGGCCTGGATCTGCAGGAGATAAGATCTGTAGAGACAAAATGAGTTGCTGCTGAAAAGTGCCTGGACAGAGTTCCTTGCGGAAGGTAAGCATGCAGGTACAGCAGGCAGTAAAGGCGGCAAATGGTACCTTGGCCTTGACAGAGAGGATTAGCGTACAGGAGCAGGATGTCTTGCTGCAATTATACAGGGCCTTGGTGAGGCTACACTTGGAATATTGTGTGCAGGTTTGGTCTCCTTATCTGAGGAAGAATGTTCTTGCTCTAGAGGGAGTGCAGCAAAGGTTTAACAGACCGATTCCTGGGATGGCAGGACTGACATACGAGGTTGAATCAGTTAGGACTGTATTCGCTGGAGCTCAGAAGAATGAGGGGGGTCTCACTGGAACCTATAAAATTATAACATGAGTACACAGGGTAGATGCAGGAAGGATGTTCCTGATGGTGGGTGTGTCCAAATCACAGTCAGAGTATGGGTAGACCACTTAAGAGGAGACATTTCTTCACCCAGAGAATGGCCAGCCTGTGGAATCAGTTACCACAGGATGTAGTTGAGGCCAAAACATTGTATGTTTTCAAGAAACAATTAGATATAGCACTTGGGGTCAAAGGATATGGGGGGGTAAACAGGATTAGCCTATTGAGTTGTATGATGAGCAATGATCATAATGAATAGCGGAGCAGGCTCGAAATGCCAAATGGCCGCCTCCTGCTCCTATTTTCTATATTAACATTTAAACATCCTGTTTACTTCATCCAGCTATTGAAAGCTATGAAAAATTAGGAAGATGCAAGAATTGTTTGCCACTCTACCTACCAAAAACCCAAGGCAATAAGGACAGAGATGAATCAACACTTTCCCATGCTGGGAAGCCACGCAACCCAAACATTATTTGAGGACTTCTGGGTATATAAAATCTCAGTAACTAGTTATCCGGAATGTCAAGCCTAACATCCGCCACCTTAGAAATACCTTGCCTCCGAAGCGGTCGCTCCTGCTTCTTAGCCAGCTCCTCTGCACTGGTGAGGGTATCCTGCAGCTGCTGCAGCTTCTCTTGGTGTTGAAGATGTGCAATGCGGAGCTGGGAACGCAGGTCCTGCACCTCTGACAACAAGCTGCTTCTGTCCACTGATAAGAGGTCTTCCAGGGCTGATTGCTGCTGTTTCTCCTAAATAGTGAAAGGTTAGTGACACAAATATATTTCTGTAAATTACCTGATGACTTTGAATCGGCAGATTCTCTGTATATGGTTAGATAACTATGGGTATCTCAGAAGTTGGGAAAAATTTAGAAACCATCCAAAGTAACAAAAGTGGAAGAAAGGAACAGACTGTAAATGCTTCTACGAGTATATAAAGAGTAGCTGAATTGAGCATTGGTCTCTTATAGGGCGAGATTGGGGAATCAGTAATAGGAACTGGCAGAGTGTGAGAACAAGAATTTTGTAGCTCTCTTCGCAATAGAAGACAAAAAAAAGCATCTCAATAATAATATAATAGGGCAGAAAGGGAGGGAGAAACTTAAAACAATCATGATCAATAAAGAAAAAGTGCTCGGCAAACTAATGGGACTTGAGATCAACAAGTCCCCTGGAATTAAAGCCCTGTATTGTAGGGTCTTAAAGGAAGTGGCTGCAGAGATGGTGGGTGTATTGGTTGTAATCTTCCAAAATTACCTGAAAGGTCCCAGAAGATTGAAAAACTGAAAATCTAACACCACTATTCAAGAAAGGAAGACAAAGTAGGAAATGGAAGACCAGTTAGTCTAACATCAGTCATTGGGGAAAATTCTGGAATATATTATTAAGGTGTTAGTAGCAAAAGACTCAGAAAATCATCATACAATCAAGCAGTCAACAGGTTTTGTGAAAGGGAAATTGTATTGACAAGTTTGTCAGATTTCTTGAACACAGGTAGGGTGTTAAAAGGGAAAGCAGCAGATGTTGTGTATTTGGATTTCTGAAAGGCATTTGATAAGGTGTCACATAAAACGTTAACTGAACAGAGCAGGAACTCATGGTGTTGGGATGCACGACAGCCTGGATAGAGAATGACAACAGACAGGAAATAAAGAGTCGGAGTAAATGGGTAATTCATTGGTACCAGTTCAGAGAAGGTTCACATGGCTTACTCCTGGAATGATGGCATAAATCTTATGAAGAAAGATGGAGCAGGTTGGGCCTATTATATGCTCACAACACCAGGGACCCGGGTTTGATTCTGGCCCTGGGTGACTGTCTCCCTGTGTTTGCGTGGGTTTCCTCCGGGTGCTCCTGTTTCCTCCCACAGTCCAAAGATGTGCGGGTTATGTAGGTTGGCCATCCTTAATTCCCCCTCAGTGTCTAAAAGGTTAGTTGGGGTTATGGGGTTACAGGGATAGGAAGGAGGCGTGGGCCTAGGTGGGAGCTCTTTCTGAGGGATAGTAAGAATTCGATGGGCCAAATGTCCTTCTGTACTGTGGTGATTCTATGATTATATTCACTGGACTTTAGAAGAATAAGATCTTATTGGGGACTGGAGTACAGGAATAAAGTTTTGCTCCAATTGTACAGTGTTTTTCACATCTGGAATACTGTCTGTAGTTTTGATCTCCATAACTAATGAAGGACATACTTGCATTGGAGGTAGTACAGCAAAGGTTCACTAATTGGCGCCAGGGATGAAGCTGTTGTTTTAGGTCGAGGAGCTGAATAAATTTCACCTATATCCTCTGGGATTTAGAAGAATGAGGCAAACTCACTGAAAAATACGAGACTTTGAAGGGGCTCACTAGGGTAGACACAATTCATTTCCGCTGATCAGGGATTCAAAAACATGAGGGCACAGGCACAGGATATGTGGCTGATCATTTAGGACTGAGACGAGGAAAAATGACTTCACTCAAATAGTTGTTAAACTTTGTTATACGCTATCCAGGAGAGTGATGATGTTTCATTCAAGGCTGAGACAGATTTGCGGTCACTCAAGCTATCAAGGGATATGGGGAGCGGGTGGGGAAGTATAGTTGAAGCCCAAGATCAGCCATAATTGTATTGAATGGCGGAGCAGTTAGACATGCCATGTCTACTCCTGCTCTTATTTATTGTGTTCTTGTATTGTAAAGCTTTTTGAAATACTGTTGAAGAACAACAATTTGGAACTGTGGTACAAGCTGCTGGATTTGACAGGTCCGCTAATGGGAATTCGGTGTTTTGAGCAGCGCACGACGTTGGTAGTGTGGTGGGTAGGCAATGTCCTTTCTCATGCATTCACCAAACCTGATGTGAGCTCATTGAACTTCTTCCAGTAGCTTTGTTCTCAGAGCTAGACGCGGAGAGCTGAGCTCCTTTACCACCTACTCCCATTCTCTTTGGAGGATATTCCATTCGGGCCTCCTGACCCACTGTGGAAACTGGACTTCTCTCCTCCCATTGGCCTCCATTACCAAGACCTCCAGCATGGCTTCTGTAAACCTGTGAGATTTCTCTTTCCCCGGGTGCTTCACTTATTCAGATTCTTCTTGCAAGTAACATCAGTACTGGCAGAATGGCGATCTGGTCAGGATCTCTATGGTTCGGAGGGGGACTTGCCCTGGGCTTTCTGGGTGGTAGAGGTTGCAGGTTTGAAAAGTGCTCTTGAAGAAGCCTTGGTGAGTTGCTTCAGAACATCTTGCATACAATAAACACTGTTGCAACTGTGTGCTTTTGTTGGAGGGAGTGAATGGGGCTTTGATCACGTAGATTGCTTTGCCTTAGATGGTGTTGAGATTTAGTGCTGTTGGAGCCACATACATCTGGGAAAGTGAAGAGTATTCCATCACCATTCGGACTTGTGCCTTGTCGGCTTTGGGGTGCCAGCAGGCGAGTTACTCACCTCAGAATTCCCAGTCTTTGACCTGCCCTTATTGTCACAGTATTTATGTGGTTATTTCAGTTAGGTTTCTGGTCACTGAGCAGCACGGTGGCGCAGTGGCTTAGCCACTGCCTCGCGGCGCCGAGATCCTAGGTTCAATCCCAGCTCTGGGTCACTGTCCGTGTGGAGTTTGCACATTCTCCCCGTGTGTGCGTGGGCTTCGCCCCCACAACTCAAAAATGTGCAGACTAGGTGGATTGCCCACGCTAAATTGCCCCTTAATTGGAAAAAATGAATTGGGTACTCTAAATTTATATTAAAAAAAGGTTTCTGGTCAGTGACATGCCCAAAGGTTTTTGATATTGGGGATTCAGGCTGGTAATGGCATGGAAAGCCAAATGGGATAATTAGATTCTCTCTTTTTGGAGATGGTCATTACCTGACACTTGTGTGGTGCGAATGTTACTTGCAACTTATCATCCCAAACCTGTCCAGGTCTTGTTGCATAGGAAATAGACCAAGTAATTGCAAATGTATTAAATATTGTGCAATAATCAGCAAACATCTCCATTTCTGATGATAGGATGGAGAGAAGGTCACTGATGAAGCAGCTGAAGATGGTTAGGCCCAAGACCCTGAGGAACTCTTGCAGCAATGAGACAGATTGAGACGAGAATCTTCCAACACCATAACCATCTTCTTTGTGCTACTTATGACAGGAATCAGTAGAGTGTCTCCCCCCCCCCCCCCCGATTCCCATTGACTTTAATTTTGCTCGGGCTCCTTGATGACACACTCAGTCAAATTCCGCCTTAATGTCAAAGGCAGTCACTCTCACCTCATCTCGTTCATTTCTCTGTCCATATTTGGCTCAACGCTTTAATGAGGTCAAGAGCTAAGTGGCCCTGATGGAACCCAAATTGTGCATCAATGAGCAGGTGATTTTCCACTTGCTGTGCAAGTGCCGCTGTACTGTCAATGAATTCTTCCATCACTTTTCATGAGATGGTAATTAGCTGTATTGGATTTGTCCTATTTTTGTGTCAGGACCTGGGCAACTTTCCACATTTTTAAGTAGATGCAGAAGTACTGAAACAGGTTGGTTATGAGCGTGGTTAGATCTTGAGCAAGAGTTTGGAAGTTGTCAGGGCTGTTTCTTGATATCACGTGGAATTAATTGAATTGGATGAAGGCTAAAATCTGTGATGTTGGGTACCTCAGGAAAAGGCCCATATAGATCATCCATGTGTCACTTGTGGCTGGAGGTGACTGCAAATGTCAGTTTTGTCTTTTGCAGAGATATGCTGTCCTCTCCCATCATTAAGGATGGGGATATTTGAGGAGTCTCCTCCTCCAGTTAGTTGTTCAATCCTCTGATGGCAAGTCCTTCTGTCATTTTAATTGCCTCTTACATTCCACCTTGTTTATCTTCTATTTATATTTAATGCTGTTTTATTTATAACTGATACACTTATTCTAATTACTGTGCAAGGGATATAGAACCAACAGTAGACTATTCAGCTCCTCGAGTCTGCTCAGTCATTCAATGGATTATGGCTGATCTGTACCTCAACTCCAACTACTTGCCTTTGGCTCCATAATTTTTAATATCTATATCCTACAAAAATCGACCAGCGAGTCTTGAAAATTTCAATTGTGTTAGCATTCATGGTCTTTTGGAGCAGAGAATTTCAGATTTTTGCAGCTCAGGGTGAAAAAGTGCTTCTTGGTCTAACTTTTAAATTGAAAAAGTAGCACAATAAAATGATTGATCCAGCTTTCTACTGCTTCCCTTACTTTGATTCCAAAGGGACCACATAGAAGAAAAAGGGGAAAAATGTTTTGATCAGCTGCAAACCTCGTCTGAAGAGCCTTTTTTAAAAAGGCCAATTGAGTCCCCTGACGCATAAGTGACCAGATTTTCCAGCAGTTTTTTTACAGAACCAGAAAGAGTTAACCTTATCTTGTATGGGCCTGTTGTGGTATAATTGGCCTCAAACTGGAAAAATCAAAACCTGAGCTTCCCCTTCCCTATGGGCGGTGGCCTATCACTTGCAGTTCCGGACACTGAACAAAATGAAGAAACAAATTATTACACTTTCCAACTGCTACCCACCTCGCTGCATTCTGCATCATCTAGATCCTTGTAATAAGGACAAAGAGCATCATTGCTGTATGACAATTTGACTTTTGAGCCTTTCCATTGCTGCTCCACCCATTCTTCCACAATGTCTTGTTTGTGATTTTTCATTGTATTCATTTCTCATTTTCCCTCCTTTGCCCTGATTTCCTTTACTATTAATGATGAGCTGGCTGCAGTGAAGCACACACCACTTCTGTGACATCACAATAACAAAGTGACAGGACAAGCCAGTTTCAACTTTCTTCGGCTAACATAAAAACTTGTTTCATTTTTGAAAACTGACTCCAACTATCAATTATAAAAAGAAATAAAAGAAAATATTACCAGCCAAAATTTATGATACATTATAATTCCTAACAAGCAGTGTAAGATTTGAGTTTGGGTAAGATGCAAGACCATGAGGGTAAATTACCTTAGCCATGCCCCTGTAAATGCTTCAAGGAAATTTTTCTCTCTTTTAGCATAAGGAACTGTAGTAGGCTAGACAGCCCTTCAAGCCTGCTCCTCCATTCAGTAAGATTGTGGATGATCTGATCTTGGTGTCAACTTCACTTTCTGTTCCCCATAACCCTGGATTCCCCTACAGTTCAATAAATGAATTTGTCTAAGGTAGACAGGTTTTAAGTCTCAGCCTCAAAAGCTCGCTGGTATAGAGGGTACCAAAGATTCAGGACCCTCAGAAGAGGTAATTCCTCCTCATCACTGAGTTAAAAGACAAATCCCTTATTCTGAAACTATGCCCCTGTGATTTACATTCCCGTCATGAGTGGAAATATCCTCTCAGCATCTACCTTATCAATGTCTCTCAGAATCTCATGTTTCAATAAGATCACCTCCATTTTCTAAACTCCAATTCGAATAGGCCCAACCTGCACAATCTTTCTTCATATGATTCTTTCATCCTTGGAATCAACCTTGTGGAGAACTTTCTCTGAACTGCCTCCAACGCTGTATGCAGTCTCACCAAAGTCCTGTACAGCTGCAGCAAGACTTACCTACTTTTACCCTCCATCCCCTTTAAAATAAAGGCCAACATTCCATTCGACTTCATAATTACTTGTACATGCAAGTTAATTTGTGTGCCATGTACAAGGAATCCCAGAGTCTTCTGTAACGTATTCTGCCGCCTCTGTTAAAAAATTTAGCATTTCCATTATTCTAACCAAAGTGAACGACATCACATTTTCCTACCTTAATAGCCATCTGTCAAACCTCTGTCCACTCACTGAACATAACTTAACTTAACCCTTTGCAGACTCTTTGTGTCCTCCTCACAACTTGTTTTTCCACCCCATGTATCATCAGCAAGTTTGGCTACAATACATTTGGCCCCTTCATCCAAGTCATTATAGATTGCAAATAGTTGAGGCCTCAGCACTGGTCCCTGCGGCACTCTACTAATTACAGTTCGCCAGCCTGAAAACAAACCATTTCTCCTGACAGTTTCCTGTTATAATTAGCCAATATTCTAGCCATGCTAGTATATCATACCAACATCATGAGCTCTCATCTTTTGCAGTAACTTTTTAAGTGATGCCCTATTGAATGAGTTTTTGAAATTCAAATACTCTACATCTATCAGTTCCTCTTTATCCAGCCTGCTCGTTACATCCTCAAAGTACTCTAAGAAATTTGTTAATAAATAAATTCCCCTTCCAGAAATTTATCTGGACTCTGCTTATAATTCGCTAAATGTTCTGCCTTCACCTCTCTGATTGCACAGCGGCGTATTTTGCTGGATTGGCGGTCGGCATCACCACCGGGGGTAGCGGCATGGTTGAGTGACCTGTACGACTTCCTGCGGTTAGAGAAGACAAAGTTAAGGGGCTCAGCAGGGGGGGGTTGAGAAAAGGTGGGGATGTTTGTGACCATGTTTGAGGAGCTGTTCATCTCAGGGGGCTGGGGTGGGGGGGGGGGGGGGGGGGGGGGGTAAAATCTGTACAGTTGATTGTTGGGAAGTATGTTTCCCGGAGTGTTTATTTGCTGTAACTTGTTTTGATACATGTTTATAATAAAATACACACAAAAAACTGTTTTCCCTCCCACAGATGATGTCAGGTCTGCTGAGTACTTCCCGAATTTGTTTTAATTTCAGATTTCCAGTAATCACAATATTTTGCTTTTGCACAAGGTCCCAGGTTTGATTCCTCCCCTCTTGAATGAGCTGATCTCAACCAGAGCACCAATGGAGGCATTAAATATAGTTTTGATACTCAGATTAAAGAAAGAATTTGAAAAATATAATCAGCTAGGAATCCTGCAGATGATTGCTATCAAGAATGACCTATCCTGAAGATGAGTGAACAAACAAGGAGTGTTTCAACTTTGATTGCAATTCTCGGGCAGCACGGTGGCACAGTGGGTTAGCCCAGCTGCCTCACGGCGCCGAGGTCCCAGGTTCGATCCCAGCTCTGGGTCACTGTCTGTGTGGAGTTTGCACATTCTCCCCGTGTCTGCGTGAGTTTCGCCCCCACAACCCAAAGATGTGCAGAGTAGGTGGATTGGCCATGCTAAATTGCCCCTTAATTGGAAAAAATTAATTGGGTACTCTAAATTTATTTTTAGAAATTAAAAAAAAACTCTGATTGCAATTCTCCACAGTCTAATAAGCCTAATCACAGTCTATTGATTCAAAAGTGAGGTACTGGCATTTGACCGATGAACTGGAGGACGACCAGAAATACAGTTTAACACTGATTTTCTACCACTACCCACATTGGAAATACAATATAAAACCAAGAGCTGCAGTATTTTCATCTGCCACTTGCTGACTTCAACATTGTTTTTTTTAAACAGCAGAACACTTCTAATGGAAGCAAATATTTCCCAGACTAACTTAAATTTCTATTGCTCTTGCAAAGCTGCATTTACACGCTCACCTGAAACTCTGCTCGATATTAACCCATTGCAAAAGCTTCACTACGTCTGTGCTGGCCCATAAATTAGCTATTATTTGTGTAGGTTAATAATAATAATCTTTATTAGTGTCTCAACTAGGGTTACATTAACACTGCAATGAAGTTACTGTGAAAATCCCCTAGTCGCCACACTACATTGGGTACACTTGAGGAAGAATTCAGAATGTCCAATTCACCTGACAAGCACATCTTTCAGGACTTGGGTGAAATCCGCACAGACAGTGACCCAGGCCGGGAATCGAACCCGGGTCCCTGGCGCTGTGAAGCAACAGTGCTAACCACTGGGCTACCGTGCCGTTAGATAATATTCTGATGTCTATTAAAACTACTGTTAAAATGGAAAATTTTTAGAAGGTGGGTGTATTTTAAGATGTCTCTTTTAATTCAAGATAAATTGAGCATATAATCTGCAAGTTCTGGCTGGTGGTAAACTGATGTGACCTGGTTACCATGGAGACCAGGGATCCAGGGTCAAGTCTATTTGAATCCCAAGTGTCAGATTTAACACTGAACACAAAGAGAAGCATGTGGCCCGGTTTTGTACAGATTTACAGACTCTCAAGCATTCAAGGCTCAGAAGCCATGGAGACAGGGAGATAGATGCTACTGAGTGAAGGCTCAGGAAAGCTATTGATGCAAGAGCAGAATGCTGGTGAGAAAGTATTTTCCTTTTGAAGAGAAGGACCTTGCATAGGTCAAAACCGATAGGTTGGCAGATAATGCCTTCCAGCTGTCAGCCCAATCGTGTATACTGTGAAGGACTGCGAGAAGGGGCTTTTAAAAGGACTCTGGAAGACTTGCCCCCACTGCAACAGAGAGAAGAGAGCTACTGAAATGCCTGGAGAGATTCTGAATTTTAAAAAAAGATTACACTTCTGCTGAGAGTATGGCATAATGCATAAACAAAATGTCTGGTAATCTGCCACTAAGTAATGTCTCATCGATGTTCATTCTGGTGCAGTAGAGTAAAAGTCTTAAAACCTCAAGGGATTGCACGACAAGAATTCAAGTCAGTTACTGGGAATTCAAACCGTTTTTTTTTAAGCTACCAATCCACAGGGATTGTAACACTGCCCTAAATTAAGAGATTTATGACACCATGTAGATTCTTTCAACAGAAACAAGATTGCTACTAATAAGGCGATAACTAGCAAAACTCAGAATTTACCTGATCTCTAAGAATGCGCTCAAGAATTGCAGGGAGGGAATTCTCTCCTCCGACTGCTTGGTTCTGCATGCATGAACGTAATTCAGCCAAAAAAGATTTTTGTTCCTGCTTGAAAACTCCCTGCACAGCCAGAAGCAACTCCCCTCTCCAATCACTCTTTCTACCTGTAGAATCCTGTAAAGATAAAAGGGATAGGAAAATGAGTCAAGACGTCTGAAAAGTAAATAATGATTATAATTGCATTAAATGGTATTACGATCGCTGAATCCCACCATCAGCATTCATTAGATTACTATTGACCAGAAACTGACTGGATCAACCATACAAGTGCTGTGACTACAAGTGCAAGTCAGAGGCTGGACATTCTGCAGTAACTCAGCTGCCGATTCACCAAAGCCTGTCCACTATCTACAAAGCACAAGTCAGGAGGATGATGGAATATCCCCACTTGCGTGGATGAGGGCAGCTCCAACATCACACAAGAAGCTTGACACCATGAAGGTAAAAGCAGCCCACTTGATTAGTACAATATCACCCATCTTAAATAATTAACTCTCTAGCACACAGAATGCAGAGTCTCCAAAATGCACAGCAGCAATTCACCAAGCTTCATTTGATACCATCTTCCAAATCTGTGACCTTTGCACCTAAAAGGACAAGAGCAGCAAATGCATAGAAATACCACCACATCCTGGTTCCCATCCAAGTCACACTTGTAACTATAGCCATGTTTTCTTTACAGTTGCATGTCATATGATCTGAAACTCCCTTCCTTACAGAGCCATGGGTAGATCTTCACCAACCACATGGACTGCAGTGATTTAGGTGTCTCACCACCTTCTCAACATCAATTAGGAATGGGCAACAAATACTGGCTTTGCCAGTGACACTCGTACAAATAATAAAAAATTCACCTTCACTAGATCTATCTTTTGTTTCTTTTCTCATCACGTTACAACTAGCTTTTGTCTTGTCATATCAGCCTTTGGTTATTTAATCATCTTATCCGACCACAGACCTATTGTCTTTCTTCCCTCACCACTACTTCTTGCCTCTGTACATGCCTAAACTGGTTACATTTGTAACATTTTCAAGTTCTGATCAACATTTATCAACCCGAAATGTAAACTCAACTATCTTCTTTTCACAGATGGTGCCTGGCTTAATGGTTCCAACATTTGTTTTATTGCTGATAAAAACAACCAGATTTAAAGGCCTCAAGCTTTTCTTTTACTTTTTCATGGGGTGTAGGCAGTGAAATTAATAAATCCCAATTAATTTTACTTAATGCATTTACCAGGGACAGCTATTAAGAGAGAAGATGGAAAAAGGAATGGTGTACGGAGATTTATCTATAAATGGGCCTGACTGCAGTATGATGTGCAGATAATGTGCAGTAATAAGATCAGACATTATGAAAATGAGACAATGGGGCTTTGATTATTGGTGCATGTCATGCCGCAACTGGCATGGTGCACGCATAATTTCTCTGAAAGGATGAGGCCAAGTGTGGAACGGAGCAGTGAAAAGGGCAAGGTTGAGGGTGGAATTGAGCAGTCTGGATGGTCAGAGTATGTGGATGGAATGAGAGAGAAAAATAAATCCCACTGCCAGCATAACACAATGGGGGGGGGGGGGGGGGGGGGGGGGCAGGGAAGGGGTGTATATATGTCTCAAAAAACAAAAACAATGCAGAACTGGATAAATTGTAAATTTTAATGCTAAGATTGATTATATATTTTGCTGAACAAAATCAAAGGGATATGGGGGCGACGGTGGGAGTTTGATCATAGTTCAGTCGTGATCACATTGAATGGTGGAACAGGTTTAAGGGATTGAACAGCCTACCCCTGTTCTTCTGTAATTACACATCTGACATTGTTTTTCTAGTGCATATTTGATTTAAGTCATGCAAAATGGGTTTGAATAAAGAGGAAAATTGTTGGATGTTTAAGACACTAACATTCTAGCAGTTCAGCATGCAATGCCATCCAATCCACCTTACATGGATGTACATTTTGATGCAAGTGAATGGAAAGTAATAACATGTAATATTTGCCAAGCTGGAAGAGCTACGAACAAAGCTAACGTATGAAAGGTAAGGCAGCGTCGCCCATGTTAGCTGAAAGGAATGGATAAAATTACTTAATTTTGAAGAGGTTAATGAAGATGTAATGATAACGAAGGGGAAAATGCAACATGTAGCATTCTTTTAAGAAATCCATACCACTGCACAAATATTGTGCTAACCCTGGACATCAGACATTTGTTTTTTCCATCTGAATTCAAACCTCACCATGTAAAGCTGTGAAAATTACTTCAATAAATCTGGTAATTTCAGTTAGCACCAGAAAATTATCACAGAAGTTGCCAGATTGACATCGACATTGGTTCATGATGTTCTGCCACCTCTACTTAGTTTACTCTACCTTGTGATTGACTCTACATGCCCTCAGCACTATAAATATAAAGCCACCTGCATACCAAGAAATAAAGTAACACCACAATCTGGCCACTGGAATAGAAAAGCTTCAACTATAAGTCATGCATATATCCAAAAGAACAGAATAATTTTATTCATCTAATTTCCAATAGTACCGAATACAACTGCTATAAGAAAACACATACTTCCTCTGAATATACTCTTCTCATTTGTTAAAATTATATTTGCAACCTCACCCTTCAAATTGTGCAGTATTTTTATGTGATGGGGAAGAGAGGCACACCTTGGCCATATAAGGCACAGGCACACCTCTTCACAAGAGATCTGTAAACTTACCTCATCATCCTTGTTGGTTGCTGTGGAAAGCAAGTCCTTTAATAGCTGAATTGTTTCAAGCAGTGCCCTTTTCTCTTGCTGCCATTCTTTCATCGTTTTGCTCAAGACAGAGACAGGTTCAGGTTCAACGCAAAGAAAAGGCCTTTCTGACAGCGCTAATACCCGACAACCTTCCTCATGCACCCTGTTCAGCAGTGCCTGAGAGAAGAAATGGAGCAAATCTTAACCTCAATCACTACAACATGCTGAACTACAATGAATGCTGGAAGCAGCCTTCAAATGCAACATTTCGCATTATGATAAATTGTATACTTTCATATGCTATATGAAAGTAGCATATATAAGGCACAGTTAGTATAAATGATAAAATCCTGAGGGGCATAATGGAGGAGATTACATTAAATACAGTAGAGGTGACATAATATTTTTGGTGATAAGCATTTCTATAACTGGGATATATATTCACTGACTGGTGTGAAAACCGGTTTGGATCAGAAAGGTTCCAATATTTATCAAATCAATATCAAATGTCTAAACAGACTTCTATTAAGCAAGAATGCTGCATACGCTCTTCCAGCAGACTTACCAGAACTCTTTTGCTGTAGGAGCACACAAGCATAACTTGTGGGGCTATTGGTAATTAAGATAGCAATTCTTGGCAGAATTCAGTCAACCTCAAACATTCAACTTGTTCTCAAAACTTCATCTGTTTGAGTGCAGAATGACTGCTATTCCAAATTTACCAGACTAAGAGCTATACCCAGATGCACTATTTCTCCATCAGATGTTGTGTAAAAAGGCTTTTAGAAGGTACCATATAATAGATTTGTAAGCAAGTTTAAAACACATGGGATAAATTCTGTGGCATTCAAAATTGGCTAAGAGACAGAAAGCAGTGATTGATGGTGAATGGTTGTTTTACATGGAGGATGGTCCAGAAGGTCCCCAGAAGTCAGTATTAGAAACACTGCACTTTTTGATTCAGATTAATGATTTGAGCTTGGCCAGAGGCCAGAAATTTAAAAAAAACACAAAACGCTGGAAAAGCTCAGCAGGTCAGGAAGTATCTGTGGAGAGAGGAACAAAGTTAACACATCCACATATGACTCTTCTCCAGAGCTCAAGAGAGTTGTAAGTGTATTGGTTTAAATACTGCAGGAGGCGTGGAGCAAAAAAACGCATAGGTGGGAGCTCAGGAGAGGTTTGACAAAGATGTCATGGACACAAGCCAAAGGGATTGTCAATGATGGTGTTGAAGACTAAGTACGGTTCTAATAGTCACCTAAAGGTCTGATGGCAGAATGCGTTAATAACAGGACAAGGGTCAGGGCTCTCTGAATACAAAACATAAGAACCAGTTTAAGGCTAGTCTTGAGGGACAGAGGGGTCTGGGCAAAAAGAAAAAAAATCAAAATGGAGGTCAGAGTTCTTGGTCTGAACTCAATGGTTAGGCTGTAAAGTGCCCACTCCGTAGATGAAGTGCTGTTCCTACCCCTAGTTCTGGGTTTCAATAGAACATTGCACCATAATTTCAAAGTTTGCAGATGACACTAAGCCCAGAAATATAGTTAACAGTGAGGAAGCTGGAAGCAGATTTTTATTTGTTTGGCTGGGAAAGTATTTATACTTCAACATCGAAGTTAACAATTCATTCAATTAGATTTCAGGAGCACACAACTGTTAACATGGACAAGGTTATGGGAGATTTAAAAAAATGATAAAAATTTTCAAATTATAAACTTTTGAAGAGACAATGAGGAAAGGCAATATAAACTACTAACATTTTGATGCAGGAACAGAATAGTGGGGATGAATGTACAGAAAAATCTTTCAGGGTGGAAGAAAAATTGAGAAACCGGTTTTAAGATTTTTAATTAGATCCTTGGTTTTATAAACAGAGGCATAGAATACAAAATGAAGTAATGTCGAGCCTTTTTTAAACACTGGTTCTGGCCCAGCTGGGGGAATTCTGAACCTGTTTCCATCAAGGATACAGTAGAGATTTACTAAAATGGTGCTAGGGACGAAGGGCTTCAATTGTATACAGAAATTAGAGAAACTGAGGTTGCTCTGCTTCAGCAGAGAAGGTTATGGGAAAATGTAATTGTTCAAAATCATGAAAGGTTGCAAATAAAGCAAATAAGGGAAAACTGTTAGCAGTGGCAGAAATACAGTATGAGCAAATCAGAAGAGACAGATTTGAGGTAATTGTAAGAGGAGAGATCAGATTTATTTTAATGTAGCAACTTGTTATGATCTGAAATGCTTTCATGAAAAGGTGATAGATATTCAAAAATAGCTTAAAATGGGAATAGGATAAATAGGTGAAGGGGAAAATAATGCAGTGTTTGAGGGAAAAGGCAAGGAAATGGAACTATTTGGATAGCTCTTTAGTTGGCACAGCGCAATGGACCAAATGGCCACCTTTTGTGGTACATTGTTTTATGATTCCTGTCAACATCAGGCGCAGAAATACATGCACATTAGCTGAGTCTATGCAATATAAAATTTACAAATCTCCAAACTTGATTTTTGGCAAACAGTGGGAAATTTTGAAGGTTTTCTTCCGAATTATAGGAGCAAATCAGTTTTTCAATCAATTCATCACCCCTGAAAAGTTTCAAAAATGAGTAAAACGTTGATAAACTGACTAACAAACTGTAACATTTTAAGCACTTTTAAATATTGTTTAGTCTGTGAGACCTGTCTTGATATGATTGAGATGGAAATAACACAACAACACTAATAAAAGTACATTTAATGGATTGCATGATTACCAATAAATTGTTAATGACAACATATCTGTATATTTTAGCACTTCAACACTTGCATTCCTACAGTTGTAAAATAAAATCAAACAAACCTGTAGCTGTCGAGAAGGCACTTCCACTCCAGGCAATTTATGTTCCCTTTGATGACTGTCCAAGTCAACCAATGCCATTCCACGATGTTGCAGATACTCCACAAAACTATTGTCCAGTCGTTCCGTTGTTTCAAGCTCCTGATTTAGTTTTGCTCCTAGATCCAAACTTGCATCTGTAGAAGGAAATTTAAAAGTTTATATTTCCATTATTCAGATCAAGGCAACAATTGCATTTCTCACCTACCCATTCTTCCTGAGATAGCGAAATACTTAAGGTTAAAGAAAGTAGCTTGGATCGAAGATAATTAATCCAACACCAAATGCCGAGATTACAACCACCATAGCATCTGCTAATCCCAATAAGGCTGACTTTTTCCCACTGAAATTTGGCATGCTTGCCTTAATTGCTCTTTTGGGTTGATTGATAAGTTGTTTACCAAAATTCAGTTTTACAGCCACATCCCCTTCCTCAGTGACTGTCTCCAGCTCAGATTTATTCCACAAGGATAGAATTATAGAAATTTACAGCACATAAAGAGGCTCTTCGGTCCATCATATCTAAGCCTGCCATCAAGCACCTATCTGTTATAACCCCATTTATATTAATAATTATCTTTATTAGTGTCATAAGTAGGCTTACATTAATACTCAATGAAGCTACTGTGAAAGCCCCGAGTCGCCACACTACGCACCTGTTCGGGTATACAGAGGGAGAATTTAGAATGTCCAATTCACTTAGCGGCACATCTTTCAGGACTTGTGGGAGGAAACCGGAGCACCTGTAGGAAACCCATGCAGGCATGGGGAGAATGTGCAGACTCTGCACAGACCCAATGACCCAAGCCGGGAATTGAGCCCAGGTCCTTGGCGTTGTGAAGCAACAGTGCTATTCCTACACTTGGTCTGTAGCCTTGTATGCTCTGGTGTTTCAAGTGCTCATCTAAATGCTTCTTAAATGTTTGAGGGTTCCCACCTCAGCCACCCTTTCAGGCAGTGAGTTCCAGATTCCCACCAGCCTCTG